>NC_090829.1:141270147-141582840 GCF_028021215.1 Eschrichtius robustus
AACACACCATTGTAAAGCAATTATACTCCAATAAAGATGTTAAAACAAAATTTCTTTAATAAAAAAAAAAAGAATACAAGTCCTTTATCAGACATGAGTTTTACAAGTATTTTCTCCCAGTCCACGGCTTGTCGTTTCATTCTCTTAACAGTATCTTTCAGGCTTTTCTATTTGTCAAGTTTTTCCTTCATGGATCATGCTATTGGAATTTTATCTAAAAAGTGATCATCACACCCAAGGTCACCTAGATTTTTATTATATGTTATCTTCTAGAAATTTTATAATTTTGTGTTTTACATTTACATTAAGTTTATGATATATTTTGAGTTAATTTTTGTGAAAAGACTGTGTCTAGATTTTTTTATTTTGTTTGCATGTGGATATCCAGTTGTTCCACACCACTTGTTGAAAAGACAACGCTTTGTCCATTGAGTTGTCTTTGTTCCTCCATCAAACACTAGTTGAGTATATTTGTATTGGTCTACTTCTGGGTTCCTTATTCTATTCCATTGATGTATTTGTCTATTTTTTCACCAGTATGACACTG
The DNA here is from genome assembly GCF_028021215.1 of Eschrichtius robustus. Taxonomy (NCBI): domain Eukaryota; kingdom Metazoa; phylum Chordata; class Mammalia; order Artiodactyla; family Eschrichtiidae; genus Eschrichtius; species Eschrichtius robustus. The sequence goes on from NC_090829.1 coordinate 141,270,695, forward strand.
TCTTGAAAACTGGAGATTTATACTAAGTCTTAATGTCAGGTAGTATCTATCAGTCCTGCACCTTTGTTGTTCTTCAGTACTGTTAGCTACTCTGGGTCATTTTTTTCTCCAAACAAACTTCAGAATCTCTTTGCCAATATCCACAAAATAAACTTGCTGGGATTTTGACTGGAACTGTGTTGAATCTATAGATGAAGTTGGGAAGAAATACTATCTTAAAAAGATGTGAAGCACAGGAACTCTCATTCACTGTTCATCAGAATACAAAATGTAACACAACCACTTTGGATAATAGTTGGGCAGTTTCTTACAGAGCTAAATATAGACTTATCATAGAGGAAAATTAAACTCATATTACTAGAAAGTAGTCAGTGTGAAAAGGCCACATACTGTTTGATCCAACTATATGACATTCTAGAAAAGTCAAAACTATGGAAACAGTAAAAAGATCAGTGGTTGCCTGTAGCTCAGGAAGAGGGAGGGAGTGATGATTAAAGTACAGCAGAGGGGGGGTTTAGGACAGTGGAACTATTCTGTATGATACTATTATGGTAGGTACATAACATTATGCATTTGTCTAAACCCATACAACACAGAGTGATCCCTAATGTAAACTACAGAATTTAGTTAATGATAATGTGTAAAATTGGTTCATCAGTTGTTGCAAATGTACCACACTAAATCAAGATGTTATTAATAGGAAACACTTAGGGAAACAGTATACGGGAACTCGCTGTACTTACTGTGTAATTTTTTTTAAACCTGAAACATGGAAGTCTTTAAAGGAAGAGAGGGGAACAAGTAGCTAATTCCCACAACCCTAACAGCTGCCGTCTACTTTAAATTCTGGTCTTGGATACTAAGCAGGTACTTTTAAATTGAGATACAACCTTTTCCTATAACAGCTACTTACATTAAGTGAATCATAAATGGATAATGAAAATGCTGTAGAGAAACAAAACTAAAAAGATGGAATTGCAAGGAAATAGCTATTTTGTTTACTTCATTTGAGTAGGCAAAATGCAAAGTAAACATATTCTTAAAAAATGTTCCTCAAAATGTGAGCCCAATGCTATTCAAGGAGTACAGATTCCTAGTAGGCCAACCACACTAGATCTACTCAACAGGAGTCTGCTTTTTATGCTCAAAATAGACTTCTAAAAAATCACAGTAATAAAATAAACTCTTAAAATCTACTACCTGGAAACCATGCATTCTGGGAAAAAGTTTTAAATGTTTTATCTGCATTAACTCTCAAAATATTTCTGTAAACAGAAGCAGGGTTAAGATAAAGCTAATGAAACTTAAGTTTCAGAGGCTTTCAATTGAACTTGCCTACCAAGGCCCTGTGTCTATTTGTAACTTTGAATTCTTTTTCTAAAGAACGTCCCTAAAATTATACAAGATTCAAACCCCACAAATCTTGGATCCGTCTTGCCAATGAGTTTTGTATTATCTCAAGTCACTACCTGCCCACTACTACCTTTTCATATATAGAGAAACCCGAGGCTAAGAAATGTAAAGAAATACGCCTGGGGTCACAGAAGAGTAAGTATGAGAAATGGAATCAGAAACCAGGCCAACTCTAAAACCCATACTTTTTCTACTATCAGTGCTTTCCAAACCAAAGCGTAATGGAACCAACATACACATATACACAGCAATCTCCAGCCATCTGCAACACTCAGGAGAATGAATTCATACGACTGTAGGAGGTAAACTACCATAACACAAAATTATGACCTATCTTAAAAGGTCAAGTGGATTTAACATTCTACATTATACTTGTGTTAATTTAAAAGTTCCCCATTAGACCAAATTAAGACATAAAATAATAAGATTAATACTACTGATCTAAAAATTAAAACTCAATCTATAATCATTCCTGATTTTTCAGAAACACTGAAGAAAATAAGAATTAGTTGATATTTCCCTAGCATAATATATATGTATACTGTAGAAACCTAAAACAAAGCATCTTACTTATTGTGAAAATAGCAGACACATTTCCACTGACAACAGGAATATGGTCCACTATCTCCACTAGTATCCACCAATGTACTGGAAGTATTAAATACTGCAATTAGACAAGAAAAGTCAATTAAAAGTATAAAAATTAGAAGAGAAGTAGTAAAACTGAATACTGTATAAATGAGAGTGTACCTGGAAAACGTCACAGAATCCAATGATAAAATTAACTCAAAAGTACAGTAATGTAGCAGGGTGGAAAAAATTAAAACTTGAAGGGGGAAAAAGGCCAAAAACACGACAGAAAAATGGCCAAGAGACATGAAACACAATGCACAAAGATGAAAAAGACTCTAAATATATAAAAAGATGTTCAACTTCACACATAAGAGAAATGTGAACTACACTGTAAATAAACCAAAGACAAAAGGACAAATATTGTGATTCCACTTACATGAGGTACCTAAAATAGGCAAATTCATAGAGACAGAAAGTATAAGAGAGGTTACCAGGGGCTGGGAAGAGAAGGAAATGGGGAGTTCTTGTTTAATGAGTACAGAGCTGCTATTTGGGATGATGAACAAGTGCTAGAAATGAAGAGCAGTGATGGTTGCATACATCTGTAAATGCAGTTAATGCCACTGAACTGTATAGTTAAAAACAGCTAATGGTAAATTTCATGTTACATATAATATTCTATCACATAAAAGAATAGCCAAAACATATAAAAAATAAAACTAAGATACCATCTCTCGCCAATTAAACTGGCAAAAATTAGAAAGTGTAACACACTGTTGGTAAACAGTAAGAAAACGGACACTCTCTTACGCCACAGGGAGGAAAGCAAGCTGGAATTCTCCTTTATGAGGAATTTTTATCAGCATCTCATAAGATGCAAACGTGTTTATCTTTGGGCCCAGCAATCCCATTTCAAGGAATGTACCCCGCCCCCAATAACATCTCCATCATTAGAAAAATACATACACCTACAAGATTATTCATTGTAGCATTATTTAAAATGAAAACGCTGTAAACATCCTAAATGCCCATAACCAGGAGAGTGGTTAAATAAACTCTGTTATAATCAGATAACTTAAATATGATACAACTCTTTAAAAATAAATAAATAAATAAGGAAGGCATTTATGAACTGATACGAAGTGATTTTAAGAATATTTTAAGTGAAAAAACCCAAGTGCAAAAGAGTATCTGTGGTATGCAACATTTTGTGTACAAAAGGAGAAATAATAAAATATACATGTATCTAATTGAGTATACAGGGGAAAGAAAAAGAAAAACACAGGAAAGATATGCCAGAAACTAGTGAGGATGGATGGGAACATTTATCATAATTACCCCAAATCATTAAAGGTTAAAACATGCTCAATACATATAAAGAAGAAGAAAATAAATAAGAAGGGTCTTACACAAAATCATTTAAGTGAACGGTTAGCAGCTAACATTATTGGATATTAGGCAGTGTTTTAAACACTTTACATGGTTAACTAAATGAATTCTCACAACACCTCTGAGGGACATACTGTTAATTACTTTTACAGATATAGGCAGAGGCACAAAAGTTTAACCAACTTGTCGAAGTAGAAGAATTTGGATTTAAATTCAAACCCTATGTTTGACTACTACCCTAATGCTTCACAGGGGAATTCAAATAAATTGTTCATCCTTATGTAACATTTCAATCCTCAAAACATTACTGATCAGAAAATACTAACATTCTAATATTAACCTTTAAAAACTCTTTACAGAAATACTGGTTTCCCCCCAAAAAATCAAAAAGAAGAACAGTAACTTACATATGATTATTGTAAGTCAAGAAAAGGGTTAAGACAAAGACTTCTTAGATATGACGGCAAAAGCACAAGCAACTAAGGAAAAAACAAACTAGACTTCATCAAAATGTAAAACTTTTGTGCTTCAGAGGAAACAAGCAAAGAAGTGAAAAGACAATCCAATAAATGGGAGAATATATTTCAAAGTCATACATCTGATACAAAGGATTTGTATCCAGAATGTATAAAGAACCCTTATAGCAATAAAAAAGACAACCAAATTGAAAAATGGGCCAGAGATTTGCATAGATATTTCTCCAAAGACATACAAGTGGAAAACAGCACACGAAAACATGTTCAACATCATTAGTCATCAGGAGAATGTAATCAAAACCACAGTGAGATACCATTTCACATCCACCAGGACAACTGAAATCAAAAGGACAGAACATAACAAGTGTGGACAAGGATGTGGAGAAACTGGAAACTTCATACATTACTGACTGGGAATATAAAATAATACAGCCACTTTGGAAAACAGTCTGGCAATTCCTCAAAAGGTAAAAATACAGAGTTACCATATGACCCACCAAACTGACTCACAGATATAAACCCAAATGAACTGAAAACTTATGGCCAAACAAAACCCTGTACGTTAATGCTGATAAGGAGTGACATCCATAACAGTCAAAAAGTAGAAATAATACAAATGTCCACCAGCTGATGAGTGGGTAAACAAATTGTGGTCTATTCATATAATGGAATATTGGGCAAGGACAAAGAATGAAGTATTCATCCATGCTATACATGGAATCAGCCTTGAACATTACATAGTAAGTGAAAAAAGCCAGTCACAAGATCATACTGTATATGCTTCCATTAAATGAAATGTCCAGAATACAAAAATCCATGGGGATAGAAAGATTAGTGGTTGCCAGTGGCTTGGGTGGAGTGGGAATGGGAAGTACTTGCAAATGGGTACAGGGTTTCTTTTTAGGTGATTAAAATATTTTGAAATTAAATAGTGGTGGTGATGGTACAATTTTGTTAATATACTAAAACCACTGGATTGTACACTTATATGGTACAACAAAGCTGTTCAAAATTGTTAGAGAAATTCAAAATGTGAAATTTCATCTTAATCTCTAGAGAATACTATACTATACTTTCACAAAATTTCAAGGTAGATTCCAGGTAAAGAATTAAGACAAATTATTCAAGATTATTTTATATATTTTAAAGTTATGAAACTGACATGTCTTACGGAGCTTGAAGATTCATTTCCAGAAGACAACTCAAGCCGTCCAAGATTTCTTCTACCATAATTTGGATATTTACGCCTACATGTCCTCTGCCTAGACTGTGACATCAAAGCCACGGAATCAGACTGAAACACAAACATGCAGATGAAAATCAACACTTAAATAAGTACAATCTTCAATAAAGTATTTCGCATTCTATCTAATCCCAAAAGGATTTAAGGCAAAAATAATAATAATAATAGCTCAAAAAATAAAATATTCTTGAATGGGTATTTTTGCCACATACTGTTAACCAAGATTGGTTTTTGTTACTTTTAAGATATTTAGAAGACATGGCTAAATTTAGGCACATTAGATCATCATTTTCCAAACTAAACCATAAGTTAATTGGCTTACCATAAATTAAATAATAACTATAATCCAAAAAAGAAATCACTTTAAAATATATATCTTAGAAGTGAAAATATATATTATGATGCAGTAACCAACCTTAAGGCATATATCACTGTGTGAATACACAGGTATAGAGAAATATCTGAAATGATCCTCAAATATCAATCCTAGTTATTTCCAGGTTTTAACTTTTTGGATGATTTGTTGTCAGTACTTTTCAGTTGTGCTTGAATTTTTTAAGTATCTTTTTTAAAAATTAAAACAAAATAATTAAATAATCTTTTAAAATCAGCCAAATAAAATAGCTAGATTGAAACGGCGGTGGGGCGGGGGGGGGGGGGGCGGGGCACATGCTATTCCTCAAACACCAAAGTCACGTATGTGAGATCACTCAGTGAAAGTACATATTCCCAGAACTGATATACAAATCAATTTTCACGTTAGTGCCATCTGTTTGATAATCATTGGGATGTTTTATCATTTCAGCATATCCTGAACAATATATCCTGGCTGATTTTAATACAACTCATCTTTCCTTAATTTGTCAGTACTTTTTTTGTTAAAGCAAAAACTCCTATTAATGAATTTCATGACTAATAATATGTATATTCAGATGGACCAAAACTACCACTGAGAAGAACAAGAAAATCTGTCAAAATATGTATTTTTAAAAAAACGGCTTGAGGGCCCTATATACCTAACAAGGCTATGAAGATTTACAGGACCAATACACAAAAAAGGATACAAGCAATAAAAAAGAACCCTAGAATTTCACTCTGGAAGAGGAAGCTGAAAGGTTTAGCAGGTAAGCAAAAAACTGACAGACTAAACTCTTGAGTCATGCTAACAAAAATTACAATTCGGAGTCTCCTATGTACAGGCAAACACCTCAAGCTTCAGCTGTTAGCCCATAGGGCTATAATCTAGACCTATAGGTAAACTACAGATAAACAGTAATCCCAAGGAACTAAAAGCCCATCCTTGTCTGGGTAAAGGTGATACAGGTTTGAGAGTGGCCCTAGCAGCCTACCAGAAGCAAATTAAAACCTTCTCTGGAGAAGAAATGCCATTCTAGGCTTCAAACCATCTCTAACATCTAACATTCAATCAAAAACACACGCAACAAAGAAAATGTGATTGTAAAAAAATGAGAAAAAAATCAACACAGAATGCAAACAGATTAACAGGGGAACAAGATACTGAAATAATGAAATTACCAGAAATGGGTTTTTTAAATAACCAGGGCTGATTTTCAAGGAATTAAAATAATGAGACCTTCAGCAGAAAACTGAAAACTCTGGAAAATTCTGAACAGAAAAATACAATAACTAAAACTAAGAATACAAGGTTATTAGCAGGATACACACAGCTGAAGAGAACTAACTAAATGGAATATATTCGGTCAGAAAAAAATTCAGAACAGCAAGAAACAGCCTAAAAACAAAAAAGACAGAAAATAGGGCTTCCCTGGTGGCGCCGTGGTTAAGAATCCGCCTGCCAATGCAGGGGACACGGCTTCGAGCCCTGGTCCGGGAAGATCCCACATGCCACGGAGCAACTAAGCCCGTGCGCCACAACTACTGAGCCTGTACTCTAGAGCCCGCGAGCCACAACTACTGAGCCCGTGTGCCACAACTACTGAAGCCTGCGCACCTAGAGCCTGTGCTCCGCAACAAGAGAAGCCACCGCAATGAGAAGCCCGCGCACCGCAACAAAGAGTAGCCCCCGCTCGCCGCAACTAGAGAAAGCAGCGCACAGCAACAAAGAACCAAAGCAGCCAAAAATAAATTTATTAAAAAAAAAAAAGACAAAATAAAAGGGAAAGACAGGAAGTAAAGGATAAAAACATGTACTATGCAAACACTAGCCAAAAGAAAGGTAGCACAGCTACATTCATATACAAGAATTTGAAGAATAAAGCATTACTAGAGATAAGTTCATAATGGTAAAAGGTTCAATTCAGTAGGAAAAAGGGAAATTCTAAATTTGTACACACCAAATAACACAGCTTCAAACCACACAAGGCAAAGTAAGGAGAAACAAAGAAATCCACAAACATAGTGAGACTTCAATACTTATCTCACTATAAGCAAGAGTGCAATCGTTTTGAAACCACATGTGGCATTAACTACTAAAGTTGAATATACACATATCCTATGCTCCAATAATTTCACTCCAGTGCATATACTCAAAAGAAATACACAGGCGGATACCAAGAAATATGTACAAAATGTTGAAAGCAATATTGTTCCTAACATACTATTCCTAATTCATATTCCTAATATGAAAACAACCCAAACGTCCTTTAAGAATAGATTAAACAGCAACATTCTCATTAAGGGAATACTATCCAACGGTGAAAACAAATGAACTTCAACTACTCACAACAAAGATAAATCTCACAAGGGCAAATGCAAGCCAGATACAAAAGATTACATATACATACTGTATGGTTCCATTTAGATCAGTGTTTCTTATCCTTTTTTTTTTACATTACCACTACCTTACAGGAAACTTGACTTTCTCCTAATTTACTCCCTCGAATTGTAATACCACAGACATACATACAGTACATAAACACTTATGTAGTATATCTGTACTTTGTACATAAACAGATTAAGTGTAAGGCTTAGCCTTCTTATCCAATACCGGGTTTAAAACAGATAATATTTTTAAGACAAAAGCTAAATTGAAATTTTTAAAGCTCTCTGCATTTAACTTTATGACTTTCTTGAATAACTTTTGATGTAATTTAATTACACAGATTGTAATTTATCAAATTACATATCCAAATTAGAAATTTCTGAATACATAACAGCACAGTAATCAAATTTCTAAAAATCTTCCAAAACTTTTCCAGCAAAAATAAAACAAATGAAAAAATTAATTTCTTAAAAATTTTAGTAAATTTAACTTTGAAGGTTTTCTATCACGAGAAAATATCCTAACTATAGCTGAAGATAGTCAACATTTTTTTCTTTTCAGTACTTGACGTAATAGATTTGAATTATTTTTAAATTAAATAATAAGATAGAAACTATTTTTATTTAATTCTCAAAGCCCAAGTCATAAACAAAAACACCATGCATCAAGGCAGTTAATGTGGCAGACAGGCATGCACAGGCCATTTCTCACAATATGGCTACAAAACTGAATGATCAACTGAGAGAATATCTTGCAAACACAACCATTTTCACCATAGTTTTGTAGCACTGATCGTGCATACATTTTGTGTAAATTCCATTAGCTTGTTAATGCTTCACATATGATGGTCAAGAAATTAAACACTAAGGAATAAGATTTTCTCAGGCAGGGTTGGGCTTTGTTGCAAACCATTGTGACACCTAAGATTTTTTATAAATGCATGATTTGGAAAACATCAGAAACAGACAAAGCTAACCAGCATCTTTAGAAGTCAAACAGTTGGTTACCTGCAGGAGAAAGGAGAGAGTAGTGATTGGGAATGGATACAAAACGTTTTTGATGGGCTGGCAATGTTCTAGTGGTTATTAGACAATAACTTTTTTTTTAGGCCGTGCCGTGAGGCATGTGGGATCTTAGTTCCCCGACCAGGGATCAAACCCGTGCCCCCTGCATTGGGAGCTCAGGGTCTTAACCACTGGACCGCCAGGGAAATCCCAACAATAATTTTCTAGAATCCTTCATCACTGTTAGGCATTAGGCTGCTTCCAGCAAGTTTCAAGCCACTTTTCCTAACACCTGTACAACTTTATGTCTACTATTTTAAATCCCAAACAGAAGACTAGTATTACTAATATTCTCACTGATCAAAAAGAAAACTATAAATTTCAGTTTAATTTCTAATTTGTTTAATTCCTACGGAAATGGAATTTAGGTTACCTTTTGTGAAAGATGGAGAGTCTTCCTCTTTCTTCCAATTACATAAAGATTTCTTTCTTCTTCACCTTTCTCTATTCTGAAGTCTTCTAACTTCCTACAAATTTAAGTACCCAGTTATATTAGTTGCTGATAAATAAAGGATATAAGGAGAAAAAAAACTAATCATTACGATTCTGGGAATCATAACTTAAGTATTTTTTTAATTAATACAGAAAATTCCTAAAGTTGTAACAAAACTTAAGGCAAACTATACTTTTCTAGAAATTTAATGTAACCAAAATCTCAGAGGCAGCTAGGAGGTCCTATTTTTCATATTTAACACAGAAATAGTCATTCATTTATATTTTGATTGGTCCTATGAGGACCAACTCGAACAGAATCTCTCGCGTTAGCTACTCAAAATGTACCCATGATTTTCCAAGATTGCAAATCCATTCTCTAAAGGATTCTACTGTATCACTCAGCATCTCCTTCATAAAAACTCAAGTGTATTTTAGAATAGAGTTCTAGAAAGAGCTATGCTCTTCTTTGGGAAAATTATACTGCAGCAACTAGCTGACTCACAAAATCCATTCTTCTTTCTTCCTTAGAAGCAAAATCTCAATTTTCATCTAGGCTCTTTGCTGCTCTACATAGAGACTGTATTACCTTGCCTCCTCTGTAGCTAAGTATGGCCATATGAGGACATTCTGGTCAATGAGTTATGAGGAGACATGTCGTGTGGGACCATTAAGTCTGCTTAAATGAAATTCCTTCAACTAGAAATGTCCTTTTTGCCGCCTTCTGCCTTCTCTTCCTTCTTCTGGCCTGACTCTCAACCTCTATCACAGATGCAATATGTGATAGCTATTATAAAGTCCAGCTATCTTGGACCTTGAGGTGACTTTAAGACTGGAAGCCACACTCTTAAGATGGATATCAGAAAGAGAGGAGCCTGAGTCCCTGATTAACTGGGGAACCATGATTCTAGCCTTAAACTACTTCCAGTCTTCCTTTATGTTAAGAAAATAAATGATCGTTTAAGGAACTATTCTTCAGGACTTTCACTCCTGATACCTATTTGCTTTCCCTTGATTTTGACAACAAAAAGTATCCTAAAATGACACTTTCAGTTCTGATGACCATGCAACTCAGACATAATTTTAAGGCTTAATTATAGCATGCTGCATACACGACGGTGATTTTCTGTTGTTTCTCATCCCAATTCCAGATTTTGCTTTTCACTAGTTTACCGTATACTTATAAACATCCTTAAATTCACTGTATGAAATATAAGTATTATCCAATATTACTCCACCAATCAACTGACTCTTCTAGCTAAACACATGAAAACTTTTACAAAATTATCTTCAAGGTATTAGTTATTATGAGACACAAACATGACAGAATACTGAAACATTTTAGATATCAATGAAAAACAGTATTTGCTGCCTCCATTTTGATAACTTGAAAATCAGTACATTACAATTCAGTACAAGGAAAACCCTACGATCCACACTATACTTATGAAATACCATTTCTCACTAAAAGAAAATAGGGCCGCTTAAGAGAAAAGACTAATCCTAAGTCTAGGTCAAGAAATTTACAAGAAGAACCTGTAACACCCTGCCATGCCTGACAGCAAAGATGCTACGCAAGGCTACTACATCATTTCAAAAGGACTCAGGAGCCAACTTGAAGAAGCTCCTCCTGGCCAGAGATAAAAAAATTTAAACATTAATAAGGACATTAGAAATAAGCTAAATCACAGCAGTGTAATTAATACAGTGAAAAACACAAACACACAAATTGGCCACTGCAGGAGAATATAAAGAAATAAATCTTTATTTTGAAGGTAAATAAAGCAAAATGAGCAGGCAGCTATCCTGTTTTTTATATACAAACTTTACTACTGGATAATCAAATAGTAGACGTGGGTAAATTTTTATTTGGAAGTACCCAAGACAATAAAGACTTCAGAGCTGAAACATCACTATTTTATAATCCCTAATAAATTAATGAACCTGGGCAGTGAGTATCAGTTCCTGCTAGCATCACAAAAAAAAAAAAAAAAAAAAAAAAAAGAAAAGAAATAAAGAAAAAGATATTATGTGCCTTCTGATGGAATTTTACCACTTATGAAATAGTCTTGCAAAAAACTAAAAATATGACATTTGGAACAACTGGAAATTTAAACACTGGCTATTTGGTTCTACTGAGGAATTGTTTGTTTTTTAAGATATGACAATGGCATTATAGTTATATTTTAAGACAATTCCTTATCCTTAGAAATTACATACTGACATACTTTTAGACAAAATGATATTATGTCTGGAATATCTTCCAAAATAATACTGAAGGGAGAACAGGGGGGTGTTTGTATAGATGAAACAAGATTGGTTATGGAGTTAGAGAACAATTTTGACATTTTCCTACCACAATTAAAATACATCCCAACCCATTACTAAAATATATGTATATGATTATTTATACCACTAATGATTAAAATATGTGTAAATAACCATATAGATATATTTTCACAGATATAAACAATATTAATAGATATCCTAAAACAAACCTAAATATGCCTAGTGGTACCTCTGGTACAACCACTCTTCGCTTCCAAGCCTGCAGGTCACGCTCTGTAGCCATCTGACTACGTGGAGCATTCTGGTGCATTTGACGAACACCTTCCACTTGTCCACTACGACGCAGACCAATATTTGGAGGGGACTGGATGTCTAAGCTTAGTCTTCTAAAACCTAGGGAAAAATTGTCAAGAATGATTACAAAACAAACTTCAATCTAATATGCATATACATTCCTCCTACTAAGATACAAACCCAAAAAAAAAAGATCTACTGAAAAAACTTTGGAAAGAAGAATCTTAATGTGACTGAGATCAAAATGTAGGCTACATGGGGACTTCCCTGGTGGCGCAGTGGTTAAGAATCCGCCTGCCAGTGCAGGGGACACGGGTTCAAGCCCTGGTCCGGGAAGATCCCACATGCTGTGGAGCAACTAAGCCCACGAGCCACAACTACTGAGCCCGCACGCCACAACTACTGAAGCCCGCGCACCTAGAGCCCGTGCTCTGCAACAAGAGAAGCCATCACAATGAGAGGCCCGTGCACCGCAATGAAGAGTAGCTCCCGCTCGCCACAACTAGAGAAAGCCCGCACACAGCAACGAAGACCCAACACAGCCAAAATAAATAAATAAATAAAGATCTCTTTAAAAAAATTTTGACTACAGAACAAACATTAACATAACTATTAACCTCAATTTCCATTTTTATTAGACTTTCTGAAATTTAACGTACACGCATTTTCTATAATAATGTTATACTTGCAGTCCTAAAAACCTTGCCTTCCTCAAAACCGCAAACTAAAAACACATCTTTCTGGAAAAATTAGCACTGCAAATAGATGCTTCAAACTGTGGTGGCTTTATAATAAGAGCTCTAACAACAAACATTATTTGTGACCTAAAGAGATAATCTAAGCCACTCAAGCAGGCAAGCTGCCAGAGCCCATTATTAAAATTCACAAAAATGTAAAGTGGGGAAATGCTGGCAGCACCTGAATCGGAGCTAGGAGAGTGGGTGACAGGGCAATGCAGACCACATCAAGCCCTGAGCCTATGCACAGCTGATCAGGTAGACACAGGAGGCAGGGCAACCTCCCAAGAGCTGTAAGTCACAAAGGATGGAGACCACCCTGGGTGGATGTGGAGGGAATCCCAGGCAAAGTACTTGTTTTCTTGAACCACAGGGTGAAGGGGATCCTGCTACTAATGCAACAAAAAAAACTGGGGGCTATATCCTTTCCTATGGGAGGCTATTAAATTTTACTCCAAATATGCCAGCTCTCCTTGCTTAGGGTAAAACTCAAATATGAGTGAACAAACCTCTGCATTCTTCTATGTACAACATTCTGTTCACCAATCAAATGTGAACCAATTTGCCCTACACAACATATTATACTCCATCTATTAAAAATGACATTTAATGCCCCTGCTATTAATCCAAAATTTATATTAAAATATATTGATGTTTAAGAAACACTTTTTGAATTGAGAACTAAAAATAAATTCTAAATTTTTTTTTTTTTTTGGTATAAAAATCTGAAGCACTGCGAGTTCCCTGGCGGTCCAGTGATTACGACTCCCTACTTTCATTGCCGAGGGCCTGGGTTCGATCCCCGGTTGGGGAACTACACAAGCCGGGGTTTCCTGGTGGCACAGTGGTTAAGAATCCACCTGCTAATGCAGGGGACATGGGTTCGATCCCTGGCCCGGGAAGATCCCACATGCCACAGAGCAACTAAGCCCGTGCGCCTACTACCGAGCCTGCGCTCTCGAGCCCATGAGCCACAACTACTGAGCCTGCGTGCCGCAACTACTGAAGCCCACGCGCCCAGAGCCCGTGCTCCACAAGAGAAGCCACCACAATGAGAAGCCCGCGCACCACAACGAAGAGTAGCCCCCACTCACCGCAACTAGAGAAAGCCTGTGCATAGCAGTGAAGACCCAACGCAGCCAAGAAGAAATTAAAAACAAACAAAAAAGATCCCACAAGCCATGCAGCCAAAATAAAAAACAAATAATAATAAAAGAAATCTAAAGCCTAGTTACGAGGCAGATTAGATGAAAGGAAGATCAAGAGTGAAAGGGCAGAAAGAGCTGAAGAAACTGTTCAGAACACGGCACTGAGCGATAGAGAGACAGGAAATTTTATAGCATTTTACAGCCTCTCAAATCTTCTCTTATCTTCCACAAGGTTTTAGCTTCTCCAGAGTGAGTTTGCAGTTGCATAACAATCACCCATCTCGTCTAGATTATTTCCACTAGTCTGATTATCACTACATTCCAATATCAAGTACTTTGCCCTGAAAACTCACTTCCAGCTTCCTGATTCAGGAAGAAACAGGGCTCTACCCAATTCAGTTTTTTAAGGATTATGAAGGAAAGGAAACCTAGTGTTTCCTTTAGAAAACACTTTGTTCTTTATTCTTATTTATTTCATGTAATTTGGTAAATACTCTTATTTGAGAGCAAAACGATTTCAACAGCCTTTCATAGCACTTGAAATTCAAATGTCCATTTGTTAGTCCATCAACCTTACACCTAGTAAAGCTACCTCCAAACTACTGCCCAAGTCGTAAGCGTACATTGCCTACGGTTTTTTACACTGCACGTAGGGGACAGTGACTTCATTTATTCTTCAGTTTCAGTCCAGCCATGTTAAGGTAAAATACCTCTCATACATGTATTACCTCTTCGGGGCGTTTCTTCCCCATTTGAAAGTCCACTTGGAGCAGCTTCCTGACCTGCTCCCATTCTCTGATCTTGCTGCTGCTGCAACTGTCTTATCATTCCATCAAGAACACTGGACTCTGGGCTTTGTTCACCATTGTCATTGGTTTGCAGGCTTATAATTTGTTCAATTACCTCTCCATCACCTGCAAGTTCAATGAATGAATGTGAAATCATAATACATATGAATAGGAAAAAACTTTCAATAGGCTGCAATTAAAATTACAGTAGCAATTGTCAGAACTCTTGCTTTTCAAAAATAATTAAAGACACCCTTTATATTCATAACTAATTAAGTCATAGAAAAAATTCAGAACAAACTTTAGGGTACTAATACCACAAAAACCTCAACAGAGGTTCTGAAATCCCTACAAGTGAGCACCTGGAAACACACTTGAGTGAAAGTGAAAGTCTTGTTTCTCTGTTTCACATTAACGCCCCTCATTTATCCAAGTATTTCATTGAAATCTTATTTCCCAAGGTCTCTCTGACTGTAACAACCAACAATGTGTGATTTCTGATGTAGAGAAAAGCAGTGGCATTCCTTTGTCTTAAGAAATAAATAAGAGTAAGTAACACCTTTTAGGCCTTCAACAAATGACCACTCCCAACCCCAGCTCTCTCCCACCCCAAGCACGTACAGTTGAGGGAGGCAGCTTCCACATGCCTCTCCCACCAAGCTTAAGTCACTCTTTCAAATAGGCTTTAAGCATATAGCCATAATCCTTCACGTACAAAACCAGATATTTTTAGATGTCTTTGCTTCTTTATTTTTCAAATAATACATTTTCAGAGATATTTAATAGGTTCAGTTAGTGTTAATGGATAAAAAGTGTTAGATGGTTGTGGGGTCTTGAAATTTACCTAAACATTGACATTTTCATGCAAACAACTCATTACATATCCTCCCACCATAAAACGCATCTTCTTTGAACATAATATATAACATGGACCACCCCCCCCCCCACCAGCTTATAAGCAGAACCTTAACAAATCGCAATTAATAGGGTATTAGGCAAAAAGAATGCAAAGATATACTTGCATACTTGCATCCATACTAACATGTCAAAAACTGAAAAATGTCATATACTATTCCGGGGGAAAAATACTTCTATCCTTCTATTCTACTAATCTACTTTTAGATCCCTTAAATCTTATTGATAACATCTCCATTTTACTGTGGAAATCAATGAAGAATTTACAAGAGCTAAACAAAAACCACGGAAATGTTTTGATCACTGTCAAAAAATGACCTAAGACAGCAAGAAGTGGAGGCCTAATCTAAAAGGATAACAAGGGACTTCCCTGGTGGCACAGTGGTTTAGAACCCGCCTGCCAATGCAGGGGACACGGGGTTGAGCCCTGGTCCGGGAAGATCCCACATGCCGTGGAGCAACTAAGCCCGTGCACCACAACTACTGAGCCTGCACTCTAGAGCCCACGAGCCACAACTCCTGAGCCCACGTGCCACAACTACTGAAGCCCGTGCACCTAGAGCCCGTGCTCTGCAACAAGAGAAGCCATCGCAATGAGAAGCCCTCGCACCACAACAAAGAGTAGCCCCCGCTTGCCACAACTAGAGAAAGCCCGCACGCAGCAGCGAAGACCCAACACAGCCAAACATAAATAAATAAAATAAATAAATTTATATTAAAAAAATTCCGTAAAAGGATAAAAAGACTTTAATTAGAACTAGGAATAACATAACATCCCTAAGATCACAACATGGAACCAAAGGGAAAACAGCAGAAAAGGAGACTTCTAATCCTCTCCCCTCCCCAAAAAACCCTATGTAACTTTTCTTTCACAGCACTGAATTTAAATGTAACTTGGGAAATATCAAGAATGATACTTGTTTCTACTTGGCATAATGCAGTCACCATTCAAATACTAAAGAAGGGTTCTACACATAAAGGCTTAAGTACTACAGTGCCCTTCCACTATAAACTACTACAACACTGGAAAAAATATATATGAAAGAAGGGCTTTCAGATGTTGGATAACAGCACAGGACTGTGATCCCTGAGAGAAGACAATGGAGCCCAGTCTTTCGATTGCTCCAGGTAACAGCCTGGAAGCAATTTCCAGACTACAGAACAAGGAGAGGGAACCCAAGTACCACCCAGAGGTCACAATGAGTTGAGGGACAGAGGTCAGAGTTTGAGAGCAGGGGAAAGACTAAAATATGCAGGGCTGAATATCAGAGAGGACTGGATTGCACAGAAAGCTCAGAGGTACACAATGAGGAATCGATTCTTTGGCTAAATAATATGTGCACACATTGGTTAAAACTCCACCATGCTGGGGAATAAAACATGAAAAAGCCAAGCCATTTTTTAATGCCAAAAAATTGCCAGAACTCTCACAGGGCTGGCAATAGTACATGTTCCCACTAGCCAGAATAGAGACTTCAGACACAAACAAGAGCTGTTTTAAGCATATTTCCAATTTTAACACTCAGAATATTTAAAAATGTGTGTTCAAAGCAGCGGAGAATACAATGACCGCTAGTAGTTTGGTGCCACGGCCTTGATTTGTGCTAAGGTACCAAATGTTTCACCCACCACTGCTTCTGTTTCATCAGAGCAAATGTCAAAGGTAAATAATAGTTCCATATTATTATGAAGATAGTCATAACCTCGAAGACCCCATAAAAGGTCATGGATAAAACCATGGGTCTGCAAACTACACACTGACAATTTAGGCCCTAGAACAACCATTAAAAATAAGTAAGACTAACAGGTATTGCTAATAAAACATTAGTGGCAATAATGATAAAACACTAAAAAATAAGCAACTTCAAAAAAGTTTGGAAAAAAAGGAGAAAAGGCACAAAGAACAGAAAGGATAAAGACAAAACAGGTAGCATTATGTAGAGCTTTAAGCCTGACTATACTAATAATTATATTAAATGTAAATGGTCTACATAGTCCAATTAAAAGATAGGTTGTCAGATTGGAATGCTGCCTGGAAGAAATCTGTTTTAATATAAAGACATATTGGTTAGAAGAATTGAAAAGATACACCATGATAACACTAATTTTAAAAAGCTGGATTATTTACTTTAATATGAAACAAAGTTAATGGTCTTCAAAACAAGAAATACTCCTGAGGATAAAAAGGAACATTTCATAATGATGAAAGAATTAACTCAGGGCTTCCCTGGGGGCACAGTGGTTGGGAATCCGCCTGCCAATGCAGGGGACACGGGTTCGAGCCCTGGTCCGCGAAGATCCCACATACCGCAGAGCAGCTAAGCCCATGGGCCACAACTACTGAGCCTGTGCTCTAGAGCCCAGGAGCCACAACTACTGAAGCCCGCGCACCTAGAGCCCGTGCTCCGCAACAAGAGAAGCCACCGCGATGAGAAGCCCGCGCACAAGGAAGAGTAGCCCCCGCTTGCCACAACTAGAGGAAGCCCGCGCATAGCAACGAGGACCCAACGCAGCCAAAAATAAATAAAATTGTAAAAAAAAGAATTAATTCACCAAGAGCACAATCTGAAACGTGTATGTACATAATAACAGAATTTTAAAACACATAAAGCAAAAATTGAGAGAACTGAAGGAAAAAATAAGACAAATCCACAGGATAGTTGGATATTTCAGCACTCCTTAAAACAGCCACAAAATGGAAAAAAGACAAATGTTTTTCAGCTACTAGTGAATAGATAAATGATGATATATCTGTACAATGGTGCACTATCAATAAACAGGAAAAAAAGACTGACACCTGCAACAGGAATGAATCTCAAAAGCACCATGTTAAGTTAAAGAAGCCAGACACAAAAGACTACATATTGTATGATTTCATTTATACAAAATTCCTTAAAAAGGAAAACTCAAAGTGACAAAATAAAACAGTCATTACAAGGGGTCAGGAGAGGGGAGAGGACTAATTCCAAACAGGCCCAAGAGAACTTTTGGGGGCACTGGAAATTTTCTGTATCTTGATTGTGGTGGTGGTTTACATGACTGTTTAACATTTCTCAACTCATTTGAATTGTACACTTAAAAGTGGTGAATTTTGGTCTTAGATAGCCTCAACCACCAGAGGGCAGACAGCAGAAGCAAGAAACACTACAATCCTGCAGCCTGTGGACCAAAAACCACAGTTACAGAAAGATAGACAACATGAAAAGGCAGAGGGCTATGTACCAGATGAAGGAACAAGATAAAAGCCCAGAAAAACAACTAAATGAAGTGGAGATAGGCAACCTTCCAGAAAAAGAATTCAGAATAATGATAGTGAAGATGATCCAGGACCTCGGAATAAGAATGGAGGCAAAGATTGAGAAGATGCAAGAAATGATTAACAAAGACCTAGAAGAATTAAAGAACAAACAAACAGAGATGACCAATACAATAACTGAAATGAAAACTACACTAGAAGGGATCAATAGCAGAATAACTGAGGCAGAAGAACGGATAAGTGACCTGGAAGACAGAATGGTGGAATTCACTGCTGCGGAACAGACTAAAGAAAAAAGAATGAAAAGAAATGAAGACAGCCTAAGAGACCTCTGGGACAACATTAAACGCAACAACATTCGCATTATAGGGGTCCCAAAAGGAGAAGAGACAGAGAAAGGGCCAGAGAAAATATTTGAAGAGATTATAGTCGAAAACTTCCCTAACATGGGAAAGGAAATAGCCACCCAAGTCCAGGAAGCGCAGAGAGTCCCATACAGAATAAACCCAAGGAGAAACACGCCGAGACACATAGTAATCAAAGTGGCAAAAATTAAAGACAAAGAAAAATTATTGAAAGCAGCAAGGGAAAAACGACAAATAACATACAAGGGAACTCCCATAAGGTTAACAGCTGATTTCTCAGCAGAAACTCTGCAAGCCAGAAGGGAGTGGCATGATATACTTAAAGTGATGAAACGGAAGAACCTACAACCAAGATTACTCTACCCGGCAAGGATCTCGTTTAGATTTGATGGAGAAATCAAAAGCTTTAGAGACAAGCAAAAGCTAAGAGAATTCAGCACCACCAAACCAGCTCTACAACAAATGCTAAAGGAACTTCTCTAAGTGGGAAACACAAGAGAAGAAAAGGACCTACAAAAACAAACCCAAAACAATTAAGAAAATGGTCATAGGAACATACATATCGATAATTACCTTAAACGTGAATGGATTAAATGCCCCAACCAAAAGACATAGACTGGCTGAATGGATACAACAACAAGACCCATATATCTGCTGTCTACAAGAGACCCACTTTAGACCTAGGGACACATACAGACTGAAAGTGAGGGGATGGAAAAAGATATTCCATGCAAATGGAAATCAAAAGAAAGCTGGAGTAGCTATACTCATATCAGATAAAATAGACTTTAAAATAAAGAATGTTACAAGAGACAAGGAAGGACACTACATAATGATCCAGGGATCAAACCAAGAAGAAGATATAACAATTATAAATATATATGCACCCAACATAGGAGCACCTCAATACATAAGGCAACTGCTAACAGCCATAAAAGAGGAAATCGACAGTAACACAATCATAGTGGGGGACTTTAACACTTCACTTACACCAATGGACAGATCATCCAAAATGAAAATAAATAAGGAAACAGAAGCTTTAAATGACACAATAGACCAGATAGATTTAATTGATATATATAGGACATTCCATCCAAAAACAGCAGATTACACGTTCTTCTCAAGTGCGCACGGAACATTCTCCAGGATAGATCACATCTTGGGTCACAAATCAAGCCTCAGTAAATTTAAGAAAACTGAAATCATATCAAGCATCTTTTCTGACCACAACGCTATGAGATTAGAAATGAATTACAGGGAAAAAAACGTAAAAAAGACAAACACATGGAGGCTAAACAATACGTTACTCAATAACCAAGAGATCACTGAAGAAATCAAAGAGGAAATCAAAAAATACCTAGAGACAAATGACAAGGAAAACACGACGACCCAAAACCTATGGGATGCAGCAAAAGCGGTTCTAAGAGGGAAGTTTAGAGCTATACAAGCCTACCTAAAGAAACAAGAAAAATCTCAAGTAAACAATCTAACCTTACACCTAAAGAAACTAGAGAAAGAAGAACAAACAAAACCCAAAGTTAGCAGAAGGAAAGAAATCATAAAGATCAGAGCAGAAATAAATGAAATAGAAACAAAGAAAACAATAGCAAAGATCAATAAAACTAAAAGTTGCTTCTTTGAGAAGATAAACAAAATTGATAAGCCATTAGCCAGACTCATCAAGAAAAAGAGGGAGAGGACTCAAATCAATAAAATCAGAAATGAAAAAGGAAAAGTTACAACAGACACCGCAGAAATACAAAGCATCCTAAGAGACTACTACAAGCAACTTTATGCCAATAAAATGGACAACCTGGAAGAAATGGACAAATTCTTAGAAAGGTATAACCTTCCAAGACTGAATCAGGAAGAAATAGAAAATATGAACAGACCAATCACAAGTAATGAAATTGAAACTGTGATTAAAAATCTTCCAACAAACAAAAGTCCAGGACCAGATGGCTTCACAGGTGAATTCTACCAAACATTTAGAGAAGAGCTAACACCCATCCTTCTCAAACTCTTCCAAAAAATTGCAGAGGGAGGAACACTCCCAAACTCATTCTATGAGGCCACCATCACCCTGATACCAAAACCAGACAAAGACACTACAAAAAAAGAAAATTACAGACCAATATCACTGATGAATATAGATGCAAAAATCCTCAACAAAATACTAGCAAACAGAATCCAACAACACATTAAAAGGATCATACACCACGATCAAGTGGGATTTATCCCAGGGATGCAAGGATTCTTCAATATACGCAAATCAATCAATGTGATACACCATATTAACAAATTGAAGAATAAAAACCATATGATCATCTCAATAGATGCAGAAAAAGCTTTTGACAAAATTCAACACCCATTTCTGATAAAAACTCTCCAGAAAGTGGGCATAGAGGGAACCTACCTCAACATAATAAAGGCCATATATGACAAACCCACAGCAAACATCATTCTCAATGGTGAAAAACTGAAAGCATTTCCTCTAAGATCAGGAACGAGACAAGGATGTCCACTCTCACCACTATTATTCAACATAGTTCTGGAAGTCCTAGCCATGGCAATCAGAGAAGAAAAAGAAATAAAAGGAATACAAATTGGAAAAGAAGAAGTAAAACTGTCACTGTTTGCGGATGACATGATACTATACATAGAGAATCCTAAAACTGCCACCAGAAAACTGCTAGAGCTAATTAATGAATATGGTAAAGTTGCAGGATACAAAATTAATGCACAGAAATCTCTTGCATTCCTATACACTAATGATGAAAAATCTGAAAGAGAAATTATGGAAACACTCCCATTTACCATTGCAACAAAAAGAATAAAATACCTAGGAATAAACCTACCTAGGGAGACAAAAGACCTGTATGCAGAAAACTATAAGACACTGATGAAAGAAATTAAAGATGATACCAACAGATGGAGAGATATACCATGTTCTTGGATTGGAAGAATCAACATTGTGAAAATGAGTATACTACCCAAAGCAATCTACAGATTCAATGCAATCCCTATCAAATTACCAATGGCATTTTTTACGGAGCTAGAACAAATCATCTTAAAATTTGTATGGAGACACAAAAGACCCCGAATAGCCAAAGCAGTCTTGAGGCAAAAAAATGGAGCTGGAGGAATCAGACTCCCTGACTTCAGACTATACTACAAAGCTACAGTAATCAAGACAATATGGTACTGGCACAAAAACAGAAACATAGATCAATGGAACAAGATAGAAAGCCCAGAGATTAACCCACGCACCTATGGTCAACTAATCTATGACAAAGGAGGCAAAGATATACAATGGAGAAAAGACAAGTCTCTTCAATAAGTGGTGCTGGGAAAACTGGACAGCTACATGTAAAAGAATGAAATTAGAATACTCCCTAACACCATACACAAAAATAAACTCAAAATGGATTAGAGACCTAAATATAAGACTGGACACTATAAAACTCTTAGAGGAAAACACAGGAAGAACACTCTTTGACATAAATCACAGCAAGATCTTTTTTGATCCACCTCCTAGAGTAATGGAAATAAAAACAAAAATAAACAAGTGGGACCTAATGAAACTTCAAAGCTTTTGCACAGCAAAGGAAACCATAAACAAGACGAAAAGACAACCCTCAGAATGGGAGAAAATATTTGCAAATGAATCAACGGACAAAGGATTAATCTCCAAAATATACAAACAGCTCATTCAGCTCAATATCAAAGAAACAAACACCCCAATCCAAAAATGGGCAGAAGACCTAAATAGACATTTCTCCAAAGAAGACATACAGACGGCCACGAAGCACATGAAAAGATGCTCAACATCACTAATTATTAGAGAAATGCAAATCAAAACTACAATGAGGTATCACCTCACTCCTGTTAGAATGGGCATCATCAGAAAATCTACAAACAACAAATGCTGGAGAGGGTGTGGAGAAAAGGGAACCCTCTTGCACTGTTGGTGGGAATGTAAATTGATACAGCCACTATGGAGAACAATATGGAGGTTCCTTAAAAAACTAAAAATACAATTACCATATGACCCAGCAATCCCACTACTGGGCATATACCCAGAGAAAACCGTAATTCAAAAAGACACATGCACCCGAATGTTCATTGCAGCACTATTTACAATAGCCAGGTCATGGAAGCAACCTAAATATGCCCATCAGCAGACGAATGGATAAAGAAGATGTGGTACATATATACAATGGAATATTACTCAGCCATAAAAAGGAACGAAATTGAGTCATTTGTTGAGATGTGGATGGATCTAGAGACTGTCATACAGAGTGAAGTAAGTCAGAAAGAGAAAAACAAATATCGTATATTAATGCATGTATGTGGAACCTAGAAAAATGGTACAGATGAGCCAGTTTGCAGGGCAGAAGTTGAGACACAGATGTAGAGAATGGACATATGGACACCAAGGGGGGAAAACTGCGGTGAGGTGGGGATGGTGGTGTGCTGAATTGGGCGATTGGGATTGACATGTATACACTGATGTGTATAAAATTGATGCCTAATAAGAACCTGCAGTATAAAAAAACAAACAAAACAACTAATACTAAACTTTTATTGGGTTATTTGTATGGAAATATGTTAATATAAATGTTTCAGACATTACATGAAATTTCTAAAAATCTTATATTTGTATTTTTATGGAAATATGTATGGAAATATGTTAATATAAATGTTTCAGACATTACATGAAATTTCTAAAAATCTTATATGTTCTGGTATAATGTTATAAGTAATAATCCTAGTTATTACTTTAAAATGTATATCTCAGAAATAACTAATTTTCTTGTCAACTGCATTATTATGAACTTTCATCAAATCTTTAACCGTGGTCATTTTTAAGTCTTTTGTCATTTACAGACAGTTCTGGGTGTACTCTGATGATTTTGCAAATATGTTCCTATAAAAGGGTTTCATCTTCAAGAAATTCATGGAAAAGACTCTGACAAGTACAGGTTTCTGGTAACTGACTGTACTGCTGAACTGAATGAATAAGCATTTTCAGAACTCTAATGAAAAACTGATGAACTCATAAAAGTGCTAACAAAAGATCAAGATGAAAAAAAAAATTAATTACATGGGACTGAGTGAACTGATGAGGATGAGTATAATTTTTGTGACTTTCTGTCTGAATTTAAAAAAAAAAAAAAATCCCACAAGGACTCAGAGGCAAAGAATATACAAATCAATTTTCACTGCAAAGTAAAGGAGCTGTTACAGTGGAGGATTACTGGACTGAATGTCAATATTATGACATAGTATGAGTGTGTTTCATGTTTGGTAATTGCAATCATTGTTGCTTTTGTTGTGGTCATCCATGTACAATGCTTGGTGTCAGTCTATTTATCTCTTGTAAAAATAAAATACAGTGTGTGTGTGTGAAAAAAAAAAAAAAAAAAAAAGAAAGTGGTAAGTAAAATTGCTCTGAAAATACTTTATACCTTTAACATCGTAAAGAAACTTTGTCCTATTTCTTACTTTACAACTAGTAAAAAAAAAAAAAAAAGAAAAAGTGGTGAATTTTGGGCTTCCCTGGTGGCGCAGTGGTTGAGAATCTGCCTGCCAAAGCAGGGGACACGGGTTCGAGCCCTGGTCTGGGAAGATCCCACATGCCGCGGAGCAACTAGGCCCGTGAGCCACAACTACTGAGCCTGCGCGTCTGGAGCCTGTGCTCCGCAACCAGAGAGGCCGCGACAGTGAGAGGCCCGCGCACCGCGATGAAGAGTGACCCCTGCTTGCCGCAACTAGAGAAAGCCCTCGCACAGAAACGAAGACCCAACACAGCCAAAATAAATAAATAAATAAATAAAAATAATAATAATAAAAAAAAGTGGTGAATTTTGTTGTATACAAAGTACACTTCTATCGAACTAATAAAAAAAATTTCAAAGAGTAAACATATAGTGATTTACATTAATCTTTAACTTTAAGGTGATTTAGTTTCAGTAAATTAATCCTCATCCGAACTAAATAGAAGCATCTTTTTTCTTCATTTAATAATATTAGGGAAAAACACTACACTGCCATGAACAAATACAACAACAGACAAAACAAAAAACTCTGTACTTGGCTAGGACAGGCAAAGTACAAGACAGGACTGGAACATCTTTTGCCAGAAAGTAAGGAAGTGCTCAAGGAATGATGGGGACTTGGGAAAATACACAAAACTCAGCTTGAATGGGCTCTTCCAGCCAAATCCAAGGATAATATGAGCAACTAAACAATGATAGTACTGGATTGTAACCCACTATATAACAACCCGGAAGTCCATACTAAAACTTAATAAACGAAATAAATAAATAAATGGGAGAGTAGTAGATGGCCAGCTAACGATAAAATGCAGGTGCAATGATAACAGAGTTAGAAAACCGTTTTGCAACCTTCAGAGTAACAACTGGTTCAGGCAAAAATTATCAATGGATCCTAAAAGTTTGAAATAGAACAGGTTATTTAAACCACAAGCTACTTAATAATTACAAAGAGAAAAAAAAAATTCATAGTGGCAAACCTTGGCGAATACCAAGTGTTCAAAGTCAGCATCACCAATAAGTGCACAAAACACAATCATAAGCATCCTGACATGATACTCCAGGAAGGCTACAACACCATTTATGTTGTCTTCTTTCCAAAATGCATAACCTGAACTTAATCAATGACAACTGAATTTAATGGGCAGTCCCAAATTAAAATCTACATCAAGGGAGAAAAAAAGCTATAACAGGCATTATTAGAACAATAATATTTGATTACAGACTATAGATTTGATAACAGTATTACATAATTGTTAAATGTCCTAATTTTGATAACTGTTTATGATTACATAAGAAAATATCTTTGTTCTTAGAAAATACATACTGAAGTATTTAGGGGTAAATGGACATGAGGGCCAGAACTTAAGTGTCAAATGGTTCAAAACAATAATATGTATCTAGAGATAGAATAATAAAACAAAATATTAAGGACTGGTGAATCTGAAAGTACAGGAGTTCTTTGTATTATTACTTACATTTTTCAGATTAAAAATTAAACAAAACAAAAAAAAAGACTTAGAACTTACTTGTTGCCACATAACCTAGCTGTGGAACCAAATGTTCATCTGCAGAATTTTCTCGGCCTGGTACTAATCTCTGATACTTAGTTGGATGAGGATTTCCATCTACATCTACCAAGAATGGTGGAGGCATAAGATGAGGAGCCTGCTGAGTTTGCTCATCTAAGACATAATTATTAGAATCCCTAATCAGTGGCCGATAGTCAGTATGGAAGAACATCTGATCGGGAATCTAGAAAAGGGAAGTTTACAAATTGATATTTTGAGGTTTATACATGTTAAAGAAAATAAATTATTAACCAGTTAACTTTATTTGAAAAGACAAAGAAATCAAATCAATACATCTAACCTATTTTCAAAACATCCTTTATAACTATTTTACATGCTATAAGAAAGTATATGAAATGACCTTTTCATATGGCTTGCTGCATCCAAAACCAAATATCAGAAGGTGACCATGAGAATCTGTACAGGCAAAATGCTGTCCATCCTGTGAAAACTTACAGTCAAATACAGCTCCATGTCCTTGTCCTTCAATCTAGGAAACACGGAGGGAAAAATGTATGACCATTTCTATGTAAGAGCTTCTGCTATATCAACTTCTGAAAAAAAAAATTTTTAAACAAATTTTTCGTTAAGCACATGTTAATATTTTCAGAAAATAAAATTCATTTTAGATACCACTAGCCTAGAAAAAAATCTCAAAAGATCTAAGAATTAGTTCTCAAATTGATCAAATGAAGGATCATAAACCAATCCAAAATGAAGGCTTTCTTTACTTCTTACACGTGAGTGACAATTTCACAAACTTTTCTTTCAATATATAACAAAAATCTTTTGATTAATAACCTACAAAGGAAGTGATTAAAGATTAATGAAGTTTGGAATTCATGAACTAAAATCAATACTTTTATGGAGTTTAAGCTTTCCACTTAGATGACTAAGTGGAAATGCAAATTTGTAATGCTGCAAAGTCTCAAGGGTGCATATGTAAATGCCTGCACCTGCAACTACCTTATTTCAAACTGCCACAAATTTCAGGAAGGATACTCTAAGTGCATCATGAATGTTGCCTTAAATAGACAACTTCTAAACTGTTTTATTCTTGTTTTTTTTTAACTGTAAATCGTAGTAGTTTAGTATTATCAATTTATAGTTAAATGAGTTGTTTCATTAACTCAATAGTGTAGAGCTATGCTTATTTGTTGTCTCAGCCTATAACTTTCCAATAATTAAACTTTAGGACAAGTTAAATCAGCGTTGGAAAAAGGATTCATCCACCCAACTAACTGCCAAAACAAACTCACATACATACCTAAATACCCGCTCGAAAAGCAACAATTCACTACTGCTATACCACACATGAATGAGTGCCAATTAACAAAATGGGGGGAAAAATTAAGGTATTGGGATATTTAGGGACTTGCTGAATAAGATGATCCATGTATACAAATTTGCATTCTCTCATAACATAAAAAGGAAAAAAATGTGTAAATATTTTCCCTCCGATTACACAGATTCACCCCCAGGGTCCTTTGAAGAGACACCTCCACCACAGCCCAACCTGCACCCTGGCACCACTTCACACCTCCGGCCTGAGACCTTCAGTCCAAGTAAAGCAGAGGAGGGTGGGGAGGGGAGAGCCCTTGGCTGGTAAAGCAAAGATGGTGGCAGCTACTCTCCTATCATACACATGGAACTTACTGCACCAAAAGCTTTGCTAAGGGTACCTGCTGAGAAGGAAGTTTTCCCAAGTTGGCAAACCTTCCTAGGCAGAGCAAGAGAGACTCCAGTTTTTACCTGCAGTCTGAAGAGTCCTACACAATGATTCCTGACAAAATACGACCTGCAACTGTGCCTGGAGAACACTTCAGTGTCACATTATGTTAACTATTTACTTAACGAAATACTGTTTTTATTAGTAGTTTACAACCCTAAGTAATTTGTCTAGCATTAAAGAATTAGGAGACTCTCAGATGAGCAGTAAAGGTAAGAAGAATTCAGTATACAAGGCCAATTTTTGGTGTCTGACTGGAAATAAGATCATCGTTGCCCACTTGAGACTTTTTTCAGATTACTCTTTGGCTTAGAGGTTATTTTAGCTTATATTCTATTCTGTTTAAAGTCTGAATTAATGTAGTTTTCTGTTTTAATAGATTAAATTTAGTATGTAATGTTCCTATTGAGTTTTAAAGGCTAATTAAACAATGGATGTACCTATGAATTTTAAGGCCATAGAAAAATTGAAGAAGGCTTAGTTCTTTTTCCAGTAATTTGAACAGAGATGCAAGTTTCAGAGATGCCTAATGATGTACTTGGGTCATGCTATTTGAGTTGTTTTAGTGCACTTAATGTTAATAAATAAAAAACTGTATTTTAAACTGTTTGTTGAAGAAACTGTCCAGTGTAAGCACATTGAAATTAAAATTTTAAGGTCAAAAAAAACCAACAAAAACATGGAACACATGAACTAAGATGGTCTTCAATCAAATATCTAAGAATCATTCACCTATAGGATGCTACCATATTGCCTCAAAAATTAATTATACTTTGCATTGGATCTCAATATAAACTGAAGAGTAATTGTATAAAACCTATCATATATATATGAGATATATATATATATATAAATCAAAAGTCTTAACAATGTACAAGCCCTTTTACACATTTCCCTCAGAATTTATCCCAAGGAAATAATCAGGGATCTACCTAAACAGCCATGTATTAAAAACATTCAAAGTATTGTTGCTGTGCATATTTTAGAAACCACTTAAATACTCAATAACAGTAAATTAACTATGTAGGTAACATACTTCTAAGGTAGGCTGAATTTACCATCAAAAATATATTTGCAAATTCTTAAAAAATATTTAAGGGTTTGAAAAACATTCTTTATATAAAATGAGAAAGGATTACAAAACTATGTGCAAGAATGCCAACTAATAAACATGTAAAGAACGATGCCATTAGAAAGCCTTCGATGGATACTGATATTTGTGAAAGTTTAATGAGGAACCAGACATTTACATAGTCTCTGAAAAAATTAGTTTAAGATTTACAAAGAAAAAAACAACTATTTTAAAAATCAGTGGAGAAACTTGGCAGATGCCACCTTAACCAAATATTAATAATTATCACCATATAACAGTGGAACATATAAATATCATGTGCCTTCTAATATAATGGAGGGCACACTATCATTTATGTTTTATTACATCAAAAAAATGTGGGGCTTCCCTGGTGGCGCAGTGGTTGAGAGTCTGCCTGCCAATGCAGGGGACGCGGGTTCGCGCCCTGGTTTGAGAGGATCCCATATGCCGCGGAGCAACTGGGCCCGTGAGCCACAACTACTGAGCCTGCGCGTCTGGAGCCTGTGCTCCGCAACAAGAGAGGCCGCGACAGTGAGAGGCCCGCGCACCGCGATGAAGAGTGGCCCCCGCTCGCTGCAACTGGAGAAAGCCCTCGCACAGAAACGAAGACCCAACACAGCCAAAAATTAATTAATTAATTAATTAAAATCTTAAAAAAAATAAAGTGAAAAACAACTCACAGAATATTTGCAAATTGTACATCTTATAAAAAAAAAAAAAACGTGAAACAGTATTGAATCATGAAGAAATATCAGACAAAACAGAGATATCCTGTAACATTACTTGCCTGTAAAAGGGCAAGATATAGGAAAAAAAAAAAAAAAGGCAGAATTATTGATTTTACAAAACTAGAGATACATAACTACTTAATACAATGCATGAGCCTGAATTAGGTCCTGGTCCAAGGGGTAAAACATAACTATAAAGGCATTATTAGGACAACTGACAAAATCTGAATGTAAACCTGGATTAGATAATGCTACTTTATCAATGTTAAATTTGCCTATTTTGGTAACTGTATTGTAGTCATGTATAAGAAATTCTAAAAACATGCAATAAGATCGTAATCTGGTTTTCAAATATTCGTGTGCAAAAAGAAGAAACGCTGAAAAACAAACAATGATGTTTGATTCCCTAGATGACTCTACTGAGTATTATTTTTAATTATCAAATTTTTTTTTTTGGCCACACTACGTGCCATGTGGGATCTTAGTTTCCCCGCATTGGAAGTGCTGAGTCTTAACCACTGGATGGCCAGGAAGTCCTTATTATCAAATGTTTTAATAAATTTAAATAGTGAAAAAGTTGTGTGAATTACCATAATTTTGCCAATATAAACACAGACGGGGACAAATTCACACACACAAAGCTAAATAAATAAATTTTGAAAATTTTCCCTCATGTGAATTAGTTATACAGATTAATTTCACATTTGTATGTATGTATGTATGTATATATTATGGCTATCAGATATTTATCAGACTAAGTAGTACCCTGATTCCTAGAAATATAAACTGCCAAAATATGCAGATCGGTTTCTGGCTACACTTCATTATCCAAATACTTGAAACAAATGCAAACATGCGTGAAGATACCTCTCACTCCACTTACCATATTAAAATAATGTTTCATCTTGGTGCCTTTTGTAATATCCCATATGAATATGCTGCCATCATGTCCTGCAGATAACATAATTCTGGAATCAAAGGGATGTGTCTCCAAAACAAATACTTCATCAGCATGTCCCTTAATTCAACAAAGTCATACAGTTAAGGAGGGTTTGCAAGTTATAAGTTTAAAATTAAAAGCCCATATTGTCACAGTGTATAAGAGTTTTTAAATATGTATTAATGACAGTAATTTATATATTAGTATATATACAAATTTCTATTCATTTGATAATATAAATGAAACATGTTTATTAAAAATAAAATTATAGTTCAAAAATTTTTGATTTGTTATATTTTATAAAAACTACCTACCAATAAGTTATGAAGCAGTTGTCCAGTATAAGAATTCCACACTTTGAGGACATGATCATTCACAGCTGTGACAACAATGCTATCATTCTGATTCCAAGCTATCATTGTTACTTTGGGTTTCATAAACCTTTCCTCTTCTAAAGATAAATCTCTAAGAAAAAAAATATGAAATGTGCAATGCTATATGTGTAGGAGGCTGTACTATGTACACAATCCCTCATCGATACAAAAATAACTAAAGTAATCCAGCTCATGTCCATACCTTACCAACTCGATAGAGAGTTCATCACATCTGACCCGCAACAAGTTATCTATAAAAAGATAAGGGCAAAATCCCGAGGGGTAAGGGATGATTTACAAACACTTCGGAGACTGAATACAGGCAGATTTCAGAATACCGCTGCTGCTCATAAAAGCAAAGCTTTTTCTCTCTACCTCTTTTCTAATTATTCCCTTCTCCTGACCCCAAGCCCTATAAGTAATACTTTCAACTGCTTCACTCTCTATAGATGACAAAAAACTTCAGGAAGACAGAAAGAAAGTAATTCATCTTCATGACCCCAATGTCTAGTAAAGTGCCTGACACAGACTCTCAATTTGCTGAACTGTAAATGAGCTGCATTCAACTCTTTCTACTTCCCTATAAACTGTTCCTACAGGTCCTTGCCAAGAACGGTCTTGGATACATGTCTGCAGTGTTTCGCTGCCTTTATGAAAGCAATATGCAAAGCTTC
This sequence comes from Eschrichtius robustus, assembly GCF_028021215.1. NCBI lineage: Eukaryota > Metazoa > Chordata > Mammalia > Artiodactyla > Eschrichtiidae > Eschrichtius > Eschrichtius robustus. The sequence goes on from NC_090829.1 coordinate 141,302,487, forward strand.
TGTATAAAATACAGCAGTCAGTAGTATAGGGTTGGGGGGACTGGGGGGACCTAGCTGCTTCTGAAATCATAGAGCACATTCTAAGAAATGATTAAGCATATAATAAACACGTATTTTAAAGAAAACGGCTACAAGAATATGGAATGAGTGCTATGTAACACCCATCTATGTAAGCACCATGGAACACAAATGAGAGAATAATTCTAACTAGACTGATCAGAGGAAGTGTAACATAAAAGACAAAAGGGGACTTCCCTGGTGGTGCAGTGGTTAAGAATCCACCTTCCAACGCAGGGGACACGGGTTTGAGCCCTGGTCGGGGAACCAGGATCCCACATGCCACGGGGCAACTGGGCCACGTGCCACAACTACGGAGCCCGTGCGCCACAACTAGAGAGAAGCCTGCATGCCGCAACGAAGATCCCACATGCCACAACTAAGACCCAACGCAGCCAAATAAGTAAATAAATAAATGACAAAATGGAATACAGGCTAAGACCCTCCACGCTTCATTTGAATTTACTAACAGACGTGTTGCATTTCATCAAGTTGATTAGCCAAGATTAGAACACTAAAACAAATATATCCATCAATTTTTACACACAGAAAACACTGCCTTTCAAGATGTGAAATAAGTAAAACTTTAAATGAGAAAAGAATATTTCCACCATGAGGGAAAATACAAGAAAAGTTCTCTCCATGAAGGGAGGGCAACAACAAGAAAAATAAATAGTTTTCAGTCTCATTTAAAGATTTTTATTCAAGTTTTTTACAATGGTATTCCTATTTTGCCTAATAAAATAATTGTTCATGGGCGAATACCATTTCAGATGTTCTTCACTGCCATTCTTTCATTATTTTTCACTTTCACACTAAGATGCTTCTAAATATCCAGATGTAACATCCTTAAATAATTGTAAAGATTTGTTTGTGAACAAGGATTATCAGATTTCTAGTATGTATTCTTTCCATTCTCTATCACAGATTATTTCACAAAAATATTAATATCAAATTTATTTTGAAATCCAATACAATTGTTTGAGCCACAGCAGAGAATGGGTTAATTTCTCCTACTATTACTAAAAATAAAGCAGACGTGAAGATGTCTAAAATGTGTAACATTTCTCAGAAAAACTGCTAAGAACATTGATATACCTACTCTAGACCAAGCAGTGCTAGAAATTTTCATATGATTTAAAATTGCCAACAATACTTAAAGGCAGGTAGTCTCACTTCCCAGATGATGAAACAGATTAATAAATATTAAATGATGTTCTCAAAATTACATAGCTATAAACAGAATAAATGGTATTTGAGCAAAGGTCTGACTCCAAAACACATATTCTTTCTACCACCTGTACTTCCTCCCAAAATATACAAACCAAAAAAGCAATGTATTTGAAATTTGTAATATTTATCTTGGAAAGTACTAAACTTATCTCAAAGATGCTCAAGATACATTTTTGAGACTTTGGAGGTTGAGGGAGGGGGACAGTTAGACAAACTTGCCTTCAATGCCATTTTACAAACCAAAATTTCAGCATACAAAAAGAAAAATTTTCACTCCCACTGGAGCCCAATTTTTTTAAACTTAAAGTGTGTTTGTTTGCTTTTTTCGCCAGAAGTAGCTGTAAGTGACTTCTTAAAAATTCCAAAAATCCTAGCTTCAAAAAGGAGAATTTTCTGAAAATTTCCACATTTGATATACTTGAGTTATTTTTATATATTTTTTGAAATAGTAGGCGGGGACTTCCCTGGTGGCACAGTGGTTAAGAATCCGCCTGCCAACGCAGGGGACACGGGTTTGAGCCCTGGTCCAGGAAGATCCCACATGCTGCAGAGCAACTAAGCCCGTGCACCACAACTACTGAGCCTGTGCTCTAGAGCCTGCGAGCCGCAACTACTGAGCCCGTGCGCCTAGAGCCCGTGCTCTGCAACAAGAGAAGCCACCGCAATGAGAAGCCCGCACACCACAACGGAGTAGCCCCCGCTCGCCGCAACTAGAGAAAGCCCACGCGCAGCAACGAAGATCCAACGCAGCCAATAATTAATTAATTAATTCTAAAAAAAAAGAATATACGAGGTTTAAGTATTTATCTGTCAGATGTGCAGGAGGGAGCCATTCACTGAGATAGCAGCTCTTCTAATAGGAGGTGGCTCCAGTCCCCTGAACAAAGCAATCAACCAACCAGAGAGAGAGAGAGAGAGAGAGAGAGAGAGAGAGAGAGAGAGAGAGACCAAGTACTTAGGATGCACCTACTTAGAAACAAACCGTCTCAGCTTACCCTGAGATTCTTGTAGCCATATCCAGTAAGATGCTTCTCCATTCTAACTGCTCAAATCTCCAAATCCGTGCTGTTCCATCTCTGCTACCACTTAAAAACCTTAAAAGAAAAGAAGATCTTCTACTCACATACGTGCTACCAAGGGCTATGGTTAAAATTTCAAGTGAAAAAATTTTTAATGTAGCTATCTTGACTGCAGGTAAATCTGTAGGTGTTAATTCCAAAAGACAGGGAATTTAGCATGTATCTAAACAGAGAAAATCTGGTTTGCTATGATTTGCCTGGCCCTATTAAGTAAAGCACATTTCAAACTCAATCACTAGCTTCTCGAACAGATTGAGTTTTGAAAAGACAATGTACAATAAGTATTTGGAGGGGGGATGTGGGGGGAGAAGGACAATTAAAAATGTATGGAAGAAACAGTAAAACCAAAAGCACCATTATAAGCATTTTAACTCTAAACTCAAATTAATTCATGCTAGCCATGTGTAAAAATAAATCAATCATTTAATAAAGTTAAGTGTTAAAAAATCACAGTTTAGGAATGGTACCTGAAAAGACAAGGGGGACCACAAAAGATTTAATTTAAGTGATAATTCTGTTGCATTCACAGTGATTGATTAGAAAAGATTTTCTTTTAACTACTCAAATATAACAAATTTCTTTATCCTTACACCTAATTTTCCTATAAATCAAACATTTAGCCAGCAGTGAGATAAAGAAAAACTACTTTTGGTCATAGGAGGCTCCAGAAACTACAATTCTAAAAACTTAAGTTTAATTGTTTCCTCCCTGCCCCAGACACTTTTCCTTCAATTATTACATTTACTAACCAGTACCTGCAATATGATATATACCTACAAAGTGATATATTAGTTATACTAATAGGAAGCATAGTATATTTACCTAAAAACACACTCACAAATACAAACATGGCGGGGGGTGGGGGTGGGGTGGGATGAATTGGGAGATTGGGATTGACATGTATACACTGATGTGTATAAAATGGATGGCTAATAACCTGCTGTATAAAAAAAAATTAAATTAAAAAAAAGCAAACACACAGACACTTACTTACCGATCACCATTGTTACAAAATTGGATACTATCAACTTTATCCTAAAGATGGGAAAAAAACAAACACAAAAGTAATCATCTACATAGTCTGTACACAAAGAAAACCCACTCAGTTTTAGAGCCAGAAGCATATTTGGTTTAAAGCTAGAGATATGCACTTACGCTGCTTAACCCTGCCATTCAAACATATATTGTACGTTTAAGTGCAAAGAATCTAACTACGAACCTAATAAGACTAAGATACAGCTCTTGTCTCAAAGATAGACACATGCGGTAAAAAGAAGCCTACTTCTAAAATTAAAGCGGTATTTGCAATTAATTACATCTGTATAAAAATTGGTATGTGTAGAAAGTAATCAAAATAAAAGGTTTAAGTAGCTGAAAACAAGGCATATTCACTTCGATGATTATGTGCAAAAAATAACAATAATAATTTCTTTTAAAGTGATTTTTTTATCAAATAACTTCACAGAACTTCCTATAGGAGAAAAGATGACCTGATCGCTAACCAGCGCTCCAGAATACCGAGAGTTCTCTATCTTAGTACACATTGATAAAACAGCATTCTAATTTCATGAGCTTGGTTTAGATAAATAGACCCAATTCAAACCTAATCCACCCAGATTAATTATCATAATCAAGAGTTTGGACTTAAAGCTGAAATAACCACTGCAAAGTATTTGGCACAGTCAGGTGCTGAGTTTGTCAATATCATGCTTCACCTTTAAATCCAATTCCCCCTAAATTTAAGTTAAAATTAAAATCAGTAACAATTTCCCTTAGCAATATGAGGTTATGTACCAACAGGAATATTAACAATCTACAGAATTTTAAAACGTAAATACTTACAGTGTGACTTTCAAGTTCTGCGATTTTTTCAGGTGCTTCAAAACCCAAAAAATACATTCTGATTACGTGATCAGTACTACCTGTGGCTAAAAACATACCACCTGAAATAAAAATTTTAAGGTTTAAAAAATCCAGTTTGTAACAAATATCTTAACCAAATTTCTGTATTAAATTAAGCAAGCTCTCTATGCCAAAACTAAATTTATCTCAATAAATCCGTTTTCTAATTCATTATATAAAGAACTTTTAAAATTAATGCAGTGTAATGCTGTGACTTTTAGGAAGAAATATATATTTGGTCTTCATCCCTTTTTCTGGCAGAACTCCTAAAACCCTTAGAATTTCCTAAGTGAAGTGATACTGGTGTCTTGATTTTCATAAAACCCATTTCAACCACACCAGAGTTTATGTTAATGAGGTGACTTTTGGAAAGCATCTATGGATGGGAACTAACTGCTAGGGGAACCAACCATGTGATAAGAGAGTTGGGAGACAGCTGAATCAACAGTGATGACCAATGATTTAACCAACTGTGCCTATGTAATGAAGCCTCCATAAAAAGCCCAAAAGGGCAAGGTTCAGAGAGATTCTAGGTTGATGGACAGGTGGAGATCCGAGAACAATGGCACACCCAGAGTGCCCCTTCCCACGTACTTTATCTTATGCATCTCTTCCATCTGGCTATTCCTGAATTATATCCTTTTATAATAAACCGAAAATCTAGTGAGTAAAATGTTTGAGTTTTGTCAGCTGCTCTAGCAAATTAATCAAACCCAAGGAGGAAGTTGTGGGAATCTCTGCTCTATATAGCCCATCAGTCAGAAGCACAGGTGACAACCTGGCCTGAGGCTGGGGGTAGGTGGGGCATCTTGTAGGACTGAGCCCTTAACCTGTGGGATCTCACACTAATCTCTAGGTAGGTAGTGTCAGAACTGAAAAGTTAATTCAGTCTGGAAATGTTCACTATCTCCCTCTGTTGTATTAGTTGTGACAATGACTTTAAGATGCTGCGGCTCTGAAAATGCATGTAAAGGGGCTCTGCTTTCCAAACAGCTTTACACACCTAAACCTAGCTATGGAATATAAAGTTCACTTGTTCAAATTTTCAGACTTCTGTGGGGAAAGATCTTTGACCTCTCCCAAAAAGAAAGGTTTCACACAAGTCCACTGTACAAGGAAAGAAAATGGAGAATAATTTCACAAGATGTGTGGAAAACAAATTTAAACTACCAAAAACATGCAGTTCAGTTAAAGAACCACATTCTTGGTTTATCATACACACAGGGCACAGGGCACAGAAATTGCTCATATGGACACTTTAAGCCTCCTTTTTGCCAGCTCTCTCTCATAACGTGGTCATTCAAAATGCTAAAATAAAACTAAGGAAAAAAACACTAAAGTTATCTTACCAACACTAAAAGAAGAACAAAGCATTTGAACGCCTGGTCTAGGCTTTTCAGTGAACTTCAGGGGACGTGGACTTGAAAAGAAGATGTTTTAAAATACGTTAGTTTAGCATATTAACATGGTTTAAAATATTGGTTTTAATCTAGCATATTTAAATGTTATAATGTTATTTCTAGTACCTCACAGTATACCAAATATTTCCACATATGCTGTTATAGTTGGATGGATTATAGAGGACTGTCCAATCCCCAAACTTATATAGAACATAGTATACAGAAAGAGCAAGCCTACTAACCCCCGTTCTGTAACTTAGGTGACTAAAGCTCAGACAGTGTAAGAGAATCCATTATCGAGGCTGCAGAGCAGGATGTAGAACCACCAGGTGATAGCATGGTCCAACAGAAAGGGCATGCGAGCCACATGTGTAACTTTAAATTTTTAGTAGCCACATCATAAGTATAAAGATAAAAGTAGGGTTTTTAGTAGCCACATTGTAAGTAAAAAGATAAAATTAGTTTTACTTCATTTAAACCAATATATCCAAAATATCACATCAATTTTAATAAAATTTTATTAAGGACTTTAGGTTCTTTCATATTAAATCTTTTAAATCTTCCAGAGCATACTAGACACTAATAATACATCTCAATTTGAAGAGTTTTCATCAAAAATACTTGATCTGTACTCAAGATTTCATAAAACTTATAGCTGAAAAACTAAATTCACATACTCAAGTTGTTTGAAATATGCTTAAAAGTTTTGTATTAACTGAATCGTATCAGTTAAATTTAAATTAATAATTCGATTCCTCAATTGCACTAGCCACATCCGAAGTGCTCTATAGAGACATGTGGCTAGCGGGTAACACACTGGGCAGTGCAGGGCTATAATCCAGGTCTGATTCTTAAATGATCCTGCCTAAATTTCTGCCTATGTAATTATACATTTCTAACATTTTTCAAAATGTTCACATATATACTATCACTTTTTCATTTTCAAAAAAATGTGCCCACTAAGACAGCATGGCTATGCTCCTTTTACATATCCAACTATCTAAATCGTACAGTGTAAACAGTAGTCAATATGGCACATATGCTGTATATAACAAAAATTAAATTCAAAAGTAAAAAGGCAACCACAATACACAATTTCTCTTTATAATCAGATTTCATTTCACTAGACTAAACTGTAACACCATTAAAAAAGAAAACTTATTACACAATTAAAGTCACTTACCTGAATTTCAGGGATTCTAAATCCCACTGCCAAAAACAAACTGTCCCATCAGCACCAGTAGAGACCATGTATCTTTGAGAGCCTTTGGCCATTGGGCTAAACTAAAAAGGAATAAACATTTACAATTCAGCTTCCTGAGCTGCTACTGAAGTTAAACAGTTTTTCAAAGTTAACTTCAACTAACACTTTAAGTAAAACACAAGAAATCCATAATATAGGTGATATTATTGCAGTGAAAACTCATAACCTGTAAAAAAATGAAGTCTATCTCTAATTTGTAAATGTAACGTGATCTCAATAAATGATTATTTTCAAAACTAACAAGAACAGTCAGAAAAACTTTTACAAAGAGAAAGTAAAGATCTAGTCCTATCAATGTGAAACCTACCACAAAGCCGATTAATTAAAACTATGGGGCACAGTAGGTACACAATGACAGAATGACCAATGGAAAAATGTGAAGTCCAAACTGGATGCTAATACACAAGACTTAAGATAAAGGAGCCATCTCAATCAGTTGAGGAAACAATGGATCGTAAATGCATAAATGGTAAAGGGACAACTGTGCAACAATCTGGGGAGAAAATGGATCCATTCTTCAGACTGTAAAAAAGCAGGATAAATTCCAAGTGATCAACATTTTATATATTTAAATAACAAAACCATAAAAGTATTATAAGAAAACACAAAAATTATATCGTAACTTCGGAACAGGGCTAACATTTGCGCTACACAAACAAGCTAGAGAAAGCAAGATCAATTTGGTCCAGAGACATCCTGGACCAAAGGCAGCTTTTAAGGCAGCTTAAAAGACAGAAAAATATAAGGAAAACAAGAAAAACGCACTAGGCAAAGGAATAAGATGAACAAAAATACAAAAGTGAGAGGGAATGTGATATGTGATAGTTAACAGAAAGATGTGTAAGACTAAGTGTTCATTTTGGAAGTGGTATGGAAATGGGTTAAATGGACAGAAAATCTCGACCCAATAAGAGCAAGTTAAGAGGTTAACTGTAGTTCTCAAGCAAAACACTGAAGGCAACCCAAAGATCTGTCTGACAGCAGTATACAATATTGATGAAAAGGAACAGATAAGATAAAGAACCAAGAATCAATCCAATTGATCCAAGAACCTTAACTGGAGGGCAGTACCCCCTACCTTCATGAAAGAAGCAACACAAATTGCTGACTCATGAGACATTCAAGATAAAGGAGCTTAAGCAAAAGGAAGACCAGTATTGCCATTAAGAGAAAGGAAGTGTTGGGAAGAAATGGGTTGGTTTTGTTTTTCCGTATGATTTACATACTTACTTATCATTACATGCCAGAGAGACATAGTTTATTATCTCCGTTTCATGCTTTTTCCCAAGGTTATATACACTTTGTAAGAGAGATAGGATCTGAACCTATGACTTCTTCAGTGAAGCTTCTTCTAAGCTCCTTCTCTTCGAATATATGAAATGAACGGTTTTTTAAGTGATTATTTACATCTAAGTAGATATGTTTCAGAACATGGACTAACAATGAGTTTTAGAGAATATCCCATTAAAAGTAATAACTGAAATTATATTAACAATTGGATATTCTTGTTAATTAAAATTAAAACAAGGTAAAATTTGTAACCTTGCAAACAGAGTACTTTAAGAATTTTAATTAAAGTTAGTTAGAACACAGGTGACTTAATATGACAGATACACAAGTCGTTTGTTGCTCTCTATTTTGTCTCACTGATGTCTTTGTCTAGTCCTGGGTTGACACTATACTGTTTTCTCTATAACATCTTTTAAAGCATTTTTAAATATCTAGTATGCCAAAAAGTTGAGGGTTTTTTGTTTTTTTGAGGGATTGGGGGGGGAGGTTGGCTATTTGTGCTTATCTTTCTCTTTCTAAATGAACTTGATAACATGCCAAGTTCCACTAAAACAAAGCAACTGGGATTTCAAATGTAAATACACTGACTTTATACCATGATTTGGAGATGTGACATCTTTACAACATTGAATCTCCTGATTCAGGAGCATGGTAGACATTTTCACTTAATTAGACTATGCCCTCCCCACCACCCAAGGTTCTGTCATTATTTTTAAGACCTTTCCCGTCTCCTGGTAAGTTTATTCCTATGTGAAGCTTTTGTTGCTATTGTGAATTATATACTTTTTTCATTATGTTTGCACACTGATTATTGATGGTTTATAAGAAACTTTTGGTTTTAGGACATGGGTCCCATGTTTTACTAAGCTCTCAGCAGTTCTAATAGGTTTTAATAGAATTCACCAGGGAAATACTCTTAAGTTTGTGTTTTAAGAGATTTTTTTTTTAGTACCCAACAGGCACTTTTAACTTTTGAAGCCTTCCTTTTACTGTTTCTAAGTAACAACATTTCCTCAAATGCAGTATCACTGACATATAGCCATGTTTTATTAACCACCCTCAAAGCTACTCATTGATGACTGTAACATGCATCTCTAAATAAAGGGAACAGTAAGAACTGCAATTTCTCAAAGTCCCCTTTGGCTCTGTGATTCTGTACTGCAATCTCACATGTCTACTTCCAAAGTCAGAATAGTTTTCCTGAAATCACACATTCTGAGTAACTGTCTAGTATATAACATGTGCCTGAGAGCATAATAACTTCTACTTTTACAACTTATTCAGTGGCAAAATAAGAAGTCTTTAATGTATGTTGATCCTCTATTTTGCTATTAAAGAATGCATTATTTAAAGGTAGTAAGCTGTCCTATTAACTGTTAAAATGCAAATCTTTCCTGTGTGCTCACACGTGCATTCTAGACAGAGCTATTAGCATGGGGGAGTGGAGGAGGGGGTAAAATTCACACAACGTTAAATTCACCACTTTAACCATTTTCAAATGTATAATTGGGGCCTCCCTGATGGCGCAGTGGTTGAGAGTCTGCCTGCCAATGCAGGCGACACGAGTTCGAGCCTCGAGCCCTGGTCTGGGAAGATCCCACATGCCGCGGAGCGACTAGGCCCGTGTGCCACAATTACTGAGCCTGCGCGTCTGGAGCCTGTGCTCCGCAACAAGAGAGGCTGCGATAGTGATAGGCCCGCACACCGCGATGAAGAGTGGCCCCCACTTGCCGCAACTAGAGAAAGCCCTCGCACAGAAACGAAGACCCAACACAGCCATAAATAAATAAATAAATAAAATTAAAATGTATAATTAAGTGGCATTTGGTACATTCACAATACTCTGCAGCCATTATCACTATCTGGTCCCACAACTACTGTAAGATTAAACTGAAATCTGTCAAGGCATTTTCCATTGATTCTCTTGGCTTTTTCAAGTAGGTAATCAAACTGCTTGAAAAAAAAAAAAAAAAATGAGAATTTGGGGGAATTCCCTGGCAGTCCAGGGGTTAGGACTCCATGCTTCCACTGCAGGGAGCAGGGGTTAGATCCCTGGTCAGGGAATTAAGATCCCGCATGCCACACAGCACGGCCAAAAAAAAGAAAATGAGAATTTTTTTCTCTTTCTTTCCAATATTTATACATTTTTGTTTTTTCTTGCTTAGTAGTACTTGCTAATGTTGAACAGTTGCAGTGATAGTACAGTGTTTGTTCATTTTCCCCAAGTGTCACTTCGCAATATTTCAAATCTGCATAAGAGTTGCAAGAATAGTACAATGAACACTCACATACCAGTCACCGAGATTCACCAATCGTTAATATTTTGCCACACTTGCCCCTGGCTACTGGATGGACTTGAACCATCTGAATCTAAGTTGCAGACATCATGACACTTCAACCCTAAAATCCTCAGCATGTATCTCCTAAGGACAATGATATTCTCCTACATAATACATTTATAAGACTCAAGACATTTAATATACAATTAATATTGAAATTTCCCCCAATTTCTCAGATGTCCATTATAGGTTTTCTTTTTTTTTTCCCCTCTCTTAAAGACAGGATCCAAATCACATATTTATATCTGTCACATTTTTTACTTTCCTCATAAAATAGTTCTCCCACCTTTTGTCTTTTTGAAACTAAGCTTTTGAAGGATATAGATTGCTTTCATAAACTGTTCATTTGGATTTGTCTGACTGCTTCCTCATGTGATTCAGGTTAAACATTTCTGACAGAAATACTAACAGGTAGAGAAAGAATTTTAACTACAGATTCAATGCATTTTATAGTTACAGGTCTATTCAGATTTTCTTTCTGTGCCAGTCTTAGTGTTTTTCTGATATTTACCTATTTCACTTTTTCAAATTTTCCATATAAAACTTTTAAAATATACTTTTTAGTGTCTGAAGGTTCTATAGTGATTCTCTTTTTCAAATATGATAATAGTTATTTATGATATTTCTATTTTGATCCTAGATTAATCTCAGTCTTACACCATTTTTAGTATTTCATTCAAAGAACTTTTGGCTTTGTTGAAACTCTTTACTGTTATGCTTATTTTTTCCATCCTTAATTGTTTCTTGTCCTTTTTCTAACTTTCTGAGAAATACATCTAATCACTGAATTTCAGCCTTTTCTTTAATATATGCGTTGAGGGCTATAAACTTCCCTTTCAGCACCGCTTCAGCTGGGGATTATCTACTGTTGTATAACAAAGTATCCCAAAACTTAGCTACTGGAAACAACAATAAATATTCATTATTTCACAGTCTCTAGGGTCAAGAATTCAGGAACAGCTTAGCAGGGTGGTTCTGGCTCAGGGTCTCCTGAGGTTGAAGTCAAGATGTCAGCCCAGGCTTAACTGAGGATGGAGGACATGCTTCCAGAAAGGCCGACTCACAGGGCTAAGGTAGGAGACTCCAATTATTCACCATGAAGACCTTTCCATAGGGCTGTCTGAGTGTCCTGTCGACATGACACAGCGGGCATCCCTCAAGACAAGTGAGTCAAGAGAGTAAGACAGACGTTTCCATTCAAGTCAAGAGAATAAGACAGTGACTCCCACTGTCTTATAACCTTTCACTATCAAGCAATGGAAGTCACCCTACATCACTTTCCCAGTATCCTATAGGTTACACAGGTCAACCCTATTCAACAAGGAGACTACCAATGGGTAAGAGTATGAGGAGACAAGAATCACTGGGCACCATCTTGGTAGCTGGCTACCAAACTCTACATCCCACAAGTTATAATTATAATATTTTCATTATTAATCAGTTCAAAATATTCTCAAATTTTTATTGTGATTTCATCTTTGATGCATGGGTTACATAAAAGTGTATTGCTTAATTTATAAAAGTGAGGATTATTCTATTAATTCTGGCTGCTAGTAATTTCCAGCTTAATAGCACTCTTGGAGAATACACTTAAGATTATTTTCAGTATTTTCAAATTTATTGAGAACTTAGTTTAAGGGTTGGAATGTGGACAATATTTAGATAATAATCCACTTATGACTGAAAAGAAATGATGTGAATATAATACGCAGTGTTCTAATGTGTCATACAGATCAAGCTTATTATTTACATTGTTCAAATCTATATTCTTAATGACACATTGTTCTTCCAACTACTGAGAGAGACAGAGATGTGCTTATCGCCCATTAATATTATGGAGGTCTATTTTTCCCCATATGTTCTATTTTTGCTTAATGTATTTTGAGGCTGTGTTACTGAACACATACAAATTCAGAACTCTTCTTCCTGCCTAATGAAACATTTAATTATTATAAATTGTCCCTCTTTATCTCTAAAATTGGTATTTGCCTTAATGCCTTTTTATCTAATTATATTAGTATGCTATACCAGCCTTCTTATGGTTAATTTTTGGATAATTGTTTCCATCCTTTACTTTTTTTTACATCCAGACTCCCTATACCCTTATATTGAAGGTGAGGTTTGTTTTTCAATTATGTCTGAAATCTTTCTCTCTTATCTGGACCATTTAATGCATTTACATGTAATCTATGATTACACTGCCATTTAATGACATCCTAGTATCATCTCAGTACTTTTCCCACACTTCTCTTTCTTTCCTTTCTTGCCTTTTTATTATTCCATATTTCCCCCTCTATTAAGCTTAGTAGTTATATATTCTCTTGCTAGTCTTTTAATTATTTTAGAGATTACGAAATGCAAAGATCTAACAAATACTAAAGTTACCTCCTCCCTATATACAAGCTATTATTACTGTTAGTTTAATTCCATACATAATTTAAAACCCTAAGACATTACATTTGTTGCATGAAGTCAATGTTTATTTCCATTTGCCCACACACATTTTTTTCTTAATTCTTCGTTCTTTCTTACTCCAAGCCTGGGATCACACTCCTTCTCTGCCTAACGGATACTATTTCGAATTCTCCTTAGTGCTGTTCCATCACTAAGAAACTCTCAATTTGTCTGAAAATGTGTTTATTGTAGTTCAATGGTATTTTCTGTAGGTTCAGAATTCATGACTGGCAGTCATTTCCTATTAACACTTCAAGAAGAGTACTCCTTTGTCTATCAACTTCCACTGCTTCTACTGAGAAGCTAGCCGTCACGTCAGTTTTATTCCTTTTTTATTTTCCCCTCTGGTTACTTAAGATTTCTCTTTGTCTTCGGTTTTAAAGCTTGTACCGTAATGTTTAGTAGTTGTAGTTGTCTGTATATTTATTCTGCCCAGGATCCTTAGTGTTTCTTCAATCTGTGGCTTTATTTCTTTAGCGTATTTTGCAAAATTCTCAGCTATTATCACTACAAACGTAGCTTTTGCTTCATTCTCTCCTCTTCTTCAGGAATTCCAATTACACATATGGTATATATGTATGTATACACATGTGGAATCTTTTCAGCATTTCCTGTCTATTTCTTAATCTCTTTCAGTACATTCCAAACTCTTCCCTCTGTGCTTCCATTTATTTTGATTTCTTCAGTTGCATCTAATCTGGTGTTAAAACCATCCATTGAATTATTAAATTCAGTTATATGTTTCAATTCTAGAATTTCCTTTTTACTAACTTCTAGTTCTCTGATGAAATTTGCATATTTATTATGAATTTATTATGCATACATACTTCCAAGATATATCCTCCCCAACCCTACAAGTCTGTCAAAATTTCTGCTAAGCTTCTCAGCCACCTCCTGTGAAACTGGCATATGCCTTCAAACTCAAGTTCCTCTCCATGGGCTTTCCTTATCTCCCGTCTCTTGGTCCCATAATTTCTCATTATATTAGTACTTCAGATACTTTTTTCACCTTTGTCCAGCTTTTCTAGTTGCCAGCTCTGCAGTATGTCTTTTACTCCTGAAGAATGTTCACTTGATCCTCTTAGATAGACAAAAGGTTCTACCTCTAACCCAGTTAAGTCTAATACTAACATTTTTGAGAATGTAAATTATATTAAATGACACTGTATACTGCTACCCATGAGAAAGGTGTGTGCTAAAATACTGAAAGTGATTATTTCTAGATGGTAAGATTATGGAAGTTTTTAATTTTATTTGCTATTAACTACTGTCTAATTTTTTTGCAAACAATATTACTTACATATCTTTTTTTAATAAATAAAAAGAAAACCTTTACTAAAATTTAAAATGGTTTATACATGCCAGTAACAACAAGGCAAAGAACATGAAGAAGATTAATAACTAAAATCATGCATTTGCTTGACTTTGACTTCAGAGTAACCACCAGCAAGCACAGATAAGCCTTCTGATGTATAAAAACCTATCACCACCCAAGTAGAGTTTTTTGATATATTCAGTAGGTAGTAAACACATGTGGGCCCCCATTACCAAAAGAATGGGGCTTTCAGTGAAGACCAGAGCTCCACTTTCACACTGAAGAATTCCCTAATGGTTTTAAGACAGACACCCTCAAAAAGTATTATAAATGTTCTTATTTGCTGTTATGTTGCCTATAAGTTCATATCAAATAACAAAATAAAAAAAAATTTTTTAACCTGTGGAACATAGCTAGGATTTGAATTAATTTTTAACCTATGAAATCCTCTAGAGAACAATATACTCCTTGCCAAAAAATAAACAGGCAAATCAAAAATTTTGCTTACATTCTCAAAGTAAAACACAACCCCAATTATAGTGTCATCCTTCAAAAATAAGTCTGCAGTCTTTATTCTTCAAGAATATTGACCACAAGAGTTGAGAAAAGTCACTTTTATCACAGAACTTCACACCAAATCTACTTATAGACCACTTAACATATACCCTGGGTAAATTCACATATGAAAATGAAACCACTCTGCTTGTCTTACTCAAACTCAAATCAGAGGCACCAACATGCCTTAAAAGGCCTTACAAATCATTATCTACTAGCAAAACGTAATTTTCAAAAAAAAAAAAAAAAAAATGACTGAGTAGCACCATTCTCAGTACTAATGGATCTAAGGCAACTGCAGAGATCACCAGACATTCAATGCCTGGAAGAGCATACCTCAAGGTAACCAAGCCTCTCGATCAATGATCCTGAAAGTGTAGTCCCTAAAGGAGGAGCAGGACTTCCCTGGTGGCACAGTGGTTGAGAATCCGCCTGCCAATGCAGGGGACACGGGTCGAGCCCTGGCCCGGGAAGATCCCACATGCCACGGAGCAACTGGTCCCGTGAGCCACAACTACTGAGCCTGCACTCCAGAGCCTGCGTGCCACAACTACTGAAGCCCATGCAACCTAGAGCCCGTGCTCCGCAACAAAGAGCAGACCCCGCTCGCCGCAACTAGAGAAAGCCCGCACACAACAACAAAGACCCAACGCAGCTAAAATTAAATAAATGAATAAATAAATAATAAAATAAAAGATATAATTAAATAAAATTTTAAAAATAATAGTAATAAATAAAGGAGGAGCAGAAGCAGCACTTGGGAACTTGTTATGACGGCAAATTCTCAGGCCCGCCTCCAACATTCTGAATCAAACAAAATTTCTGGCACTGGGGCCTAGCAATCTGTGTTTTTTGGGGTTTTTTTGTCTTTTTTGTTTTTATATAAATTTATTTATTTATATTTGTTTTTATTTTTGGCTGCGTTGGGCCTTCATTGCTGCGTGCGGGCTTTCTCTAGTTGCGGTGATCGGGGGCTACTCTTCGTTGCCGTGCGCGGGCTCCTCATTGTCGTGGCTTCTCTTGTTGCAGAGCACGGGCTCCAGAGCGCAGGCTCAGTAGTTGTGGCGCACGGGCTTAGTTGCTCCGCGGCATGTGGGATCTTCCCAGACCAGGGATCGAACCGTGTCCCCTGCATTGGCAGGCGGATTCTTAACCACTGTGCCACCAGGAAAGCCCCACAATCTGTGTTTTAAACAAGGCCTCCAAGTGATTCTCATGCACATTAAATAAAACTACTGCTCTGGATCCAACAACCAACTTACAAGAAACACAAAGAAACATGTTATCTACTCCACAAGGAAGCAAACGGTACCCAAACTGTGGGAACTCTATAGATAAACCCAATTTCCTCAACAAAGAAGCTGCAAGTGGTTATAAAAAAAAATTGGACAAGACTGTGCAATTGTTTTAAAATTCTTTTAATCTATAGCAATTGTAAGGTACAGGCTTTGTCTGATTCCTAATTCAAACAAACTAAACAAAATAATGCTATTTATGAAACAACTGGAAATGTGAACATCAACAAACAAGAGTGATGATAATGTTTTTAATAAAACACAGTATGTCTTTTAGGAAGACATACTGAAGTTTTTACAGAAGAAATGATATGAAATCTAGGATTTGCTTTGGGTACAAGGTGAAATGGCTGAAGAAGAATTGGCCTGAGGTGATGGGCACACAGGGGTTCATCATACTATTCTGTCTACTGTGTATGTGGTTCAAAATTAACATCCCCAATGAAGGAAAAAAATTAATATATTTCAGCAAATTTAATCCACTTATCAAAATCCACAAGTCTTAAATTGATGATTTTTCTCCTTTAACACCATGAGTGTGTAATGACACTCATTCAGTTCAACTATAAACCTTAAGGAAACAATAAGTCATCCATCAAGCCTTCATATAAAGCTCTTAACTGCATTATATATTTGTTACATCACCCTTCTAAGATTCATGGAACTATGATTAATTATATTTCTCTTTATTACTAAATTTAAAATAGAGCATATAACTACTAAGCATCTTACTATTTCTCATCTCCAAAGAAAAAGAGTTTTAAAGGAAAAGGAGATAATACACAAATGTGCACACTAAAGCTGGTTTACCTGTAAAGATGTAATTGACCCCGTGTGTCCTTGGAGCACAGCAACTGGAGCACAAGTTCTCAAGCACCACACTCTAATTATTTTATCACAGCTCCCTGCAGCAATCATTGTATTCTCATAGTTTACTGCCATATCTGAAATTTCTGCAGAATGACCTCTTAATGTGGATAATAGGCGGCCATTGTGTGTTGACCAAATCTTCACCAAACAATCGTCAGAACCCTGAGAAAAAATACACCCAAAAATAAAATGTTAATACAGCAAGTCTTTTTCATCATTTAAAAAAACGCCATTTACATGTCACTCAAATTAAGTGTCTATAACTCCTCCTCTCTTTCCAACTGTAGAATATTCTGCAAATTATGAATCTTACAGCCAAGAACACTTACAATAGTTTTTTCTGACAGCCAAGAACACTTATAATAGTTTTTTTTTCAAATCAAATAACAAAGATACCTTGAAGTTTTCATTTCTATGGCTTAGACCTATTATAAATACTATTTTCCCCAAATTCTCTGCCATGTAATAAGTCCAACTAAAAGTTCATGGCTCACCCATTTCAATTAACAATGGTTAAATGTTCGTTTAGCTCACATCAAGCTAAATAATTTGATAAGTGTTAGTTAAGACTGATCTATGTTTCACAAGTTGAGGAAGTGGCAATTCCAAAAACAAAAAATAATGGGACTAGAACACGCATTTTAAATAACTAAGCAACAGAGTCTCAAATTTATAGTACCAGCAAGCATCCATCCACTCAGCAAATATTTGAGTATCTACTCTGAGTCTCAACAACTGAAAAATGAAATTTAAACCTCTTACCCACCCTAATTTTCCCTTAAAACATTAAAACGGTAAATTAAATTCCAAATATTTACATATAGTTTTACAACAATTATAAAATAATCTTTCAGTGTTAATCAATTTCCCTAGATCATGATTAATCAACGTGAATATGAATCACCTGTAGAGATTTGGATTTTGGGGGTAAGGGGGTCTTTTTGATTAATGTAGAGGGGGTTTTTTTGGATTGTTTTTGGTTAATACATACTATAACCTAATTCAGTAGGTCTAGAATGGGCTGGAGGGGAAGTATTAGGAATGCATATTTTTAAGCATCCTTGATGATCATGCTCAAGAACCACTGCTCTAAATCAGTGTATCACAAAAAACACACAAGGCCTGATTATCTGCATCTGAATCACTTGCAATATTGAATAAAAATGTAAATTCATGGGCCCCACACCAGACCTACTGAGTCAAAATTCCTGACAAAGAGGAAAGATAGAATCTACATGTTTTATAAGATTTTCTAGATAATTCTGAGGCACACTAAAGTGCTCCAGATAATACCAAATTGAGTTTAAAATGTTAACTCACTGTAAAGATTCTATGTCCTGTCCTATCAAATGCTACACAGTAAACAGCAGATAGATGTCCGAGAATCCTTCTGTGCATTTTTATATGCTGATACATAGTTCCTGGAAATGCTGTGCTAAAAGTGGAACACCCTGTGAGTTGTTTTCCTCGATGTATCTCCACTAGGAAATAAAAACAATGAAAGTGGTTAAGGGGGAGCCAGTATGTAAAAAGCTAAGAAAACCTCCAAAACAATTTCTAGAGGGTCACAGAAATCAATGTTCGAGAAATCCTAAAGACGAAGTTTCTTCCCAGTTCTCTTCTACTATAAGCACTAGTACAGACTTCTTATTAAAATAAGATTGTTTTCATTGACTTTTATTACTTTTAGTAATAATTTTAGGAATTTGAAACAACATTACCAGTACTACCTTTTAAGTTTTAATATAGCAGTTACAAAGTTGGTCAAGAAATTAAAAAATGGTTTTGGGCCTCTGAAAAGTCAACCTCACTTACCAAGATTTGGTGGGGAACCATAATTCACCGGCATTTCAGGAGGTCTTCCTCTATGAAGAGCAGCAAAGGCAGAGCCCTTCCAAACTGTGTGCCTGCAGTCTTTAAAATGAATTTTAGATACACATAAAATCTTGAAAGTTAACCCCAAGAAAGATTTTATAGAATACTTACGTATATTGTAATAAACTGTTTATTCAAAGGTTTACCAACTAATATACTTTAACAGAAAAGCCCTAGAGGTTTATTAGACTATTTCTGAAGGAAAAAAAAAAATTTAAGACATCTCAGATACAACAACAACAACTAACATTTGTGTAGCACTTTACAAGTTACAAAGTGCTTTCCACATACATTATCTCATTGAATCCTCACAACAACCCTGTGAGGTAGGTATCATTGCCAATTTACAAGTGAGGTAACTGAGGCTCAAAGGTTCCAGGACCTTTAAAGAGATCCACTGCAAATGATTATTAGTCAAGATGGACCATAAAACCAGATCTTTTGACTCCAAGTCCCACTCAGTGCCAAACAGGTTTTTATTTTTCATTGCAGAATTATACCTTACAATTATTAATGATAAAGGTCTTAATCACAACTGATCCAACTTTCCAAAACCGGAAATTTTTGTAAGGAAAATTTTAATTTTTTTGGTTTATATGAAAATCCTGACTTAATTAACTTATTGAAATGTTACTGAGTTTTAAAAATAATGATGGCCAATATTACCATGATTTTAATCACCTTAGAAAGTACTGACAAAATTGAATGGCTTTCTTCTTGTTTTAGGATCATAGATAATCCTTTACACAAGAGCATATGTAGGATCTGTTGAGTCTGAACACTAATTCTCAAGTCCTATCCCTCTTAGCAAATATACTAAGAAAAACTGTCTACCCCCTGTATAGCAGATAGCAGCAGAACACAGATTATGCTGTGCTAGAAATCTGCTTCTTCACAACTGAAAGAGGAAGGTAAGAAAGGCATTATATAAACCCTCTACTGAGCCTCGGGTGCCCCAAACTAACAGGCATATCATGTGTTACATGAATGAATTCATTACCACTATCATTATCAAAGAGCAGTTACAAGGCATCCTCTTGTGTCACTAGTACAAAACAGAGAAATATGGTCCCTACCCTAGGAGAGCTTGCTGAAGTTTCTTCTAAGGTCTGCCAGTTCTAAAGCAGTGCTCATCACAAAACGACATTGAGCTTGACACAAGTAAAGAAAACAGGAAAACAGGCTACCCAGGCAACTACTATATAACAACCTAAAACAGAATAATTACAAGGTGAATAGGGACACAGAAAAAGGAAGAATATGAACAGTTTCCTGATTCAAGCCACAGTGTGGCATGACCATAGCGCACTGAGAAACAACTAAAGCTGACAAACCAGTCTGGCATGGAACCAAGAGGAAGGGTTGTTCTTTCTCAGTCAAAACTTACACTGGTGGAGCATCTAAGAGGCAGCATCACATCAGCAACAGATCTTAAAAATAATCATGAGGGATGAACTTGACGTATACTCAGGATCAGAAGAGCCAACATTCTTGCCCAATAGCAGTTAAGCCACGTTGTATATACATAGATCATATCACATACATATACTTAGTCTAAGTAATTTATACCAAGCTAACAGAAAAAGAACAGCAATTCCAAACATTTTGCTACCACATAATTTCGCAAAAAAATTAAACTGGTGAAAAAGAACCATGCATTTGTACATTTTTGGTGCTCATTTTCAAACTGCTACCAGATTTAGAAAATCACTTCCCCTCATAAAAGGGCTTGCAGAATCTAAATATCAAATGAAATACTTCTAGCATTTAAAGAGTTTATTAGACACATACAATTACATTCAATGAAGTTATAAGTGAGCTACAAAATGGAAAAATAAGAACTCACATTGATAAAACCTCAAACACATCTCAGAATAAATTCAAGCTTTTAAGCTTAACATCTATACCTTTATCATTTTTTTAAATGCAGAAGGACCCATTAAACACTGATGTAATAAAATTCAACATCTATGCTAAATGCAGAGAATTTTATAGTCCACAGCATGGTTTTTAGTTACATATCACCTTTCTTCCACAATGCTTACATTACTTCACAATTATAATAATTATTAAGCTAGTAATACAAAGCAGAACACTTCTTCAAATTAAGGTACCTTTTGCTGTACGTAGCAAAGACTGCCTTCCTGCACCAAGTAAAGAAGTGACTCTTGAAATACTGGGTGGAATTTCTTTATCCAACATGGGACCGATGCGCTGGCAGATTTGCAACAGATGATCAGGAGCCACATGCTTATTGGACAAGACCTGATTGGAGAGCAAGTTTCAAAAACAACATTTTTTACAAGAGTTTCAAAAAATATTAAATACTTAGGGATAAGTCTGACAAAACATGTGAAAAACATGTACAAGGAAAACTACAAAACATTTCTGAGAGAAATTAAAGAATGAAATAAGCAGTAAATTAACCTACAGATTCAAAGCCATCCCAATCAAAATCCCAGTAGGCTTTTTGTGTAGAAATTGACAATTTTATTCTAAAATGCATACGCAAATGGCTTAGAAAAGTCAAAGCAGCTTTGAAAAAGAACAAAGTTGAGGGCTAACAATACCTGATTTCAGGACTTGTTATATAAGAACAACCGATTTTTGGCAAAGGTAAAAAAAAAAAAGATAATCTTTTCAACAAATGGTGCCAGAACAAGTGAATACCCATTTGCCAAAAAATAATTATAATATTAACTTTAGTCTATACATTACACAATAAATAAAAATTATCTCAAGACAGATCATAGATCTAAATGTATCATCTAAAACCATAAAATTTATAAAAGAAAACATTGGAGAAACTCTTTATGACCTGATGTTAGGCAAAGATTTCTAAAATGACACCAAAAGCATAATCCACAGAAGAACAAATCGATAAAATGGACTTCAGCAAAACTAACAGCTTCTGTTTTTTCAAAAGGTACTGTTAAGGGAATGAAAAGACAACCACAGACTGAAAGAAAATATTGGCAAAGGATATATCTGATAAAGGACTTGTATCCAGAATATATAAAGAACTATCAACACTCAGTATTTTAAAAAACCTAATTTTTAAGAATGATTTGACTGGACACTTCACCAAAGAAGACATACAGATGGCAACCAGACACATGAAAAGATGCTCAACATCACCACTAACTGATGAAACACAAATTAAAATCATAATAAGATATCACTACACACCTACTAGAATAGCTAAAATTAAAGACTGACCAGACCAAGATCAGCAAGAATGTACAGAAACTGCTGGTGGAAATGTAAAACAGAACAATCACTGTGGAAAACAATGGGGTAGCGTTTTTAATAGTAACACATACATTACCACATTATCTAGCTATAATACTCCTAGGTGTTTACCCAAGAAAAGTGAAAGCACACATCCACAAAAAGGTTTGTATGTGAATGTTGTTGAACAGCTTTCTTTTTAAGAGCCCCAAAGTGAACACAATCCAAATGTCCATTAACAGGTGAATACCTACACACATTACTGTATGTCTGTACAATGGAATACTATTCAGCAATAAAAAAATTTAATAACACACAATGACGTGGATGAATCTCAAAATAATTATGCTGAAAGAAGCCAGAAAAAAGAGCACATGCTATATGATTTCATTTATATAAAACTCCAGAAAATGCAAATTAATATATAGTTACAGAAAGCAGGTCACAGGTAACTGGGGGCTGGTAGGTAAGCAGGAAGAATTATAAAGAAGAGGAAACTTCTGGGTGTAATAGGTATGTTCACTACCTTCACTGAGGTGTTGGGTCACGGTACACGTAACACATCTAAATTTATCAACTTGAACACTTTACGTTCAGTTTATTATGTCAATTATACCTCAAAAAAAAAAAAAAAAAAAAACAAGAATACAAAAGGGACTTGCCTGGTAGCACAGTGGTTAAGAATCTGCCTGCCAGTGCAGGAGACATGGGTTGGAGCCCTGGTCCGGGAGGATCCCACATGCCACGGAGCAACTAAGCCCGTGCACCACAACTACTGAGCCTGTGCTCTAGAGCCCACGAGCCACAACTACTGAAGCCCGCGTGCCTAGAGCCCGTGCACTGCAACAAAGAGTAGCCCCCGCTTGCCACAACTAGAGAAAGCCTGCACGCAGCAACGAAGACCCAACACAGCCAAAAATAAATAAATTTAAAAAAAAAAAAAAGAACACAAAGGATTGGAACTTCCCTGGCGGCACAGTGGTTAAGATCACGTGCTCCCGATAGCCTCAACCACCAGAGGGCAGGCAGACAGCAGAAGCAAGAAAAACTACAATCCTGCAGCCTGTGGACCAAAAACCACAGTTACAGAAAGATAGACAAGATGAAAAGGCAGAGGGCTATGTACCAGATGAAGGAACAAGAAAAAACCCCAGAAAAACAACTAAATGAAGTGGAGATAGGCAACCTTCCAGAAAAAGAATTCAGAATAATGATAGTGAAGATGATCCAGGACTACGGAATAAGAATGGAGGCAAAGATTGAGAAGATGCAAGAAATGATTAACAAAGACCTAGAAGAATTAAAGAACAAACAAACAGAAATGACCAATACAATAACTGAAATGAAAACTACACTAGAAGGAATCAATAGCAGAATAACTGAGGCAGAAGAACGGATAAGTGACCTGGAAGAAAGAATGGTGGAATTCACTGCTGTGGAACAGACTAAAGAAAAAAGAATGAAAAGAAATGAAGACAGCCTAAGAGACCTCTGGGACAACATTAAACGCAACAACATTCGCATTATAGGGGTCCCAGAAGGAGAAGAGAGAGAGAAAGGACCAGAGAAAATATTTGAAGAGATTATAGTCGAAAACTTCCCTAACATGGGAAAGGAAATAGCCACCCAAGTCCAGGAAGCGCAAAGAGTCCCATACAGGATAAACCCAAGGAGAAACACGCCGAGACACATAGCAATCAAAGTGGCAAAAATTAAAGACAAAGAAAAATTATTGAAAGCAGCAAGGGAAAAACGACAAATAACATACAAGGGAACTCCCATAAGGTTAACAGCTGATTTCTCAGCAGAAACTCTGCAAGCCAGAAGGGAGTGGCATGATATACTTAAAGTGATGAAACGGAAGAACCTACAACCAAGATTACTCTACCCAGCAAGGATCTCGTTTAGATTTGATGGAGAAATCAAAAGCTTTAGAGACAAGCAAAAGCTAAGAGAATTCAGCACCACCAAACCAGCTCTACAACAAATGCTAAAGGAACTTCTCTAAGTGGGAAACACAAGAGAAGAAAAGGACCTACAAAAACAAACCCAAAACAATTAAGAAAATGGTCATAGGAACATACATATCGATAATTACCTTAAACGTGAATGGATTAAATGCCCCAACCAAAAGACATAGACTGGCTGAATGGATACAACAACAAGACCCATATATCTGCTGTCTACAAGAGACCCACTTTAGACCTAGGGACACATACAGGCTGAAAGTGAGGGGATGGAAAAAGATATTCCATGCAAATGGAAATCAAAAGAAAGCTGGAGTAGCTATACTCATATCAGATAAAATAGACTTTAAAATAAAGAATGTTACAAGAGACAAGGAAGGACACTACATAATGATCCAGGGATCAATCCAAGAAGAAGATATAACAATAATAAATATATATGCACCCAACATAGGAGCACCTCAATACATAAGGCAACTGCTAACAGCTATAAAAGAGGAAATTGACAGTAACACAATCATAGTGGGGGACTTTAACACCTCACTTACACCAATGGACAGATCATCCAAAATGAAAATAAATAAGGAAACAGAAGCTTTAAATGACACAATAGACCAGATAGATTTAATTGATATATATAGGACATTCCATCCAAAAACAGCAGATTACACGTTCTTCTCAAGTGCGCACGGAACATTCTCCAGGATAGATCACATCTTGGGTCACAAATCAAGCCTCAGTAAATTTAAGAAAACTGAAATCATATCAAGCATCTTTTCTGACCACAATGCTATGAGATTAGAAATCAATTACAGGGAAAAAAACGTAAAAAAGACAAACACATGGAGGCTAAACAATACGTTACTAAATAACCAAGAGATCACTGAAGAAATCAAAGAGGAAATAAAAAAATACCTAGAGACAAATGACAATGAAAACACGACGACCCAAAGCCTATGGGATGCAGCGAAAGCAGTTCTAAGAGGGAAGTTTATAGCTATACAAGCCTACCTAAAGAAACAAGAAAAATCTCAAGTAAAAAATCTAACCTTACACCTAAAGAAACTAGAGAAGGAAGAACAAACAAAACCCAAAGTTAGCAGAAGGAAAGAAATCATAAAGATCAGAGCAGAAATAAATGAAATAGAAACAAAGAAAACAATAGCAAAGATCAATAAAACTAAAAGTTGGTTAAAAAAAAAAAAAAAAAAAGATCACGTGCTCCCAATGCAGGGGGCCTGGGTTTGATCCCTGGTTCAGGGAACTAGATCCCACATGCATGCCGCAACTAAGAGTTCGCATGCCACAACTAAGGAGCCCGCGTGCTGCAACTAAGGAGCCAGTGAGCCTCAACTAAGAAGTCAGCAAGCCGCAACTAAGAAGCCCACAAGCCACAACTAAGGAGCCCGCCTGCCACAACTAAGGAGCCCACCTGCCACAACTAAGGCCCAGCGCAACCAAAACAAACAAATAAATAAAAAGACTCAAGAATCTACCATCAAAAAAAAAAGCGAATACAAAGGATACCGTGTAAGTTTAACTCATGAATACGCCTAATGTTACCTGATATGAATGTATCTGGCATAAACTTTAATGCTTCATCTCTAGGGTTTCTCAACTGTGATGCTACCAGCATGGAGGAAGTTCTGACAAAACATCACTGCACAGGACTGTCCCCACATTCAGGACACACAGTATCTCTGGCTCCCTTCCATTAATGCCAACAATATTCCCCATGCCATTCTGACACCAACAATGAATGCCCCACACATTTTCAAACTCCCTGAGAAACACTGCTACAAAGAAAATTTGAAACCGAGTTCTAGATCTTACTTTTGGTTCTGAATCATGAATTCAAATGTAAAATAAAACTGGATTCAATATAAAGTTTTTGTTCATAAGCCCTGGTGACATCTTCAACTTTCCAACCTGACTTGTTTCCCACCATGATAGATATTCCAAGACAAAACTCAAAAGATATATCAAAGCTCAGATAGACCTCAAAAAAGTATTTAATATTAATTAGCACTCTGTGCTTCAAAAGTGTCAGTACGTAAAAGTCCAAAAACTGATGTAAATAATTAGCTCATCATAAGAGTAGAGAGGAAGACTGGAGGAACTAGAAGTTAATTCCAACAGGATAAGGAAAATCACAGATCTAAGAACTTGTTAGTGATGCAAATCTGAAAACAAAAACCCAACTAAAGTAACTGTACTGACTGACCTAAACAACATAACTGAAAGGATTAAATATTTCAGAGAAAATGACTTTGGACAATGGCAACATGACTTCCGTAAGGTGGAAAATCATTCTAATAGTTTTCTTTGAGATTTCCACTATTCAGGTGGAGAGACAACTTTTAATTATATAACTGACTTTAAGTTTTGAGGTTACACAACCAACTCTATCTGAGAATGGAGACTTGTTTTTGAAAATCAACTATAAAAGATATGGATAAAAAGAAATTCTCCAGATAGAAAAGGTATGGATAGAAAATTTTAAACAGATTGCTTCTCACTCCTAGATATTTCATCTCTTACATGATATGGAAGGAGGACTTTACAAACATGCAATAAAAGACTGCCAGTACTGAAGAAGCAATAAAACTGATCATTAACTTAAAAGAAGAATTCAACATAGGCAAGTAGATACAGACAAAGTCCAGATACTATAGGAACATGGACTCCATCCGGCAGCTATTCATTCCCATAAAGAGAATTACAGATTCTCTGCTTTTCTGAGGATTCTAACGAAACCAAATCAAAGATAACATAACATAATCAAAGATCTCGGGGGGAGGATTATCCTATTTTTGTACAAAATAAGGTGTATCTGAAAAATAATATGGTTCTAGTCCCAATACAGACAACAAAAAAAAATGAAAAAATGGTCCTGAATTTTTAAAAATTAATATCATATTGACAAAAATCAATATAATAAATAGCTAATTTTCCTTTAATATTTTCAAGTCCTAGATATGAACGTTAGTAACAGTTTCTAACAGCAACTTCAATGAGTAAGCCACAGTTACACAAGGTCCTCAGGAGTGAAGTCAGAAACAAAGTCCCTTCAATGGTCAAAGAGCCCATCTCTCTACCATCTTGTTTTTCGTAGGCATATTCAGTCTCAGAAAGTTTAACAGCAACAATCCTAGAATCACTGTATTACTATCATTGTCACCAAATACTGCTGTGAGCATAGGCCCCTTCAAGCCCTGGGTAGCAGTTACAGAAAGTGGTAGTAGGGTCTAGATAACCTGACTAATTAACAAATTGAAGAAAAAAAAATCATATTAACAAATTTAAGGAGAAAACCCATATGATCATCTCAATAGATACAGAAAAAGCTTTGGACAAAATTCAACACCCATTTATGATAAAACTCTCCAAAAAGTGGGCATAGAGGGAACCTACCTCAACGTAATAAAGGCCATATACGACAAACCCACAGCAAACATCATTCTCAATGGTGAAAAACTGAAAGCATTTCCTCTAAGATCAGGAACAAGACAAGAATGTCCACTCTCACCACTATTATTCAACATAGTTTTGGAAGTCCTAGCCAAGACAATCAGAGAAGAAATAGAAATAAAAGGAATACATATTGGAAAAGAAGTAAAACTGTCACTGTTTGCAGACAACATGATACTATATACAGAAAATCCTAAAGGTGCCACCAGAAAACTACTAGAGCTAATCAATGAATTTGGTAAAGCTGCAGGATACAAAATTAATGCACAGAAATCTCTTGCATGCCTATACACTAATGATGTAAAATCTGAAAGAGAAATTAAGGAAACACTCCTATTTACCACTGCAACAAAAAGAAAAAAATACCTAGGAATAAACCTACCTAGGGAGACAAAAGACCTGTATGAAGAAAACTATAAGACACTGTTGAAAGAAATTAAAGATGATACCAACAGATGGAGAGATATACCATGTCCTTGGATTGGAAGAATCAATATTGTGAAAATGACTATACTACCCAAAGCAATCTACAGATTCAGTGCAATCCCTATCAAATTACTAATAGCATTTTTTACAGAACTAGAACAAAAAATCTTAAAATTTGTATGGAGACACAAAAGACCCCAAAGAGCCAAAGCAGTCTTGAGGGAAAAAAAATGGGGCTGGAGGAATCAGACTCCCTGACTTCAGACTATACTACAAAGCTACAGTAGTCAAGACAGTATGGTACTGGCACAAAAACAGAAATATAGGTCAATGGAACAGGATAGAAAGCCATGCACCTAAGGTCAACTAATCTATGACAAAGGAGGCAAAGATATACAATGGAGAAAAGACAGTCTCTTCAATAAGCGGTGCTGGGAAAACTGGACAGCTACATGTAAAAGAATGAAATTAGAACACTCCCTAACACCATACACAAAAATAAACTCAAAATGGATTCAAGACCTAAATTTAAGACCGGACACTATAAAAGTCTTAGAGGAAAACATAGGAAGAACACTCTTTGACATAAATCACAGCAAGATCTTTTTTGATCCACCTCCTAGAGTAATGCAAATAAAACCAAAAATAAACAAATGGGACCTAATGAAACTTCAAAGCTTTTGCACAGCAAAGGAAACTACAAACAAGACGAAAAGACAACCCTCAGAATGGGAGAAAATATTTGCAAACGAATCAACAGACATTAATTAATCAACAGGATTAATCTCCAAAATATATAAACAGCTCATGCAGCTCAATATTAAAAAAACAAACAACCCAATTAAAAAATGGGCAGAAGATCTAAATAGACATTTCTCCAAAGAGGACATACAGATGGCCAAGAAGCACATGAAAAGCTGCTCAACATCACTAATTATTAGAGAAATGCAAATCAAAACTACAATGAGGTATCACCTCACACCAGTAAGAATGGGCATCATCATAAAATCTACAAACAACAAATGCTGGAGAGGGTGTGGAGAAAAGGGAATCCTCTTGCACTGTTGGTGGGAATGTAAATTGATACAGCCACTGTGGAGAACTGTATGGAGGTTCCTTAAAAGACTAAAAATAGAATTACCATATGACCTAGCAATCCCACTACTGGGCATATACCCTGAGAAAACCATAATTCAAAAAGACACATGCACCCCAATGTTCATTGCAGCACTACTTACAATAGCCAGGTCATGGAAGCAACCTAAATGTCCATGGACAGACAAATGAATAAAGAAGATGTGGTACATATATACAATGGAATATTACTCAGCCATAAAAAGGAACGAAATTGGGTCATTTGTAGAGACGAGGACGAATCTAGAGACTGTCATACAGAGTGAAGTAAGTCAGAAAGAGAAAAACAAATATCGTATATTAACACATATATATGGGACCTAGAAAAATGGTACAGATGAACTGGTTTGCAGGGCAGAAAGTGAGACACAGAAGTAGAGAACAAACGTATGGACACCAAGGTGCGAAAGCGGCGGGGGGTGGGGGGGTGGGATGAATTGGGCGATTGGGATTGACATGTATACACTGATGTGTATAAAAGGGATGGCTAATAAGAACCTGCTGTATAAAAAAATAAATAAAATTCAAAAATTCCCCAAAAATAAATAAATAATTGGAACGTTATGGGGAAAAGTAGCTTTTTCTGTAAAGTTTGGGATGCTGTAATCTAATCAGGATCTAGAATAAATATTTAATATCTTTAATATGTACCTGTCTGATCTTTAGCTTTCCCTCAAATTATTTTAAGCTACACCTAGAAATCCTGCAACGGAAAACGTGTAAGTAAACTACCATATCATAATTCCTATAACAATGAAAAGTACAGTATAACAATTAAACATAAGAAGTGACAGAAAGCACTGCCTTCTATTAAAAAAAAAAACAAAATTTGGTGTCTTCCTTGCTTAAGAAATTCCCCCCAGCTTCTGATGAGATAGACTATCTTCTTTATTTAAAAAGTGCAAGTTTAGGGACTTCCCTGGTGGTCCAGTGGGTAAGACTCCATGCTCCCAAGGCAGGGGGCCCAGGTTCGATCCCTGGGTGGGGAATCAAATCCCACATGCATGCCGTGACTAAGAGTCCACATGCCCCAACTAAAGATCCCGCGTGTCACAACTCAGACATGGTGCAGCCAAAATAAATTAATTTAAAAAAATTTTTAATAAATAACTAAATAAAAAGTACAAGTTTAGTAGTCAATGGCAGAATATTCCTATATAAATAAGAGGAAAAAGGAGCTTAACACTCAGTATATACAAAAGGATCTAGGCAGAGAAATGTTCTAGTGCTGGCATGAAGATCCTTCATTTAAAAGCATTTCAATGTATTTTAATTCAAAAAAGTTAACCAGTTTTAGCTTCCCAGAGCAGTGATTGCTTGCTTAGCCAACACTGAAGTCAGCATTAATAGCATTTTCCAGGCAAGCCTCACTTTACTGAGATGGTTGGTGGGTGACTTTGTTACAGATATTCAGATTGGTGGACATGCTTTTATGATTTGTGAGATTGCGCAGCACATGAAAACAGGCTTGTTGAATACTTCGTTTGCTGCAAAGCAGTGGCTTAAGTAATAATAAAGATATGTAATGGTGTCTTAACAAGTCTCTAGGTGGAATCGATGCAGTGATCTAATGGTGTCATTAAAGAGCATGTCTTTCTGCTTGGGCAGCCTTGACATTTTGGCTTTTTTCCCCTCAGACTCTTAGTTTTTACATTGCTGGATGGTTTTTGCAGCTCTTGCCATCATACCCTGGAAATGCTGGAAGGGAAGGATTCTTTCTTCTTGTGACTATTTTATTAGGGAGGAGAATTTTTACAGGAACGGTCCCCTACCTCAGGAGATTTATTCTCAGTTTCACTGCCCGGACATATCCTTAGTTAGCATTTCTGTGCAGTCTATTAATATTTTCTTCCTCCCTTAGCAAAACAATGACCCCTGTTTCTAGACCATATAAGCTTTTCCAAATTACAAACTATTCAGCATAAAAAAAATCTAAAACTTCTGATATTCTTTTTTTGTTTGTTTGGCCAACACGCAGCTTGTGGAATCTTAGTTCCCCGACCAGGGATCAAACCCGGGCCCCAGCAGGGAAATCACCAAGTCCTAACCACTGGACCACCAGATAATTCCCATAAGGTTTCTGATACTCTTGACAGGGAGTTCTCCTGCTATTTCTAGAACTACCATCAGATCATCTGAAAAGAATAAAACACAGAATGCAAAATTCTCAGGGACTTTAGACATTAATCACCTGACTTCTGAAAAGAAAACACTCATCTTGAGATTTTTGTTGTACCAAATCAAAATGACAGAATTTTCTGAGCAGAATATGATCAAAATGTGCAAAGACTAATTAAAGTATGAATCCTATATGGCAGGGGTCCCCAACCCCCAGGCCAAGGACCATTACCGGGCTGCAGAGCAGGAGGTGAGCAGCGGGCGAGTGACCGAAGCTCCATCTGCCGCTCCACATCGCTCACATTACCGCCTGAACCATCTCCCCCTACCCCGTGGAAAAACTGTCTTCCATGAAACTGGTCCCTGGTGCCGAAAGGGTGGGGACCGCTGCATATGGAACTTAATGAAGACACAAATATTCCCAAAGAAGTCAAACTTCATTTTTTAAAAATACTGTTTAACAAGATGTATTAAAACAGAAGAGACAGGCACACTTTTTTTTTTTTTTTGGTGCCACGCATCTTGTGGGATCTTACTTTCCTGACCAGGGATAGAACCCATACCCCCTGCAGTGGAAGCACAGAGTCCTAACCACTGGACCGCCAGGGAATTCCCAAGACAGGTACTTTAAAATGCATGAATTTTACACATGTATAGCATACAAAAGATACAAAATAATAAATGTTCTTGGTCAAATAACAATTTCAGCCACATGTACATAGTAAAGACCATAGATTTCAATATCAATGCAAAACATCTCCTAGCCAGACTTAGTTATTTCACCCAGAAGTCTGTCCTATTCCAAATGACCAAAAGAAATAAAACCTATTCATTTTAGCTATGTCTTTAAAACAAATTCATAAAGTGCAATTCAAGAGTTTACAAAGAATCAAATAAAAGAAATGTACTTGGTGGAGAGTCAAAGGTTCAGGTGCTGAGTCCTGAAATGTCTAAAATACTTAAGTAAATGCACTTAAATAATTCAGAACAGAAATATTATTTCCCAAATACAAGGCCAGAAAGCACACATGGCTACACAGCTATTGGTTAAGGTATAGTTCAAAACCAATTCCTTCCTAATTCCCTAACACCTTAAAGCACAACACAGTGTATTTAATGACCACCTTCTTTTTGATCTACAACGCTGATAATATATTATAAAAGTTCAATCAACTTACCTCAACATAATAAAGGCCATATATGACAAACCCACAGCCAACATCGCGCTCAATGGTGAAAAACTGAAACCGTTTCCACCAAGATCAGGAACGAGACAAGGTTGCCCCCTCTCACCACTATTATTCAACATAGTTTTGGAAGTTTTAGCCACAGCAATCAGAGAAGAAGTAGAAATAAAAGGAATCCAAATAGGAAAAGAAGAAGTAAAGCTGTCACTGTCTGCAGATGACATACTATACATAGAGAATCCTAAAGATGTTACCAGAAAACTACTAGAGTTAAACAACGAATTTGGTAAAGTAGAAGGATACAAAATTAATGCACAGAAATCTCTTGCATCCCTATACACTAATGATGAAAAATCTGAAAGAGAAATTAAGGAAACACTCCCATTTACCATTGCAACAAAAAGAATAAAATACCTAGGAATAAACCTACCTAAGGAGGCAAAAGACATGTATGCAGAAAACTATAAGACACTGATGAAAGAAATTAAAGATGATAACAAACAGATGGAGAGATACACCATGTTCTTGGATCGGAAGAATCAACATTGTGAAAATGACTATACTACCCAAAACAACCTACAGATTCAGTGCAATCCCTATCAAACTACCACTTGCATTTTTCACAGAACTAGAAAAAGAAATTTCACAATTTGTATGGAAACACAAAAGACCCCGAATAGCCAAAGCAATCTTGAGAAAGAAAAATGGAGCTGGAGGAATCAGGCTCCCTGACTTCAGACTATACTACAAAGCTACAGTAATCAAGACAGTACGGTACTGGCACAAAAAAAGAAATATAGGTCAATGGAACAGGACAGAAAGCCCAGAGATAAACCCATGCACATATGGTCACCTTATTTTTGACAAAGGAGGCAAGAATATACAATGGAGAAAAGACAGCCTCTTCAATAAGTGGCGCTGGGAAAACTAGACAGCTACATGTAAAAGAATGAAATTAGAACACTCCCTAACACCATACACAAAAATAAACTCAAAATGGATTAAAGGGCTTCCCTGGTGGCGCAGTGGTTGAGAATCTGCCTGCTAACGCAGGGGACACAGGTTTGAGCCCTGGTCTGGGAAGATCCCACATGCCATGGAGCAACTAGGCCCGTGTGCCACAACTACTGAGCCTGCGTGTCTGCAGCCTGTGCTCTGCAACAAGAGAGGCCGCGATAGTGAGAGGCCCGCGCACCGCGATGAAGAGTGGCCCCCGGTTGCCGCAATTAGAGAAAGCCCTCGCAGAGAAACGAAGACCCAACACAGCCAAAAATTAATTAATTAATTAATTAATTTTTTTAAAAAAAAATGGATTAAAGACCTAAATGTAAGACCAGACACTATAAAACTCTTAGAGGAAAACACAGGCAGAACACTCTATGACATAAATCACAGCAAGATCCTTTTTCACCTACCTCTTAGAGAAATGGAAATAAAAACAAAAATAAACAAATGGGACCTAATGAAACTTAAAAGCTTTTGCACAGCAAAGAAAAACATAAACAAGACTAAAGGACAACCCTCAGAATGGGAGAAAATATTTGCAAATGAAGTAACTGACAAAGGATTAATCTCCAAAATTTACAAGCAGCTCATGCAGTTCAGTATCAAGAAAACAAACAACCCAATCCAAAAATGGGCAGAAGACCTAAACAGACATTTCTCCAAAGAAGATATACAGATTGCCAACAAACACATGAAAGGATGCTCAACATCACTAATCGTTAGAGAAATGCAAATCAAAACTACAATGAGGTAACACCTCACACCAGTCAGAATGACCATCATCAAGAAATCTACAAACAGTAAATGCTGGAGAGAGTGTGGAGAAAAGGGAACCCTCTTGCACTGTTGGTGGGAATGTAAATTGATACAGCCACTATGGAGAACAGTACGGAGGTTCCTTAAAAAACTAAAAATAGAACTACCATACGACCCAGCAATCCCACTACTGGGCATATACCCTAAGAAAACCATAATTCAAAAATAGTCATGCAGCACAATGTTCATCACAGCTCTATTTACAATAGCCAGGACATGGAAGCCACCTAAGTGTACATCGACAGATGAATGGATAAAGATTATGTGACACATATATACAATGGAATATTACTCAGCCATAAAAAGAAACGAAATTGAGTTATTTGTAGTGAGGTGGATGGACCTAGAGTCTGTCATACAGAGTGAAGTCAGAAAGAGAAAAACAAATACCGTATGCTAACACATATATATGGAATCTAAAAAAAAAAAAAAAAAGAAAAAAAAATGGTTCTGAAGAACGTAGGGGCAGGACAGGAACAAAGACGCAGACACAGAGAATGGACTTGAGGACACGGGGAAGGGGAAGCTGGGACGAAGTGAGAGAGTGGCATGGACATATATACACTACCAAATGTAAAATAGCTAGCTAGTGGGAAACAGCCACACAGCACAGGGAGATCAGCTCGGTGCTTTGTGACCACCTAGAGGGGTGGGATAGGGAGGATGGGAGGGACACGCCAAGAGGGAGGGGATATGGGGATATATGTATATGTATAGCTGATTCACTTTGTTATAAAGCAGAAACTAACACACCACTGTAAAGCAATTACACTCCAATAAAGACGTAAAAAAAAAAAGTTCAATCATAATAGTACAGAATGTCACAAGAACAGAAAAAATC
Source organism: Eschrichtius robustus (assembly GCF_028021215.1). Taxonomy (NCBI): domain Eukaryota; kingdom Metazoa; phylum Chordata; class Mammalia; order Artiodactyla; family Eschrichtiidae; genus Eschrichtius; species Eschrichtius robustus. The sequence goes on from NC_090829.1 coordinate 141,337,611, forward strand.
CAGAGGAAAGTCAGAAAGAACTTAGAAAATGATAATGATTGCATTCTCTGCAGATAAAGAAGATGACTCAGATGTTACCTGCAAACTGACTGACAATCTGGAAAAGGCTAGAAGCATATATCATACCAACCAAATGCTAAAATAAACTCTAAATAAAGACATTTAAAAAGAAATTATGGACTTCCCTGGTGGTGCAGCAGTTAAGAATCCGCCTGCCAATGCAGGGGACATGGGTTCAAGCCCTGGTCCGGGAAGATCCCACATGCTGTGGAGCAACTAAGCATGTGCACCACAACTACTGAGCCTGTGCTCTAGAGCCCACGAGCCACAACTACTGAGCCTACGAGCCACAACTACTGAGCCTGTGAGCTACAACTACTGAAGCCCATGAGCCTAGAGCCCGTGCTCCGCAACAAGAGAAGCCACCACAATGAGAAGCCCGCACACTGCAACGAACCGTAGCCCCCGCTCGCCACAACTAGAGAAAGCCCGCACTCAGCGACAAAGACCCAACATAGCCAAAAATAAATAAATAAGATAAATAAATTTATTTTAAAAAAATAAAACGATAAAAATAAAAATAAAAAAAATTATAAATGGCCTAGGAAAAAATATAAATAAGTAAATACATAATATTGCCTTTATAATTTTCTAGTACAGAAAGTATGGTTTAAGAACAACCATAAAGGCAAAATAAAGATTAAGACATGTAAAAAGTTAAAAAACTTAAACCTCTAAAAATAAAACCTCCAGGGCTTCCCTGGTGGCGCAGTGGTTGAGAATCTGCCTGCTAAAGCAGGGGACACAGGTTCGAGCCCTGGTCTGGGAAGATCCCACATGCCGCGGAGCAACTAGGCCCGTGAGCCACAATTACTGAGCCTGCGCGTCTGGAGCCTGTGCTCCGCAACAAGAGAGGCCGCGATAGTGAGAGGCCCGCGCACCGCGATGAAGAGTGGCCCCCACTTGCCACAACTAGAGAAAGCCCTCGTACAGAAACGAAGACCCAACACAGCCAAAAATAAATAAATTAATTAATTAATTAATTTTTTAAAAAAAGAATCCACCTGCCAATGCAGGGGGCATGGGTTTGATCTCTAGTCTGGGAAGATCCCACATGCCATGGAGCAGCTAAGTCCGTGCACCACAACTACTGAGCCCACGAGCCACAACTACTGAGCCTGTGTGCCACAACTACTGAAGCCCACACACTCTAGGGCCCACGTGCCACAACTACTGAAGCCCACGAGGCTAGAGCCCATGCTCTGTGACAAGAGAACCACCGCAATGAGAAGCCTGCACACCACAACCAAGAGTAGCCCCCACTCGCCACAACGAGAGAAAGTCCGCGCACAGCAACGAAGACCCAATGCAGCCAAAAAAAAAAAAAAAAAAAGTGAGAATTTATTTTAAAAAGATGTGCTGTAAAAAAAACTTTGAGGCCTATCTATTTAAAAAACAAAGAGTATGTGCTATAACGCTTTTGAATTCCTATATGCAGTTTTCTTCACATGGAGCTTACCTACTCCATGACTACATTTCCCAGTGATTCACTATTGTGTAAGTACACATTTGGTTCAGAAATCAGTTTTTATTTCTCCCATTTCTTGTTTTATCAAGATTTTGTTGTTGTTGTTCAGTGTGAATTAAAACACCATCATCTGAATATACATAATTCAAAAAAAATGCCATTTCCCCATTTCCACATAAAAAAGGAAACATAATAAACAATCATTGAAAAATTCTATTTTGTAGGTTCCTAATGAAATGGATTAAGGAGCTTTTTAAAAAAAAAAAAAAAGCGATGTATAACTTCCATGTATCTCGTGACCATTCGGTGCTAAACACTGCCCTAACTGCCCTACAAATGAAGTACACTTCTTAAGAGAAATTTTAAGAAATCAAAGATCAGACAAAATACTATTTAATAACCAAACTGTTAATGACCGGTTCTCAGTAAAAAAATATACTAAGCATTAAACATTAATTCTTTCGATAAATACTGAGAGCCTACTATGTGCCAAGAAATATAATTAGTTGTACCTACAGATAACTACAGGTGGTTCTATGTCCCACATAAATTAAAAAAAAGAAAAAAAAAAGTATGTTTGGCTGCGTTGGGTCTTCGTTGCTGCGTGCGGGCTTTCTCTAATTGGGGCGAGCGGGGGCTACTCTACGTTGCGGCGTGTGGGCTTCTCATTGCAGTAGTTTCTCTTGTCGCAGAGCATGGGTTCTAGGCGCGGGGGGCTCAGCAGTTGTGGCTCACGGGCTCCAGAGCGCAGGCTCAGTAGTTGTGGCGCACAGGCTTAGTTGCTCCACAGCATATGGGATCTTCCCGGACGAGGGCTCAAACCTGTGTCCCCTGCATTGGCAGGTGGATTCTTAACCACTGCGTCACGAGGGAATTCCTGTCCCACATAATTTTTAAAAGTCAAAAATAATCATTTATCTATTCCAACTATTTCAAAGGAGATAATGCAAGAAAAACCATTGCTCTCACCTTAAAAATGAGAACAAGCTGGATTATCTACCCCCTTCACAGAGCTAAGGAAACAAATCTAAATTAACTGTACCCCAGAAACTGATGAGCCCTTCTGTGAATAGAAAAAACACTCACAGCTGCTTTCATCCGTAGCAGACAGGCAGGAAGAACTGACACAGACATAAGGAAAAAGAAAAAAATCTGTCAAACTTTTAACCAGCCACCTGTGGGCTGACAACTGATTAGAACACTAAGGAGCCTCCTCACAGTGAGTTGCACCCATGCCGATTCCCTTCCACAGGCCTTCACCAACTGCACAGGGCCAAAAACTGGATGCAGAGCAGCTGGCTAGGGATAGGACAACAAGGTAGAACTGGAGAGCAAAGAGAACTCTTCATCAACCAAAATGCAGGCAACTGGACTATGAAATAGCGCAAGATCTTACAAATTTGGAAAGCTGGCAACTCAGCTATAAAGTATAGACCTCTCAAGAATCTCACTGGTGGGACCTCCCTGGTGGTCCAGTGGTAAAGAATCCACCTTACAATGCAGGGGACACAGGTTCCATCCCTGGTTAGGGAACTAAGATCCCACATGCCGCAGGGCAATTAAGCCCACACACCACAACTACTGAACTCGTGCGCCTCAACTAGAGAGCCCGCACACCACAACCACAGAGCCCACGTGCCACAACTAGAGAAGAGAAAACCTGCACGCCACAGCTAGAGAGAAGCCCGTGTGCCGCAAAGAAAGATCCCACATGCCTCAACGAATATCCCACGTGCCTCAACGAATATCCCACGTGCCATCAACTAAGATCCAACGCAGCCAAAAATAAATATAATTAATCAATTTAAAAAAAAAGAATCTCACTGGTGCCCAAATTCCAAACTCTGCTGAAAGAGAGTCTCAATCCCACCCTCAAAACACGTGAAGCCAGTTATGAAGTGAATGCAACTAAAGCTGCACCAAACGCCACAGATGATCAGCTACATATCAGATTGACCCAACCCCACAAACTAACAGCTTTGAGAGAGGAAAAAAAAGCACATCCTTTACTGAGACTAACTACACTACTCTTTTAACGCAAAAAGGCCCAGTATACTTCAAAAGATGATGAGACGTACAACAAAGCAAAATATGAGACCCAGGGTCAAGAAAGGGTGTGGCAAAAAGAAGCAGACCCAGAGATGGTCCAGATGTTGGAAAATGCTCAGCCATTATCTCTTCAAAATACATATTCTTCCCTATTCTTCCATGCTTTCCATATGGGACTTTAATTATACAGTGAACTACTTGATATACTACAGATTCAAGAAGCTCAGAGAACCCCAAGCAAAGTAAGTGCCAAGAAATCTACCTAGGCACATGTGGTAGGCAGCTTCTGACATGGACCCCAACATTCCCATCTTCTGGTACTCAAGACCTGTGAAATTCCCTGCCCTTGAGTAAGTTACTTCTAACCAACAGAACACACTAACATTGAGTAACACATCCATTATTAGGTTACAAAAGACTGTGACTTCTGTCTTGCCTACAGACTATTGCCTTCTCTGCCTTCATCTTTCAATGAGGCACGCTACTATGTTGGAGAGATCAATGTGGCAAGGAGCTGAGAGCAGCCAAGAGCCAACTAGGAACTGAGGCTCTCAGTCTAACAATCCACTCCAGGAACTGAAGCCAGCCAAAAACGATGTGAACTTGGAAGCAGATCCTTCCACAGTCAAGCTTTCAGTTGAAACCCCAGCTCTGGCCAACACTTTGATTGCAGCCTTGAGAGAGACTGAGACAGAGGACTCAGCTCAGCTGTGCCTGGACTCCTGACTTAAATAGAGACAATAATAAATCTGTGAGACTTCCCTGGCAGTCCAGTGGTTAAGACTCTGCTCTTAAAATGCAGGGGGCATGGGTTTGATCCCTGGTCGGGAAACTAAGATCTCACATGCTGTGTGACGCAGCCAAGTAAAAATAATTACTTAATTAATCTGTGTTGTCTTAAATCACTAAGTTTAGGATAAGTTTTTATGTAGTGATAGATAACGACTACAGTATATCATAGTAAAACTTCTGAAAATTAAAGACCAAATGAAAATCTTATAAAGCAGCCAGAGAAAAAAACATTATCTTGAAAGAAGCAATAGTAAGACTGCTGGCTTTACAATATTAATGTGCTGAAAGAAAAAAACACCAGAACCAACCAACCAGAATTTCACAGCTTAAAAAAAAAAAAAAAAAATCTGGGGGGCCTCCCTGGTGGCGCACTGGTTAAGAATCCGCCTGCCAATGCAGGAGACACTGGTTCGAGCCCTGGCCCGGGAAGATCCCACATGCCACGGAGCAACTAAGCCCATGCACGACAACTACTGAGCCTGCGCTCTAGAGCCCGCGAACCACAACGACTGAACCCACATGCCATGACTACTGAAGCCTGCATGCCTAAAGCCCATGCTCCACAAGAGAAGCCACCAAAATGAGAAGCCTACACACTGCAAGGAAGAGTAGCCCTGGCTCGCCGCAACTAGAGAAAGCCCGCGCGCAACAACGAAGAGCCAACACAGCCAAAAAAACAAATTAATTAATTAATTTAAAATAAAAAATCTGGGCTTCTGTGGTGGCACAGTGGTTAAGAATCTGCCTGCCAATGCAGAAGACACAGGTTCGAGCCCTGGTCCAGGAGGATCCCACATGCCGCAGAGCAACTAAGCCCGTGCACCACAACTACTGAGCCTGCGCACCACAACTACTGAAGCCTGTGCACCTAAAGCCCATGCTCTGCAACGAGAAGCCACCGCAATGAGAAGCCTGCACACCACAACCAAGAGTGGCCCCCACTCGCCGCAACTAGAGAAAGCCAGCGCGCAGCAACAAAGACCCAACACAGCCAAAAATAAATGAAATGAATTTTTAAAAAATATTTTTTTAATAATAATAATGAGTAAAAATTATTTAAAAAAGAAAAAAAAAACTTTAAAAATAAAGTCAAGGGACTTCCCTGATGGTCCAGTGGTAGAGAACCCGCCTTCCAATGCAGGGGAGTCAGGTTCGATCCCTGGTCGGGGAACTAAGATCCCACATGCTGCAAGACAACTAAGCCCACGCGCCACAACTATTGAGCTCGTGCACCTCAATGAGAGAGGCCGCATGCCGCAAACTACAGAGCCCACGTGCCCTGGAGCCCATGAGCCACAACTAGAGAGAGAAAACCCGCACGCTGCAACTACAAAGAAGCCTGAGCGCCGCAACAAAGAGACCGCACGCCACAATGAAAGATCCCACGTGCCACAACTAAGACCAGACACAGCCAAAAAATAAGGAAAATAAATAAATCAAAAAAATAAATATTTTTTAAAAATAAAGTCAAAACAAAGTTTTCAAACCAAAAAAAAAGAAAGAAAGAAAAAGGAAAACTGAAGTCACTGCCAACAAACTTTCATTAAAAGAAATGCCAAAATAAGTTGTGGAGACTGAAGAAAAAATAATCACATATAAGAGGCATGGAAAGACAGGAAGGAATTAAAAATATCAGGAAAGGTATACAGGTGGATAAGCAAATGAAAATTGACTTTAAAACAACTACAGGGACTTCCCTGGTGGTCCAGTGGTTAAGACTCCACACTCCCAATGCAGGGTATGCGGGTATGATCCCTGGTCGGGGAATTAATATCCTGCATACTGTGCAGTGTGGCCAAAAAAAATAAAATAAAATAAAATAAAACAACTACAATAACATCTGGAAAAATTAATAACATATGTAAAAGTAAAATATGATAATAGCCCAAAGGACAAGAGGGTGACAACTAATAGTTTTAACTCCATTTATACGAGAAGTGGTTAAAGTACCTAAAGTAAATGGTAATGCATATTATAATCTCTAGGGTAACCACTAAAACAATAAAAAGATGTATTATGGAAAAGCAATAAAAAAAATAAATAGAATAACAGCTGGTTAATCCAAAAGAAAGTAAGAGAGAAAAAATAAATGGGACATATATAAAACAGATACTTGGTAGGTCTAACACAATCATGTTTAAGTAATTATATTAAATACAAACGGTTTAAACACTCCAACTAAAAGACTGAATAAAACTACATGCTGTTTCAGGAGACACACTTTAAAAATGAGACCACAGGAATACCAAAAGTAAAAGGATAAAAAAAAAAACATACTATGCCATCACTAACCAAAAGAAAGCTGGGCTGGCTACAATAACACAAGGCAATGTTAGACTTTAAGGCAAAAAGTATGAAGAGAGAGTATTTCCTAATTTTTTAAAAAAGGGTCAGGGCTTCCCTGGTGGCGCAGCGGTTAAGAATCCGCCTACCAGTGAAGGGGACATGGGTTCGAGCCCTGGTCCAAGAAGATCCCACATGCCGCGGAGCAACTAAGCCCGTGCATCACAACTACTGAGCCTGCGCTCTAGAGCCCGCGAGCCATAACTACTGAGCCCGCATGCCACAACTACTGAAGCCCGCATGCCTAGAGCCTGTGCTCCACAATAAGAGAAGCCACCACAATGAGAAGACCACACACCGCAATGAAGAGTAGCCCCCGCTCACCACAACTAGAGAACACCCGTGTGCAGCAATGAAGACCCAATGCAGCCAAAAATAAATAAAAATAATACAAATAAATTTAAAAATAAATAAATCTTAAAATAATAATAATAAAATAAAATGAGGGTCAAATTCTGGAAAAGGTGAAACTATGGAGACAGCGAAAACATCAGTGGGAGGGAGGAAGGGAGGAAGGGAGGGATATTTAGGCAGAGCACAGAGGATTTTTAGGGCTGTAAAATTACTCTATGATACTATACTGATGGATACATGTCATTGTACATTTGTCCAAACCCACAGACTGTACAATACCAAGAGCACTGAATGTAAATGTAAGAGAACACTAACATAAACTATAGACTTTGGATGAGCATGATATGTCAAAATAGTCATCAACTGCAATAAATGTACCACTCTGGAGGGAGATGTTGATAATGAGGGAGACTATGCATTTATGGGAGCAGGAGTATATGGGAAATCTCTGTATCTTCCACTCAATTTTGCTATGAACCCAAAACTGCTCTAAAAAATTAAGTCCATTTGAAAGAAGTGGGGGGATCAACTCAACAGGAAGATAATAGTTTGGAATTTGTATGCACCTAATAACATAGCTTCAAAATAAAGAACTAAGAAAAAAAAAAGAGAGACAGATAACTCCACATAGGTAGGAGATTTTTTAAAACGTCACATGACCTTTGTCCTTTAAAGCAGCGGTCCCCAACCTTTGTTGCACCAGAGACCAGTTTCGTGGAAGACAATTTTTCCACAGACTAGGGTGGGGGGCTGGGGATGGTTCAAGCATAATGCAAGTGATGGGGAGTAATGGGGAGCGGCAGATGAAGCTTCACTTGCTTGCCAGCCACTCACCTCCTGCTGTGCGGCCCAGTTCCTAACTGGCCTCAGACAGCTACCAGTCTGCAGCACAGGGGTTAGGAACCCCTGCTTTAGAGGAAAATAACTGTTATGATTAGATGAGCCTACGAAAACAAAGTAACTAGTAACTATTCTCTTTTAAAGTAGCACAGTCAAGGGACTTCCCTGGTGGTCCAGTGGTTAAGAATCCGCCTTCCAATGCAGGGGATGCAGGTTCCATCCTTGGTTGGGGAACAAAGATCCCACATGCCACAGGGCAACTAAGGCCATGCGAAATGCTGAGCCTGTGCGCCACAACTAGAGTCTGTGCGCCACAACTAAGACCTGATGCAGCCAAAAAATTAAGTAAGTAAATAAATAAATAATAAAGTACCAGAGTCAAGGCTAAGTGACTCAGATTGCGACACCACTACCGTTATTCAGCACTAAGGTATAGAAACTGCCGTTCCCCTTCCTACTCTGTGGTCATCCATAAGGGTGAATACCAGGTACCATTCATACAAGTGTTAGAGCTCATAGAGACTGTATTTTGTTATTTTATAAGACCCTACAAATATAAATTAGGTGAAGGGGAAGTCTAACAATATTATGACTTACTGTCCTATCAACATTGTTACTAAGAAACACTGCAAAATCATTTATTTCCATATAAGGTTCACAACAACACTTTGATACAATTATTATTACCCTTGTCTTGCAGATCGAGGAACTGAGGTAGAGGTTAAATAACCTGCCTTAGAACATCTAGTTAAGTAATGCTAAAAAGTCAGGATTACAGCCTAGCCACCTGGCACCAAAACCCAAATTTCTAATTTAATACTGCTCTATTGCTAGACTGTAACTTATCATCACACTGCCATGATCATTAAGTGTTCCCAAGTGTTGTCAATGAAATGGCTGTAGAATGACAGATCTCTATAGTCAAGTACAAAGAAAATGCAGAATTCCTACAGAGAGGAAAGAAATAAGCTGCACTCAGGATGAAGGGTCTTTAGAATCCCACAATGAAAATAAAATGGTAATGTGACTAATTGCAATACAGGTGGGGAATACAGAGTTTTATTTATTTATTTATTTTTGGCCACGCAGTACAGCATACGGGATTTTAGTTCCCCAACCAGGGATCGACCCCATGCCCCCTGCAGTGGAAGTGGGAATTCTTAACCACTGGACCGCCAGGGAAGTCCCAGGAGTTGTTTTGTTTTAAATGGGTAAATAAGTAGCCTTACTATTTAAAAAAAGGCTCAATTTGAGACTCCAGTAGAGTCTATCTGGCAGTGCACCCAAATTTCAAGTCCTGAGTCGTAATCTTCAATCATAACCTGAGTCCTTAATCCAGTAGGGAGCTCAAGATGGTAATACCACTCTCCCCTTGGCTTGGACAGTGAATTCATAAACTGAGGAAGGTTGACAAATAAGTAGATATGAAGAAAAGAAGTATGGATACACTTGTGCAAGTTATAGTTATTCTGATATAGTAACAAGTTTTGTAATAACAACTATTTTTAACGTTTGTAAGAGTAAAAAAGAATAATTTACCACAATAAATTTAAAATACATATACGGGACTCCCCTGGTGGTCCAGTGGTTAAAAATCCACCTTCCAGTGGAGGGGACACGGGTTCGATCCCTGATGGGGGAACTAAGATCCCACATGGCGTGGGGCAACTAAGCCCACACACCACAACTACTGGGCCCGCGAAATCTGGAGCCCGCGCGCCACAATGAGAGATCCCGTATGCTGCAACTAAGACCCGATGCAGCCAAATAAATAAATAAATAAATATTTTTAAAATAAAAATAAATAAAATAGGACTTCCCGGGTGGCACAGTGGTTAAGAATCCACCTGCCAATGCAGGGGACACAGGTTCGAACCCTGGTCCGGGAATATCCCACGCGCCGCAGAGCAACTAAGCCCGTGAGCCACAACTAGTGAGCCCAGATGCCACAACTACTGAAGCCCACGCGCCTAGAGCCACCACAATGAGAAGCACTCATACCACAACGAAGAGTAGCCCCCGCTCGCCATAACTAGAGAAAGCCTGCACGCAGCAATGAAGACCCAAGGCAACCAAAAATAAATTAATTAATTAAAATAAATTTATAATAAATAAATAAAATAAAATAAAATAAAAATATACTGAGAATTCCCTGGTGGTCCAGTAGTTAGGACTCTGCACTTCCACTGCAGGGGGCACAGGTTTGATCCCTGGTTGGGGAACTAAGATCCCGCGTGCTGCATGGAACGGGCAAAAATAAAAATAATTAAATAAATAAATAAATTAAATATAATTACAACAGTTAAATTCTTAGAAAGATTATGCTTAGATCTTACGTTTGCCATCTTGAGGCATCTATAGATTAAAATCATCATGTATTTGTATATATAGTGTGGAAACCCCCAAGGAAATTTAATTAACAACATTAAGTTGGTGTTAAATATTTTAAGATTAAATTCTCGTGACAAATTAAACACTAATCAAAATGTAAAAACAAATATACTTGTTTCTATATATGTTACTAGACTTCTAAAATTTGTAAATGAACGTAAAAGTTTAAAAAATATGACCACTTACAATTCTAATAAACCAGATACTGATTTCAATACAAGTAACTCTGAAGACTCTTCCTCACACAAAAGGCCTACTCAAACATTATTTAAAAAATATATATATAACAAGGGACTTCCCTGGTGGCACAGTGGTTAAGAATCTGCCTGCCAATGCAGGGGACACGAGCCCTGGTCCGGGAAGATCCCACATGCCGCGGAGCAACTAAGCCCAAGTGCCACAACTACTGAGCCTGCGCTCTAGAGCCCGTGAGCCACAACTACTGAGCCTGCGTGTTGCAACTACTGAAGCCCACGCGCCTGGAGCCCATGCTCCGCACCAAGAGAAGCCACTGCAATGCTCGCCACAACCAGAGAAAGCCCACGCACAGCGACGAAGACCAGACGCAGCCAAAAATAAATAAATGATGACTTATTGACAATAAATCCCCTAACGATAGGCTACACTATAAGAATCTTCTGATTTTTTTTTTTTCTGGTTAAGAGATTGCCTACAAAAATTGATCTATCATGTTACTCAATCACAAAGTATATCAAATCACTTTCCCCTTTTTAAATACACCCCTCCTTTACAAATCTAGTCCTTCCCAATTCCCATGCCCAGTTCTATACTTCTACTTCATTCTTCCCCTTTCTTCACCACCTATAAATCATAAAAATTCCAATTAAATTCACAGGCCCAACTGCTAATGCAGGGTTAGGTATTGAGAGATAACTAGTCTCAATTCTCCTGAGAAGTATCAAAAACATTCTTACTTCCAAAGTACAGGCTGGAGTAACAGCATGGTCACAAGTCTAAGATAAACTATAGCTCTGTAAACAGTGACATGGGAATCACCCGAAAGGCTTTAAAAAATAGTGATGTCCAGCCCCACCACAAAGATTCTGATTTAACTGGTCTGGGGCATAGCCTGGGCATCCAGATTTTATAAAGCTCCCAGGTGGTTCTGATCCAAGAATGCGAACTACTGAGAAAAAGGAGTAAATTAAACAAAGTAAAGAAACAAACAACATCATAAGAAACAATCAGACAAAACCAAAATGTGAAACATTCTACAGAATAACTCAGTCTCTTCAGTAAATCAACAGCACGGGGAAAAAAACTATGCAAGATAAAAAGAGATTTAATTTCGGCCCAATGCATGGAACTTGTCTGAAACCCAATTCAAGCCAAATATAAAAAAATAAATAAGTATAGCAAATTGGGGGACTTCACCAGTGGTCCAGTGGTGAAGCCTCCGTGCTTCCACTGCAGGGGGCGCAGGTTCAATTCCTGGTCAGGGATGTTCCACATGCCACAGGGTGAGACCAAAGGAAAAAAAAACATTGCTAATGAATTTGTTTATGATATATGCGGATTCATTACATTATTCTCATTTGTGTATGTCTGAACACTTCTTAAAATATTTTTTTTTTAAAAAAGGAGACTTTGTTGGAGAACTAGAAGCTACTCATATACCCTTAACAAAAGAATAATTCTCTATATAGGAAACTCATCCTCTACCATTTAGCGCTGGGAGAGGAGGAGGCAGGAAGGTAAAGGAGGAAGAGGATACCCATCAGACAAATCATCCAGACAATGACAAGACATATGTCGCAGCCACATCATAGGGATATATCACAAAGAGAGATTCTGAATAATTTAAAGCAGAATTTTTTTAAGCAATTCTACCAGCAAAAGCCAAAAAATATACAAATCTATTTTTAAAGAAACTTTTCCAGTAGTTATAGAATTACGCTTATTTCAAAATGTAAGCAATTTTCTCTTCAGCAGCATGACTGCACTGTCATGTCAATGATGCTTTTCTGGGGAGGCAGGTGGGAGAGGGTTGGATTGGGAGTTTGGAATTAGCAGTGCAAACTGGTATATATAGAATGAATGAACAACAAAGTCCTACTGTATAGCACGGGAACTATAGTCAATATCCTATAATAAACCATGATGCAAAATATGAAAAAGAATGTATGTGTATAACTGAGTCGCTTTGCTGTACAGCAATAATTAACACATTGTAATTCAACTATACTTCAATAAAAAATAAATTTAAAAAATAATAATGCTTTTCTGCTTCACTGACAACACTGTTTTCACCTAACAGGAGTAAAAGAATAAGACGGAGCAGTCCTTTAAACATTTCCTTAAGTCTCAAAATGTCAAACTCAAGAAAACATAAAAACTCTGCCGTGATACAGAACCTTTAGAGCTCACTTGCTTGAAAATATTCACTTTTAAGTGTTTGCTTCAAAAAACTCTAGGAAGGCAAATATTAAAACTGACAATTGAAATAGAATCTTTTGTTACATCCACCCAACTTTATCTGTTAACACTTAGGTGTTCAGTATCTATGAAAACAGAAACAGACTCACAGACACAGAACAGACTTGTGGTTGCCACGGGGAAGGGGGAGTGGGGGAGGGAAGGACTGGGAGCTTGGGGCCAGCAGATGCCAACTATCATTTAGAGGATGGATATACAACAAGGTCCTACTGTAGAGCACAGGAAACTAGATACAATATCCTGTGACAAACCGTAATGGAAAGAAATGTGAAAAAGAATGTATATGTAACTGAATCACTTTGCTGTATAGCAGAAATGACCGCAACATTGTAAATCAACTATACTTACAATTAAGTTTTTTAAAAAATACTTAACTGTTCACATACAGATAACAAATCCCCCTATTTCTGTTCTTTTGTATAATTCAACAATGGTGATCATATTCTACCAACTTCTGCTTGCAGGTATTAGAACTGTGGTAAAAAATCATTCAGGAACTCTTTTTTTTTTTTCCCCGTTGTTTTGTGCATACAAGATGCTGAATATGGCCTGGCAACTAAAGAAATCCTTTGCCCTAATATACAAATTGGAAAAATATTTTCCTGAAAAATGTTTTATTTCACTAAGGACAAAACGAGTGAATCAAACCAAATCATATACTGTGAGAGCAACTAAAAAAGACGACAAAATACAATGGAAAGAGAACTGTAATCTATGTTAAATGGTGCTCCAGAAAGAGAAACTGCGTATTTAGAGCCTATATTAAGTTACATACACCAAACAGCAACGTAAAAATTCATCACATTAAGTTTCCTAAGGCATTCAACAAGTGTAGCACAGTTTACAACGGCACAAGTATTGGAGGAGCGGCACAGTCTCACAGCAGCCAAGGTTTTTTATTACTCTGCTGAGGGGAAAAAAGAGGAACATTTCTCCACCTTTCAGACACCGATGCTTCTATTCCTAGGAACAAGTGGTTGGAGAAGATGGGCGGGGCAAAAGGAGGAAGACCAATCACAGGTCGAGTTACAAGTCGGGTTCAGGAGAAACACGGATGAGCGCAGCTCGCTGAATGGCTGGCGCGCCCACGGCTCTCACCAGGGGCACCGCACCTGGGGACCCACCCCGCCACCTCGCCCCCCGGAGCCGTTTCCTACCCAAACAAACCTGGCCACCCCAAAGCAAAATACTACCTACAGGGGGGAGTCCCGTCGTCCCGGTGACGCCCGGGCCGCCCTCCCGCCCCCTCCGAGCGCCGCTCGGTCACTTCGCCCCCCCCGGCAGGAGCCCCGAAAAGGGGGCGGGGGGCGGGCGCTCGGAAATACCGGGATGGAAATGTCAAAACTCTCACCAATTCCTCGTAGCTCCTGTTGTGCTCGTTGCCCTCCCAATCCAACCTCTTCGGCAGCAACTGCAAAGACCCGAGACGCACACGAGTGACCACCGCGCGGGGCCAGGCGGGGGGCGGGGGGCGGCGGGGCGGGGGGCGGGGGAGCCGGGCGAGCGGCCCCCGGGCAGGGCTGGGACGCAGGGGACGCAGGGGACGCGGCGGGCCGGGCGCCGCCGCGCAGCACAGACCTGGTACTGCTCCAGCTCCTGCACCAGCACCTGCAGCCGAAGAGACGCGCAGTTAGGGGGGCGGGGGCCGCACCCCAGTCCGCCCGGCGCCCTCCTCCCGCGACCCCAGGCGGCGGCGGGGCCGCGACCCCCGGAGCGCGGCCGCCGCCCGCGGGCCCGCACTCACCTGGGCGGCTCTCCGACACGGGCCGGCCGATAGGTACCGGGCGATGAGGAAGTACAGCTCTGCGGGGAGACGGGGAGTCGGGTCAGGAGCGGGCGCGGCGGCAGGTAGGGGGCCGCAGCCGGGGCGGGGGCGGCGCGTCTTACCCGACTCGATGAGGGGCACCGGGCGTCGGGCGGGCGAGGACTCCGCCATGGCCGGGCGCGGAGCCGGGGCGGGAGCGGGCGAGCGAAGCGTGTAGGCCGCGCCGAGGCCTGACCGGGCCGGCGTCTCTCTACCTCAGGCGCGCCGCCGCCGCCGCCGCCGCTGCCGCCGCCGCTGCCGCCGCCATGCCGTGCGCGCCGCCAGCGCCGACGCCTCCGCGAAGTAGTGCCCCTGAGGGAGAGAAAGTAGTTCCTCCGTTGGGGGCCGCCGGCGCCACCGGACGAACGGCGGTCGAGCCCCGGCCGGAAGAGCGAGCCTCGCCTCCCTCTCTTCCTCTTCAGGGGGCGCAGGGAGGAGACTATGTGCGCCAGGGGTCGAGCCCCGGGGGAGACGGTGCGTGGGGGAGGGGAGCGCGCGTGGCCGGGATCCCTGCGCGCGGTGAGAAGGCTCCCGGCCATTGTGAGGCGGAGGCCCGACTGCGCGGAGGGGCGGGCACCGGGGGCGGAGGTCGGGTGGGGGTCGTGGGCGGGAGAGGGACAGGTCTCCGCTTCTCCGGCCGGAACGGAGCCCCCTTGACGCGGAACCGGGGGGGGGGGGCCCAGGACGCGCGGCGGGTGCGGCGGGGTCGCCAGCTTCTGGCTCTCGGAAAGGACCTCACGGACGGTCATGTGGGGCCAGTGTGTTTGCCCCCCACGGAAGATCGCTTGCTTCGAGGACGCGAAACCCTTACAACTGAGAATCGTGTCACCCGCAAAGAGGAGAACGCCGGCCCGAGAAGCTTTCTCCCGGGAGGGGAGGAGGGATGCGGGGAAGTCACAGGATGGGGGTGGGGACCGGGGGGCCGCGGACACTGAGCCTCTGTGGCTCGGAGGGCACAGCAAACGTTTACTAAGAGTCCACGTTGCCGCGTTCAGTAGAAGAAGATAGAATCATGAGGCCGAGCCGCAGCCCTAGGAGAACCCAGTAGTCTCGTAGAAAGGGTTAAAGAAAATGCAGTACATCGCTGAGGATGTCAACCTCGCTAGTCCGGGAAGGCAGTCCAGGCCGGCGATGACTTAGCCGGATAGGAAGGCGGGTGGGAGGAAGCGGGCAATAGACACGCAGCAGCCCAGTCCCTTGAGGGACACCGTGGGGGGGGGGGGGGGGGCGTGGGGGGAACCATGCGTCATTAGGATGCTCTTGGAAGACAGTAGTAGGATTTGAGGCTGGAGCAGTACAACAAGGGTCCAGAAAATTCCCTTAATGCCGTGGTAGGCTGCGGATTCATTCACTCGGCATAGCCAAGGAGCCCTATTCGGAGTCCTAAGGTACAACAGCGAGCAAAATACTGCCCTCGTGGAGAGGACATTGTAATTCCAATTCCTACGCAGTAGAATAACAACCACAGCATAGAAAAGTTAAAGGTAGTGGTTTAGAGCAGACCCTGGAGTGGGACTGACCCTGGGCCTTGCCGGGCTGTTCAGTGTGTGACTTTGAGCAAATCACAATCTCTGAGCCTCAATTTTCCTCACTTGTAAACTGTAGATAATATTTGTGCCTATTTCATAGGGTTGTGAGGGTGTAATGGGTTAATATGTGTTCTTAGCATACAGCAAGCACCCTGTACGTGCCAGCTTTTAATTATTTAGACACCACATAGCAAAAGTTTTTATATATGTTTGTAAGGGAGCGATCCAAACGTGTTTGAACGAGTGCATCAGCAGTCTTGTATCTGTTGGTTCAGCAAACACTTATCAAGTGATGGGGATTGAGATGAAGGAATGAGCTACAGCTTTGCCAACCAAGATTTCAGTGTCTTTTAGGAGAAATGATGCTAACATCGTTGCAAAGAATGACAAGAAGGAAGGTGAACCCACCTGTGGGAGGGGGAGATGTTAGAAGTTTGAGTCTTCAGTGTGGAAAGGGATTTCAGGTACATGAACAACAAAGGGCCAAGACATGAATAACATTCCAAGTTTAAGGAATTCAAGTTTAATATGACTACTTGGGGTGACTTTGGAAGTATGAATGGGACCCATTAAATCAAAGTTTAAATTGGGAGGAAAAAAGTTTAAATTAGGAACAACTGAAGGGTTCTAAGCCAGAAAGGATTCTTTTCATTGTAGAATAGATTTGAAAGGGTTAAGACCAAGAGGCAGGAAAACCACTTAGTCGACCCCGAAAATAGGAAAGAGATGAGATGCATTAAGGCAATCATTGTAAAGATGGAGAGAGAGACGGGTTCAGAAATAGGAAGTTCAGGGCTTCCCTGGTGGCGCAGTGGTTAAGAATCCACCTACCAAGGCAGGGGACATGGGTTTGAGCCCTGGTCCGGGAAGATCCCACATGCCACGGAGCAACGAAGCCCGTGCGTCACAACTACTGAGCCTGCGCTCTGGAACCTGCGAGCCACAACTACTGAAGCCCGCGTGCCTAGAGCCCATGCTCCACAGCAAGAGAAGCCACCACAATGAGAAGCCCGCGCACGGCAACGAAGAGTAGCCCCCGCTCGCAGCAACTAGAGAAAGCCCGTGTGCAGCAATGAAGACCCAATGCAGACAAAAATAAATATAAGTAAAATAAATTTTAAAAAGAAAAAAAAGAAGCTCAGAAATAGGAAGTTCAATCAGTAAGATGAGGTTGAAGTGGAATGAGAGGAAAAGTTACAAAAATCTCAAGTTTGGGGCTTAGTAGGTCAAGGTTGTGCCACCAACTGAGATAGGGCATCCAGGCTAGTTAAATTGTTACGGTGGATAACTGCTTGGAACAACTTGATTATTTGAAGTTACATCGCATATATTCCTGTGGGACAGTATGATCTGATGCTACAAGATTACCAAAGTTAGCAAATAACAAAGACATGAAGAGGAGAGAATTTAACCTTTCAGAGATAGACGAAGGAGTTGCATATTTCATTTTGTAGCAAAATCATAAAAGTAAAAGATAGCCCCAAAACATGTTACAAGAATTTATATCCCAAGCACTGGTCATTGTCCAAAACTGCAATTCTGATGTGGGCAGCATGGTAACCATTACAAGAGGTCAGAAAAGATGACAGGAGTTTTCCCTTGTACAAGCCCTACTAGTTCCTTTACAACTTACCCTGACGTCCATGACAAGCACTGTTCCTAGGTTTGGAATAGAGACGCAAGGATTTCTGACAAGAGTCAGAATATCTTCCCCCTTCAGCTGTCAAGTGACAGAAACCCAGATGTGACTCCCACTTACGCCAGTGAAGAGGGGGAAAACTGTCCATCAGCAACTCCATAGTTGGGACCTGCCCGAAGTGGTAGGCGAGAATCATGTTTGGGTCCCTCACGCAATTGAATCCAAGCCATTCCAAATGCACACACTAAGGTTTGCTTTTGGGTAAATGGAAATAGCTTTTGAATTTCATCACAGGAGAGCTACATGGAAAACTAAATTATCGAAAAAGTGCTTGGTAAGCAAGGGTTGGAAGATCTTAATGGCTGGTGACATCAGCTATAATGCTGTCACCCATCTCCACTAAAAGGGAGCTACTATGATGTTTTAGTCCTTGGCAAGCATCCTGGATACACATCACTGATCTTCACAACGGTCAGGTGCTGTTAATACGCTCTCTTCACAGCTGAGAAAGCTGAGGCCCAGAGAGATTGAGAAGGGCCCAAGGGCATGTAGCTGCAAGCCCGGTGGGACAGCACTACCTTCAACTGAGCACAAGCACTGCAAAATGCTTTCTGCCCTCGCCGCATTTCATGAAGGAGGAAATCAGAGCCCAAAGACCAGGGGGCCTGGACAAGATCACACAGCTAGTAGGTGAGAGAGCTGAAATTTGAAAGTGCATGATACGTGCATTATCTCACCACAGGCAAGTCTGAGCTAGACTCTATTATTCTCATTTTAAGAATGAGGAAACTGAGGCTTAGAAAGTTTAAGAATTTGCCTAAGGATGAATCATAATAAAAAAAAAAAAAAATTCAGTGGGGCCTTCCAAGTCACCATTTAGGAGTCACAAGGGTATTAAGTGTGAAAAGCACATCTGGAAAATGGTGAGCAAACCAGACTGTTTCCAACAGTTCACATAGGAGAGTGGTCCAAAATGAGGATTAAAGAGTAGATTAGGGTCAATTTTAAAAGTAAAAAATGAGGTCGGTCTGTGAGCAGTGGGGATTATGCAAAGAAAATTATATACATCATTCAGATTCTAATATCAATATGTTAATGCAAATGTCCATTATTAACTGAATTTAGATTCAGCTAGCAGACATCAATGATGCAGGCACAATATCAGCATAGTTCTGAGGGATGTAAAAAAGTAGATGACATTGGACCTATGGAACAATGATACCACAAAACTGAATCAGTACATGGAAGTGAATTCAAGTGCACCCAAAGCCCTGCATCATTTCATTCATTCAACAAAAACTGCATTTCTCTAAGGCAGGCACCATGTGGTAAACACTGGCTCCCGGGTTTCCGTAAGATAAATCCCTAGAAATAGAAGAGTTAACATCTTGAGAGACTCCCAGAGGACTTTTTTTTCTTTTTTTTCTTTTTTTTTTTTTGGCTGCATTGGGTCTTTGTTGCTGCGCGCGGGCTTTCTCTAGTTGCGGCGAGCGGGGCCTACTCTTCGTTGCTGTGCACAGGCTTCTCATTGCAGCGGCTTCTCTTGTGGAGCATGGGCTCTAGACACGCGGGCTCAGTAGTTGTGGATCGCGGGCTCTAGAGCGCAGGCTCAGTAGTTGTGGCGCATGGGCTTAGTGGCTCCGTGGCTTCCAGAGGACTTTAAAAGGAAAAACGAAGGAAGATGTCTGACTTTGGGATCAGCCCCTAGTCACTCGCAGACCTTGCATCTAATTCCCAAGGCCCTTCCTCCACCTTCCGGCAGTGTCACCTTTCTCTCAGGGCCTCTTCTTCCCTCTAAGTCTAACTCAGCCAGCTGTCCCCTTAATGCAACTTGTCCCTGCCTCCCTCAGCAAATTGTTTCCACATTTATCTCTTGCCTCTCCAGTTCTGCCTCTCCCTTGTTGTTGGCTTCGGTCCCTAGTGTTCCCACATTGCAGGCATTGGCCCGTGTCCGTCTCCAAGACTTACCAGTTCTTCCTTTGAAATGTTTCTCAGGGCGTTGCAGAAAACACAGGTTGGACATGACCTTGGGAATGTGGGAGCCAGAATCAGAACGTCCCTGTGTTTGAACGCCACTTACTAGTTGAGCAACTTTTCTGTGGCTCAACGTTTGTTTTTGGTTTTTTAATCATCTTTAAAATGGGGATGACAGCTAACAGATAACACATGTTGAATGTTTCTGTATCCTGGGCACTGTGCTAAACCACTGACGTGTATTCTTTAACGCTCATGCAATAGCTGGTGTTGTTTGGGAGCTCTGCCAGAGAGGATGCCTGTAAAACTCTTTGAACAATGCCTCTCTCTCAGCATGATGCTATCACATAAAAATGAGTATTTTTCTCTCCATTCCCTCGGTCACCAAAGAGCCTCCTCCTTGACTCCCCGCCCGATTAATCCTATCACGACTTTTACATTTCCCGAAGCACAACTTTGAATATTCTCTAATCAAGCCGTTCTTGGTCCCTAACACCTAAAGCTGAACTCCTGGCTTGTTTTGAAAGCTGGGTGGGCTTTCAAGGGGGGCTATCCGGACTCTACCCTCCCCCCGACTGCCCCCGCTGCACCCCCAGCTGACTGCACTAACAGTTAAGGGCTCTCTTGCCCTCTGGCTTCATCCAGTAGGAGGCCCCGGCGGGAGATGGCAGGGGTGGGTTTCTGTTTTCCCAGCTCCCTTCCTGCCAAGCTGTAGGTTAGTGGAAGCCGCTGTTTCTCTCCTGGAGGCCACAGTTCACGAGGGACGGCCCTCTTTCCACACAGCAGCCATCTCGGGGTTTTGATACCCCTACCTCCCCTGGCCCCCCAGGACTTGGGCTTGTCTTCTGAGTCAGATGGCCATTGGAGGCAGCCCAGGGCACTGTGCCATCCTTTGCTGATTTATTTTAACCGCCCACACCCTTGTAAATAGCATCATTAACGCTCCTCAATTATCCCAGCGGATTATGCATTCTGTTTTCTTCCAGAACTCTGATAGGTACTAATTCTCTCTGTAATGACTCCTACCCTCCACTGTATCCCCTGTGGCTGTCCAGAACACCCGCTCTCCAGGTCTCCCCTCTGCTCCCATATTTCTTCCTTGTCTGTGTGTATCTGTCCTCTAGCCTGAAAGAATCCACCTAGTTCCCCAAACTCCTTCCTTCACAAAACCTTTCTTACATCATTTGGGTCCTGGTTAATCTCTTTTCAAAAATCTTAGAATCATCTGTCTTTTCTATCACACGTGCAATCCGTCAGTAAGCCCTGATGAGCCCACCTTCAGAGTAGATCTTGAATCTAAGCACTTCTCACGCAGATGAGCACAGCAACCTCCTAAATGTCTTCCTCCTTCTGTCTTCATCCCGTTACCGCCCATTCTCAACAGGCAGATGAAGGATCCTTAAAACCAGTCAGGTCTGCCCTCCTCTCAAAACACTCCGATGGTACCCATCTGACTCAGAGGAGAAGCCCAAGTCCCACAAGGCCCCAAGGAGCTGGCCTTCCTGGTACTTCTCTGACCTCTTGTCCCACTGTTCTCCCCTCCTTTGACTCTGCTCTGACTACACCGGCCACCTTGTTGTGCCAGGCACGCTGCTGCCTCAGGGTCTTTGTACTTGCTGTTCCTTCTGCCAGAACCCTCTTTCCCTAGAAAACTGCATGGCTCAGTCCCTCTCCTCCTTTAAGCCTTGGCTCAAATGTTACCTTTTCAGTGAGACCTTCCCTGACTACCCTAAATAAAAGTAAAACTTACCCTCACTCTGCACCCCCATTTCCCTTTCCTCCTTCCTGCTTTCTTTTTTTTTTTTTTAATAAATTTATTTATTTATGTATTTATTTTTGGCTGTGTTGGGTTTTTGTTTCTGTGCGTGGGCTTTCTCTAGTTGCGGAGAGCGGGGGCTACTCTTCATCGTGGTGCGCGGGCCTCTCGCTATCGCGGCCTCTCTTGTTGCAGAGCACAGGCTCCAGATGTGCAGGCTCAGTAGTTGTGGCACACGGGCTTAGTTGCTCCGCGGCATGTGGGATCTTCCCAGACCAGGGCTCGAACCCGTGTCCCCTGCATTGGCAAGCAGATCCTCCTTTCTTTTTTCCTTAGTACTTTTGACCTTCTAACCTACTGTGAAATTTGCTCATCTCTTTTGTTTATTGCCTGTCTCCTCCCACTCTATGAGGGTAGGCAGAGATTTGTGTGTCTTGCTCTCTGAAATCCCTCTAGAGCTACAACCAAGCCTAACATATGGTAAGTACACAATAAATAGTTGTTGGATGTTTAATGAAAAATTCCTTGACCAGACAGTTCCTCAAATATGAGATAGTTATGCTCTCAACATTAACTCATAAACCTTTTGGATGGTGTGGTGGTTAGACCTGGGGACAGCCCACAAAATCCTCTTGGCTCGTAACATACCTGGAGACCTGGCCCCCAGCCCGGGCTGCTGCCACGAAGACAAGGCCAGCACGGGTAGAGCTTGGAAGGCCGGGAATGCCTTGTCCCTCTCCACCCCCCAACCCACCGTGACCCCGTGAGGGAAGGGCCTCCTGGCTTCTCTCAAAGGCAGGAAGAAAACAAAGTTTCAAGAGATGAAGGTGAGTGGAAAGAGAATTTTCAGGAACAGGATTGGAGGCTGCTTTAAGGAGAGGACTGAGCACTCCAGGGATGGAACATTCTGTCATGCCTTTCCCGTGGGTGTGGCATGGCCTCTGCCTCCCTGGCCACATGGCGCCCCGTGCCCCCGGGACCAGCTGGCTCACCCTGACCGCCAGCAGCCTCCGGCCTGAGCCCCAGCTGAAACCGGGCACCTCAGATCGGGACTTGGACCCACGTGCGTGGACTCGAACCCAGCCAAAACCCAGATTGGGACTTGAACCCACATGGCTGGGACTCGAACCTGGCCAAAACCCCCAGTCTTCCAACTGAGATCACACACCTGGTTTCAGGACTTAATGAAGCTCAGGTTCTTGATGTCTCATCGCAGAAAGAACTCAGCGGGAGACAAAGTGATCGGTTAGAAGTGGATTTATTTAGAGAGAAACACCCTCCACAGACTGTGGGCCATCTCAGAAGGTGAGAAAGGCACCAGGGTATGGGGTTGTCAGTTTTTATAGGGGTGGGTAATTTCGTAGTCTAATGAGTGGGAGGAGGATTCCAGCTATTTTAGGAAGGGGCAGAGATTTCCAGGAATTGGACCACTGCCCACTTTTTGATCCTCATGGTCACGGTGGGTCTTGGAACTGTCAGGGGGCCTGTGGGTGTATCATTTAGCTTGCTGATGTGAGCGTATACTGAGGCTCAAGGTCTAGTGGACGTCCACTTGTCCGCCATCTTGGACCCATTTGGTTCTAATCAGTTTACGTCATGTCCTCGGGCTGTGTCATTCTTTCAAAGGTTGTGCCCTGCCTCCTTCCCTCCTGTTTCACAAGACAGAAAGCACCCCCCTCCCCCCTCCCCCATTCCCCAGCCTCTCCCCCAAGCAGGCACCACCTTCTGGGGTTTCCTCAGGGCTTCCCTCAGGCAAAGATGAGGAGACCAAGGAAACTGGCTTCGGGGCCTGCCTGAGAGATGTGCCTCTGGAGCTGCTGGGAGGGGGGGGGGGGAAGCCCTGGGAGCCCAGGAGGAAGTCTGTAAAGAGGAAAGGACAAAGGGTGGAGGCTGGGGGAGAAGGAGCGCTCCAAGGACCCCGGGTCACCTCCCTGGGGAATACTGCCCTCCTGAGTAGTGCGGGTGAAGTGTAAGCTGGGTGCCTAAGGGAAGACTTCCCATTTTCTGTGATGACGTTTGACACCTAACTGCAGTGATAACTTCCCTGTCTACAACCTGAAGAAAGCTTCCTGGTCCCTCTTTTTCGCTTATGGGCAAGTCTGGCCTAGAGCAGGTCAAGAAACCCACAGTCTAACACAAAATAATGTTAATTAAAAAAAAATTAAAGCCACCAAAGGTTTAAGATACGAATGATGGCAATGATGAGGTTAAGATAATGTCTGAGTTAAGAACCCAGAATCTTTCTAGCTACGTGAGAACCCAGAATCTTTTTCTAGCTACGTGAGAGGGAAAGACTTTATCAACCTACTCCCCATAGGACCCAGCCTAACCTCCAGAAGAACTGGGCTTTGTGTGGGGTTAGACAGGGGTTGGTTTCTTTCCCCAGGCCTTTAAGAGAGCAGAGGCTAGAATACTGACCAGCCAATGGATTTGTACTACTCACGCAGAGGAGATAACGAAACAAAATTAATGCAGTCATAGGTAGTGTGAGAATTATCCCAAAGTGGGTATGTTCATTACAATTTTGTGAGTAGATTCATTTTCCATAACATTAACAACTAAAAGATAGAATTTCCTACAACAAACCGATTAGACAAGCTTTGCCAAAATCTAACCTCACAAAGGTTACACGTTCCACAGAATTTAATTATAAAGACTTTGCAGAGAGCAGAATATGACAAGAGAACATCTTGCTCTTTGCAGTAAAATATTCAAAAACTCAATTTTATGATGACAAGGTACACTATAAATTAAACGTTTACCTTGATACAGATCTTGGTCCAACATGGCTAACACTTTCTAATTAGTAACTGGAATTACTAGAATATAAGTTCTTCAGCTTTCCCTTCTTTTCTTTATAAAAAAAGAATAGTGACCAGCCCAGTACTCTGGATTCTCTACAATCTTACAGCTTTCAAAGGATTCTCACTGCATTGTTGTCTCATTAAGATGGGGATGGATTGACCTATAGGTATAAAGTTCCCCCAGTGGCAAAGAACACAGAACTAAACTTTGCCAGTTACATAAAGCAGGAGACACACAAGCTGCCTGCTTGCTCCCAGCCAAGCACAGCTTTCAGAGCTTCCTAAGTTCCCCACAAGAACCAAGAACCAGCAAAGATTCCATCAGGTGGAAGAAGCTATTTTTTTTTTTGCCATTCTCCTGGTTGTTTTTTTTTTTTTTTTTAAACCTTCCTGACCCTCTTTCCCACCTGACACTTGAAGCTTTAATGCCCTGCCACCAAGTACAAAACACCCCAGTCGTCTTCGGAATGCATGTATTTTAACACACCATTGGCATGCACCTTCATTTGACCCAAGGGACATTATGTCACAGCCTAAAATAAATAAGACAGTTAACACTTGCATCATTTTAAAAATCAACCAAGGCATGCATGAAGTACCTACATTCATCTGATCCCTCAGCTTCATTCCAGAGCTGAACTTTACCCCGTCGCCAGTTCCTGGGGCATAGGGTGTTGGGAGGCGGGATCAGAGGGGGTTGCAGAATAACAAGGAGGTCAGGGACAGGGGTAAGGGGCAGCCTCAGGAATGGGAGGGATGCGGATGGTGCGGGACTGTGTTTCCGCAGTGCCTGGGGAAGCTGAGTGTATGCATACCCCGTGAGCCGGCAGTCCCATTTCTCAGATTACACACAGCAGAGATGCATGTTTGTG
Organism: Eschrichtius robustus; assembly: GCF_028021215.1. NCBI lineage: Eukaryota > Metazoa > Chordata > Mammalia > Artiodactyla > Eschrichtiidae > Eschrichtius > Eschrichtius robustus. The sequence continues at coordinate 141,362,743 of NC_090829.1, forward strand.
TTCATCAGAAGACACATGCAAGTATGTTCATGGCAGAACTACTTATCATAGCCCCCAACCGGAAACATCCAAGTGCCCAACAACTGTAGAATGGATAAAGAAACTGAAATTTATTCATAATACTGGTAAACTATACAGAAGTGAAAATGGATGTTCAACATAAATGACTTATAAGGATTGAGCAAAAGAAATCAGACGGACACAAGGGACTTCCCTGGCGGTCCAGTGGTTGGGACTTTGCCTTCCAGTGCAGGGCGTATGGGCTCGATACCTGGTCGGGGAGCTAAGATCCCACATGCCTTATGGCCGAAACACCAAAATATAAAAACAGAAGCAATATTGTAACAAATTCAATAAAGACTTCAAAAAAAAAATCTGACACAAAAGAGTGCATACTATATAATTCCATCGATGTGCAGTTCAGAACCAGGCAAAACGAGCCTGTGGCGTTAGAAGTTAGGATAGTGGTTGCCTTTGGGGGGTGGGGGGAGAGTGACTTGAAGGACACTTCTGGATTTCTGAGCATGCTCTGTTTCTTAATCTGGGATGTATTATTCACTTGGCGAAAAATTCATTCATCCATATGCTTATGACTTATCCACTTTTCTAAATAGATGCTACATGTTGATTAAAAGTTTACATTAGAAGAAAAGAAACAAGGAAAAACTTCCATGGTGCCTGTGGTAGTCAGATTAAAGGCTCCCCCAAAATACCCACATCCTAACCCTGAGAATTTGTGAATATATTATGGTACACAGCAAAAGGGATTTTGCAGATGTGATCTAGTTAAGGACCAGGATCGAGATCGGGAGCCTATCCTCAATTATCCAGGTTGGCTGATGCAATCACAAGGGTCCTTATCCAAAGAAAGCAAGAGTCAGAGTCCTAGAGGAGGGAAGCAGAGGTTAGAGACGTGCTTTGAAGTTGGAGGCAGGAGCCACAGGCCAAGTAATGAGGGTGGCTAGAGGCTGGAAAAGGCCCGGAAACTCACCCTCGCCCAGAGCCTCCAGACGGAGCACAGCTACCCCCAGCACCTGGGCTTTGACCCATTGAAACTCATTTTTTTTTTCTTATAAATTTTATTTATTTATGTTTGGCTGCGTTGGGTCTTCGTTGCTGTGCACGGGCTTTCTCTAGTTGTGGCGAGCGGGGGCTTCTCACTGCTGTGGCTTCTCTTGGTGCGGAGCACAGGCTCCAGGCGCACGGGCTTCAGTAGTTGCAGCACGCAGGCTCAGTAGTTGTGGTGCACGGGCTTAATTGCTCCGTGGCATGTGGGATCTTCCCGGGCCAGGGCTCGTGTCCCCTGCATTGGCAGGCGGATTCTTAACCACTGTGCCACTAGGGAAGTCCCTGAAACTCATTTTTGACTTCTGACCTCCACAACTATATAAAATAATAAATCTGTGTTAAGCTACTGTTTGTGATCATTTATTACAGCAGCTATGGGTGCCAGAAGCAACTTTTAAGATCCTAAAAATCAACAACAGTAATGTAATTAATAATTTGCCAAGTTACATGAAACTATTTAATTCATCATTCAAAAATTCCAGACTCTGGAAAAAATACCTCTCTCTTCCCTCTCAGCTTAATTAGATAATTCTCAAAAGTAGGTTCAGGGCTTCCCTGGTGGCACAGTGGTTGAGAGTCTGCCTGCCAATGCAGGGGACACGGGTTCGAGCCCTGGTCTGGGAAGATCCCACATGCCGCAGAGCGACTAGGCCCGTGAGCCACGACTACTGAGCCTGCGCGTCTGCAGCCCGTGCTCCGCAACAAGAGAGGCCGCGACAGTGAGAGGCCTGCGCACCGCGATGAAGAGTGGACCCCGCTCGCTGGAACTGGAGAAAGCCCTCGCACAGAAACGAAGACCCAACACAGCCAAAAATAAATAAGTAAATAAATTTAAAAAAAAGAAAGGAGGGAGGAAATTGATAAATGAAGATTAGTGTTACTATACGTATACAAATACATATTAAAAAAAAAAAAAAAAAGTAGGTTCAGCTGTGACTCCAAGGTATTTAAAGATGACTGATCAAGTTATTTCCATCTGGCCACTTAGTTGTTTTTTTTGTTTTTGGTTTTTTCTTTGTTTGTTTGTTTGGTTTTTAAGTTTGGGCTTCTATCAATAATCGGGGTTCGACCACAGAAAGCAAACCACTGGGTACGTAACAAGGATCTGACCTTCTGCAATTGTGGAAGCTGGTTAAACGGTCTCTGTAAAGCTCTCCTCTTGCTTTCTAACACTGGAGGCTGACGTCCACAGGGCAGGCAGTCAGAAAGAGAAAAAAATGTACGTAAAGGGGGTAGAAGGAGGACAGACAAATCCACAGAGACGGGGGGAACCGATGTCAGCTCACCGCCAGGCTCCAACTTTGAGGATGTGGTATCCTGCGAGAGAAGGTAAAGCACTCTTTGTCAAAGAGCTAAGTCACATCTGGAGCATCTGGGGCGAGAAAAGAGTAGCTCCGGAGAGGCTGGGCCAGCAAGTAACCCGTGCAGGTGAACTCCAACAGCAACTGGGTGCCCTGCACAGGCCTGAGTGTAAACCACCACAGGGCTCTGGCTCCACCCCTCCCTTCCCAGTCGGATGCAGAATGTCTTTTGTAGCCCCCCCTACCCCCCCGCCCCCGCAATGGAAACACACAGAGAGAAGAATTCTGGGAAATGCTGTTCAGCTCACCAGGTCGGCCGGCTCATTACAAAGCCACCAGTGGCTGTGCTCTTACTAGCTGGCATCCCTTGGGGAAAATCCCCTCACTTCATCTGAAAGATGGAAACTGTAATAATTTCACATGGACCTTCTTGAGACTTAAAAGAAATAATATATGTTCTAGGCACCATGCCTAGAATATAAGACACTCAAATTTTTGTTGAATGAGTTCATTGATCCTATTACGAACTTAGATGCTCAAAGAATGTACTTTTGGTCTAAATGTACTTCTGGTCGCTCATAAAGATAATTAGCTCTTTGAAATGGTAAAAGAGAATTATTACATGCAAATTTAAGATTAGTGATAACATCATAAATCTTTTATCTATTTCTGTAGGACAAAAAGGTCAGAGGACGTGAATTTGACTCTGGATTCCACCTCATACTAGCCATGTGAGCAAGTTAGATAAACATGGTAACTGTGCTGTCAGTGAAAGATGAAAGTGATAGTTCTCACCTCGCAGAGTCGTGTTATCTTAGAAAATGTGGGTACCTGGCACGTAGCAAAGTGCACAATAAACCCTTCTTTTTCCCCCACAATAATGAAAGACTATTTTTGTGGGGTCAAATGCAATATGATGTGAAAACATTATTACTTTTTAAAATTTATTTATTTATTTATTTTTGGCTGCATTGGGTCTTCGTTGCTGCACACGGGCTTTCTCTAGTTGCAGCGAGCTGGGGCTACTCTTCCTTGTGGTGCACGGGCTTCTCATTGCAGTGGTTTCTCTTGTTGTGGAGCACGGGCTCTAGGCACGCGGGCCTCAGTAGTTGTGGCACGTGGGCTCAGTAGTTGTGGCTCGCAGGCTCTAGAGCGCAGGCTCAGTAGTTGCGGCGCACGGGCTTAGCTGCTCCGCGGCATGTGGGATCTTCCCGGACCAGGGCCCAAACCCGTGTGCCCTGCATTGGCAGGCGGATTCTTAACCACTGCGCCACCAGGGAAGCCCCTGGAAACATTATTTGATCTTAGTATTTTCTTGTGTCTTTTTTGGTTTTTTTTTTGTTTTTTGGCTGCATTGGGTCTTTGTTGCTGCACGCGGGCTTTCTCTAGTTGTGGCAAGCGGGGGCTACTCTTCGTTGCAGTGCACAGGCTTCTCATTGCGGTGGCTTCTCTTGTTGCGGAGCATGGGCTCTAGGCACGTGGGCTCAGTAGTTGTGGCGCATGGGCTTAGTTGCCCCGTGGCATGTGGCATCTTCCCGGACCAGGGCTTGAACCTGTGTTCCCTGCATTGGCAGGCGGATTCTTAACCACTGCACCACCAGGGAAGTCCCCGGTTTTTTATATTTTTAATTGAAGTATAATTGCCTTACAATATTATATTAGTTTCAGGTGTACAACAATGTGATATTTTTATGCATTACAAAATGGTCCCATGATAAGTCTAGTTGCCATCTGTCACCATACAAAGATTTTACAATGTTATTGAGTATATTCCCTATGTTGTACATATATTTTGTAACTGGAAGTTTGTACCTCTTAATCTCCCTCACCTATTTCACTCATCCCCCCCAACCCCTCCCCTGTGGCAACCACCCGTTTGTTCTCTGTATCTGTGGGTCTGTTTCTGTATTATGTTTGTTCCTTTGTTTTGCTTTGTAGATTCCCAGAATAAACATTTGCTCATCATCATCATCATTTTTACTAATGTGTAGAAAACAGCCTGGAAGCAACCTAAATGCTATCCTCTGTGGTGGCATGTCGGTGGCTCTGTTTTCTTCCTGGTGCTTTTCTATGTCTTTAAAATCATCTACAATAAACTTTACACGTTATTTTTGAAGCAACCTTCCCCCCCAATAAAACCCCTTGTCTTTTTTTCACAAGCCCTTTCCTTTGACTCCATTTACATAGTTTCCATCGTGCTTTCTGCTCCTCCACATATGAAAAAATACTTAGAATTAGATCCTTTCTGTGTTCCCAAGACCAAGCATGCATCTCACCCTCTCCATATAGTTTTTATCGTTACCCCATCTGTTAGATTCCTCTAGCTCCTCCTTTCCATAAGAGGGATGATTTCTGTCCTAACTCCTATTAGGTAAACAGCAAATGTATCTTGTGAATAGTTGTACTGTAAAACTCAAATATGATTAGCATAGGGAGAACATTTTCTTCTAGCCAGTAGGCAGGGCACACCCTGCCAAAATCAACTCTACCTTTTCAGCATCTGATTCAAAGGGCAAATATTTCTCCATGGCTACCCTGTAATCTAAATTTAGATGCTTCAGCAAAAATATCCACATTTTAAAAATATTTATTTCAAGATTCCAAATAAATGCAATGCCAAGTTTAACAACGTCAAAGCGCAAGTGTTTCATTAACCAAGTGATGCTCTTCTTTTACTGTTGTTTTGCATTCTTCCCCCTCAAATTTTTATCTTGACATTCACCAAGCCTATAGAAAAGTTGAGAGAATGGTACTAAAGAAATCTTGTATATCCTTTATGTAGTCCATCAATTGTTAACTTTTTGCCACACTGGCTTATATTTATTTCATCTGACCCATGTGAAACAAGTCATACACATCATGACTTTTCATCTCAAATAATTTAACATGTACCTATAACTGGCTGCTCACCACTCAAAAGCCAATAAAGAGTCAAGGGTGGTGGAAAGGAAAGCTTGCTTTATTTTGGATGCCAGCAACAGGGGACGGGGGGAGGACGGATGCCTTTCCGAAGACGGACTTCCCCCACTGACAATCAGTGGGCAAGAGCTTTTATAGGCTGAGGGAGGGGCTACATGCAGAAACAGCACAGGCAGCTCTGACGGTCATCTTTTTTTTTTTAATTTTATTTTTATTTATTTTTTAGTTGCATTGGGTCTTCGTTGCTGCACACAGGCTTTCTCTAGTTGCGGCGAGCGGAGGCTACTCTTTGTTGTGGTGTGTGGGCTTCTCATTGCGGTGGCTTCTCTTGTTGAGAAGCATGGGCTCTAGGCGCGGGGGCTTCAATAATTGTGGCACGCGGGCTTCAATAGTTGTGGCTTGAGGGCTCTAGAGCACAGGCCCAGTAGCTGTGGTGCATGGGCTTAGTTGCTCTACGGCATGTGGGATCTTCCCGGAGCAGGGCTCGAACCCGTACCCCCTGCATTGGCAGGCGGATTCTTAACCACTGCGCCACCAGGGAAGTCCCTGCCAGTCATCTTGAAATGGGTCATCGGTGGTCTGATCAGCATCATCTTGATTGTTTTAAGTACAGTTAGTCTTCAGTTCCAGGGTCGGTTTGTTCACACTTCCTTGAGGCCAATTCTTGGAACTGTGGCAGCTTATGTCATAGCTACAGTCTGGTCATCATGTAGTTAACTTCTTCCACCTGGCGGGGGTTTCATTATCTATAAGACAGCTCACAGGACATGGCTCAGAATATTATCTGTAGCCCTTAAGAGGGAACTAAAGGTCCTTGACTATGTTTAATGACTACATTATTATTATTTGGTCTCCTTTGACTCTTTTCCTTTGTTTCTGCATTTTCTCACTTCTCTGATTAAACTTATTCTTTGGCTAAAGTTTTTCCACAGACAAAAGGTAGGCAGAGGGCATGGGGGGGCAAGGACCATAGCGTCCTGCTCCGTTTCATACCTACTAAGAATAAGGACATTATCCCACATGATCACAGTACTTGATGACATCCAAGAAAATAAACAAGAATCTTTCAAAGTTATCTACTAGGCAGTGTATATTCAAATTTCTCCAATTGTCTAAAATTGTCAAGTATAACAATTTTTTTTTGATCCAGGATCCAATCAAGTTTCATGTACTATGTTTGGTTTTATTTCTTTGGCCTCTAGAATTGTTCCTTCCCCAACCTTCTCCCCTAACTTTGTTTTTTGTTTTTTGTTTTTTAATTGAAGTATAGTTGATTTACAATATAAGGTAAGTTTCAGGTGTACAGCATAGTGATTCAGTTCTATATATATATATATATTCCTTTTCCATTCTTTTCCATCATAGGTTATTACAAGATATTGAGTATAGATCCCTGTGCTAAACAGTAGGTCCTTGTTGTTCATCTATTGTCTCCCACGTTTGTTTAGAAATTGACTTTTTGCAAGAGTCCAGGCCATTTGTCTTCTGAACTGTTTCACATTTTGAATTTGTGCAATTATTCTTCATGATTAGATTCAGGCCAAACATTTTGGACAAGATTGTCTCATAGGTGATACCATTTAGTTTTCACTGCTTCATATTAGGAGGGGCACAATATCACTCTGGATATTGTGAGGTGATGCCAAGTTTGATTACTTTTTTTTTTTAAAGATTTAATATTTTATTTATTTTTGGCTGTGTTGGGTCTTCGTTGCTGAGCGTGGGCTTTCTCTAGTTGTGGCGAGTGGGGGCTACTCTTCGTTGTGGTGCACGGGCTTCTCCTTGTGGTGGCTTCTCTAGTTGCGGAGCATGGGCTCTGGGCACGTGGGCTTCAGTAATTGTGGCGCACAGGCTTACTTGCCCCGAGGCATGTGGGATCTTCCCAGACCCGGCATCAAACCCATGTCCCCTGCATTGGCAGGCAGATTCTTATCTACTGTGCCACCAGGAAGTCCCTGTTTTTTTTTAACATAAATAAAATCATGCAATGATTAATTTGCTTGAGATTAAATGCAATTTAATTATTAAATTAATTTGCTTCTCTCTCTCTCACAATATTTTGAAAATCTTTGTTTTAGTAGATCCCCTGTGTTTTTCGTTTTTTAAACTGTCCCGCTATTCCATAGGGTGGTGTATTAAGCACTTGACGAGATCTGGGATGTCTACTGATATAGACTAAGTGTTTGAGTCCCCCCTGTCCAATATTCCTATACTGAAACTTTACCCCAAGTGTGATGGTCTTAGGAGGTGGGGCTTTGGGGGGTGATTAGGTCATGAGGGTGGAACCCTCATGAATGGGATTAGTGCCCTTATAAAAGAGACCCCGAGAGCTCCCTTGCCCCTTCTGCCACCTGACAAAACAGCTAAAAGATAGCTGTCTAAGAACCAGGAAGTGGACTCTCAACAGACACCAAATCTGCTAGCACTTTGATCTGGACTTCCAGCCTCCAGAACTCTACCAAATAAATGTTTGTTGTGTAAGCCATCCAGTCTAGCATTTTGTTATAGCAGCCCAAATGGACTAAGACAACTAGCCCAAATTTTTCTTAATCAAAATCCCAGTGAAAGATGGGGAAAACATTTGCAAATCATGGATCTGATAAGGGATTGCTATGCAGAATATGTAGAGAACTCTTAAAACTTAACAATAAATAACCTAGAAATTAGTCCAAGGGTTTTTTTCTGCCTCTGAGCTGTACCAACTAGCTTATTGCATAATGTTATGTTATGACATTTACTTCAGTCTCCTATGAGATTTTTTCTTTTTCTTATGTTTTAGGAGATCTGTCTGTCCCCCATATTTTAGCTTTTAAAGTTGATTCATGTAAAATAATTTATGTATTAAGTCATGAAGCCCAGTATTAAAATGAACTCCCTTGAACACACCATCCAATTAAAGAGTTAGACCATGATCGGGAATTCCCTGGCAGTCCAGTGGTTAGGACTCAGTGCTTTTGAAACCATGCACCTCAGATTGGGACTTGAACCCATGAGTCTGGGACTCGAACCCAGCCAAAACCCACAGTCTTCCAACTGAGATCACACACCTGGTTTCAGGACTTAATGAAGCTCAGGTTCTTGATGTCTCATCTCAGAAAGAATTCAGTGAGAGACAAAGTGATGGGTAAGAAGTGGATTTACTTAGAGAGAAACACACTCCACAGACAGAGTGTGGGCCATCTCAGAAGGTGAGAAAGGCACCAGCGTATGGGGGTTGTCAGTTTTTATAGGGGTGGGTAAGTTCATAGGCTAATGAGTGGGGGGAGTATTCCAGCTATTTTAGGAAGGGGCAGGGATTTCCAGGAATTGGGCCACCACCCACTTTTTGATCATTATGGTCTCCTTAGAACTGTCATGGAGGCTGTGGGTGTGTCATTTAGCTTGCTGATGTGTTACAATGAGTGTATACTGAGGCTCAAGGTCTAGTGGAAGTCTACCTGTCCACCATCTTGGACCCATTTGGTTCTCATCCATTTATGTCAGGTCCTCAGGCTATGTCATTCTTTCAAAGGTTGTGCCCTGCCCCCTTCCCTCCTGTTTCACTTTTACTGCCAAGGCCCAGGTTCAATCCCTGGTCAGGGAACTAAGATCCCAAAGCTGAGCGGCACAGCCAAAAACCAAAACAAAACAAAACATGATCAACACTGTTGAAGTTAACCTCCCAATTTTATTCCCTGCTTGGCCCCCAGAGGTACCCACTGGCCTGAACTGTATGTTTATCAGACACTGCTTTGGTTTTTAGTTATGAATAGTTTTACTAGGTATATAGGGTTCCTTCCATAGCACACTGTTTAGCATCCTTGGTTTTGAGCTTTGAAAAAATGAGATCATATGTAGTTGTATCAGCTGAGATCTCTCCCAAAACAAACATCCACTCTCATGGTTCAAAGGAAAAGATTGTATTAAAGGAGCTACAAGTTGGGGCCTAAGTTGTGGGAACCAAGAAGGACAAGACCAGAGTGGCCTTGCAGAGCAGACAAAAAAAAAAAAAAAAAAAGAGGACAGAGAGCAGGTGGATGGAAGCAAATAAATGAAAACCTGTGTATGCTTGGTTGAGATTTTCTTTCACTCCATACAGTATTGTTTCTGTTTCAGCCTTGTTGCATGTGACTGTGGTTCATTCATTTTTAAGAACTGTTTAATATGCTATTGGATGGATGTACACCATTTATTAACCCATTCTCTGTGGACGGACGTCTGGACTGTTTCTAGTGTTTTACGGCTATGAACAATGCATGCTGCTATGAAGATTTCTGGGATAGTGGGTGGAGGGCTTTGCCTGCAACCAAGAGTCTCATCGAAGCCGGGAAGAATCCTGGGGTTTTTACAACCTTTCCTGGAGCAGAGGTGACCCAGTCACTCCAGGGGGGATTCATTAGCAGGACAACTGTTTCTGTTTTTCATTGTGCTAAAATACATATAACACAAAACTTACCATTATAACCATTTTCAGCGTACAATGCAGTGGCATTTAGTGTGTTCACAGGGCAACTGTTTATTAAAGTAGTAAAATTGAACAGCTAGTTTGCATTATTGTTTTTTTTTTTTTTAGCTGGCATTATTGTTAAGCCAAGGTTTCTCCCACAAATTTTACACACGTAGTATGTTCAAATTTTCAAATTTCTTGATTTATTTATGAGAAAGGTACACACAGTTCTGGGTAGAATTTAGCTGAGGAGAGAATACAAGTTTGGGTTTTTAAAAAAATCTCTTGGGAATTCCCTGATGGTCCAGTGGCTAAGACTCTGTGCTTCCACTGCAGGGGTCACAAGTTCGATCCCTGGTCAGGAAACTAAGATCCTGCAAGCCGTGAAGTGCGGCCAAAAAAAAAATCTCTTTTAATAGATTTTTTTTTTTTTCGAGCAGTTTTAGGTTCACAGCAAAACTGACTGGAAGTTATGGAGAGTTCCCTCTACCTCGTGTCCCCACACATGAATAGCGTCCCCTGATATCAGCATCCACACCAGATGGTACTTTTGTTACAACCGATGACGCTGCACTGACACATCATTACCATCCAAAGGCCATAGTTTACATTAGGGTTCACCCTTGGTGTTGTACAATCTATAGGTTTAGACAAATATCTAATGACAGGTATCCATCATTATGGTATCACACAGACCAGTTTCACTGCCCTAAAAGTCCTCTGTGCTTTGCCTGTTCATCCCTGTCTCCTCCACTAAGAGTGCAAGTTCTTATTTTCATGTTTCCTTTTTTTTCCTAAGGGGGCCCCCAAACATTAAAGGTGTGGTGAATGTAAAGGAGGTCTTAGGCTTATGAAGCAGGATTTGATGAAGTTAATTTAGCCAATCCCCTACTGAGAGACACTGGGCTCTTATCAATTTCCGCCATTACTATCAATACAAACATTTCTGCCATTAACATCTTTGTCTTCCCTCCTTGTGCTCTCTTGTGTTTCTTTAGGGTAGGTACTAAAAAAATGGCATAACTGGGACATGGGAAATGCTACATTTTAATTTGATAGGTACTGCTGAATTCCTCAGTCAATTATTGAAACTTCTAGAATGGGTATATAGATATAGATATAGATATAAAATCACAGTCACTTTCCAGAGCCTTGAAGATCTAAAAGCAGGTTTGGGCGGGTGTTTTAAAAATATATAATTGAGGTCATGTCTCTCCCAAGCCTTTTTGAGTAACGGGTACACAAATTTCTCATTTATTTCACCCAAAAAGTATTCATCGAGTGTTTATTACGTGCCCTGGTGCTGTTCTAAGCTCAGAAGATGAAGAGGTATGGAAAGCAGACAGCTTCCCACCTTGCAGGCAGGAGCGTGTATTCTCACTGTCGCAAGTTCAGGATGCTCTGAACAGCACCTGATCCATAACGGGGACTCAACACATGTGTTTGCTGACCTTGCTTTGAACACGATAAACTTTCTTGGTTTACTGGTTGAAACAAGCAGTTTTCCTAGTAATAAGAGCCACATTTTTACCTTTCTAAAAATATACCATCTCCAATTTAGTCCATGATTACAGCAACTTGGGAACTCAAAATTGTATCATGTTTATCTGTGAGAAGTGAAAACATGTCCACAAAAACCCCTTTGTACCAGAATGGTCACTGCAGCTTTATTCATAATAGCCAACAAATGGAAATAGTCCAGCTGTCCTTCAATATGAAACTGGATAAACAAATTGTGGTATATTCATACACTGAATTTCTACTCAACAATAAAAAGGAATGAACAGGGTTGGGGGAGGGATAAATTAGGAGTTTGGGATTAACAGATACACACTACTATATATAAAATAGATAACCAACAAAGACCTACTGTATAGCACAGGGAACCATACTCAATATTTTGTAATAACCTATACGGGAAAAGAATCTGAAAAAGAATATATGTATATGTATAACTGAATCCTCTTGCTTTACACCTGAAATGAAGACAACATTGTAAATCAACTATACTTCAGTAAAAAAAAAAAGGAATGAACTGATACATGCAGTAACATGGATGAATCTCAAAAACATTCCTGAGTGAAAGAAGCCTGTTACAAGAGTACATATCACGTGATTCTATTTACATGAAGTTCTAGAATAGGCACAGCTAATCTATGGTGGATAAGGTAAGACTGGAGTGGGAGTAATGATGGAACAGGAAGGGGTGTGAGGGGATTTCTGGGGTGATGATGATTCTCTGTATCTTGGTAGGGGTTTGGGTTACACAGGTGTGTCTCATCAACAGTACACTTGAGATTTGTACATTTCAGCAGATGCAAATTTCACCTCAAAAGAAAAAAATAGAACCATAAACAAATATTGAACTCTAATTAATTATATGCATGCTGAAGTATTAGGGGGAAGTGTCCTGATGTCTGCAACTGACCTTGAAATAAATGAAAAAAACAAGATGAATTGTTGGATGCAGGAAGGAACGGGTAGACGGACAGAAAGATATGGAATAAAGCAAGTATAGTGAAAACATCAATTGTAGAATCTAGGTGGTGGGTACATAGGTGTTCTCTATAAAATTGTCAACTTTTCTGTACATCTGAGACTATCATAATAAAATGTTGGGACAAAAACTGTACCACAAATTGGGGAAACTAAACTTTTATTGGAAGGTTAAAATTGAGCCAGATAAAACTGAGTTCAAATTCTAGCCATGCAGCTTTCTAGCTAGTTGCTTAATCTGTGTCTGCTGCAGTTTTCCTGTATATTATGTGGACATGATTCTTCTTTTGTAGGGTTTTGTGAGAATGAAATTAGGTAATATACTTAAAGTATATTAAAAACATAGCTGGTAAACAATGAATGGGCGCTTTTATATTACTCTTGGTGACTATAATGTAAGAGTTCAAAGAAGATAGCCCTCGATGCGGACTAGAAAAATCTAAGGAGGCTTCCTAGGAGGTGTGATTTTAAAGAAGAGTAGAGGGCTTCCTTGGTGGTGCAGTGGTTAAGAATCCGCCTGCCAATGCAGGGGACACGGGTTCGAGCCCTGGTCCGGGAAGATCCCACATGCCGCGGAGCAACTGAGCCCGTGCACCACAACTACTGAGCCTGCGCTCTAGAGCCCACGAGCCACAACTACTGAGCCCGCGTGCCACAACTACTGAAGCCCGCGTGCCTAGAGCCCCTGCTCCGCAACAAGAGAAGCCACCGCAATGAGAAGCCCGTGCACCGCAACGGAGAGTAGCCCCCGCTCGCCGCAACTAGAGAAAGCCCGCGCCCAGCAACGAAGACCCAACACAGCCAAAAATAAATAAAGAAAATAAATAAATTAAAAAATAAAAAATAAAAAAGAAGAGTAGAATTCAGGCACAGCAAATCAAGGGCTTTCCTGGTGGAAAAAAAGTCTGAGGAAAGGCCTAGAAACAAGAATGAGTTCACGTGGGCAAGTTTGGTGAGAGGCGAAGACCCTACATTTTGTTTTTTTCAAAATAAAATTAAAATATCTGCGTATGTCAATCTCCTGATAAAGGAAGACTTGAACAATTTACTAGGCACCCATGAACCCTTTCAGGGGCAGGGTCTTTACATGTGAAGTGAAGACAATTTTCAATTCCATTGTCTGAGAGTAGAATTTTACTGTCTACTGCTTTACAACTTTCTGGAAACAAAATTTCATTCTCTTTACCCTCTTTGCCAAGAGATGCGGGACCTGGTAGGAACTGAAGCTGCCAACAAGAGTCCTTTCTCGGGCTTCCCTGGTGGCGCAGTGGTTGAGAATCCGCCTGCCAATGCAGGGGACACGGGTTCAAGCCCTGGTCTGGGAAGATCCCACATGCCGCGGAGCAACAAAGCCCATGAGCCACAACTACTGAGCCCGCATGCCGCAACTGCTGAGGCCCGCGTGCTTAGAGCCCGTGCTCTGCAACAAGAGAAGCCACTGCAATGAGAAGCCCACGCACAGCAACGAAGACCCAACACAGCCAAAAAATAAATTAATTTAAAAAAAAGAGTCCTTTCTCTACTGGGGCAACAACTCCTCCAGGTCAATCTCACCCTAAAGGTGTGGACTGAAAAAACGCCCTCCAGAGACTTCCCTGGCGGTCCAGTGGTTAAGACTCCATGCTCCCAATGCAGGGGACACGGGTTCGGGGAACAAAGATCCCAAATGCTGCGCGGTGTGGCCAAAAACAAAAACAAAAATGAAAACAAAACAAAAAAACACGCCCTCCAAGGTGCAAACCATCTCCCCTCTCAGCCTCCTTTGCTGTCTCACTTCCACTCTTGTCCTGTGTAGTAGGCAGAACGATGGCCCCCAAAGGTGTCCACGTCCAAATCCTGGAAGCTGTGACTTTGTTACCTTACACGGTAAATGGATTTTGCAGATGGGATGAAGTTACGGATTTGACACAGGGAGATTCTTCTGGATTATCCGGGTGGGCCCAATGTCTTTGTAAAGGGAAGTGAGGCAGGAGGGTCAGAGGCAGAGAAAGATGTGACAGCAGAAACAGTGGACAACGTGATGCAATCGCTGAGGGGTGGCACACAAGCCAAGGAATGCAGGCGGCCTCCAGAAGCTGGAAAAGACAAGGAACCAGAATGTTGCCTAGAATCTCCAGAATGAACGCCATCCTGCTGACACCTTGGTTTTAAGCCCAATGAGATGCATCTCAGATTTCTGACCTCCAGAACTGCAAGGTGATAAACTTGTGTGGTTTTAAGCCACCAATGTTGTGGCAATTTGTTCCAGCAGCCAGAGTTAGCTTTTATTTATTTTTATTTTTTTTTTATTTTTTTTATTTTTATTTTTTTAAATAAATTTATTTATTTTTATTTTTGGCTGCATTGGGTCTTTGTTGCTGTGCACAGGCTTTCTCTAGTTGCAGCGAGCGGGGGCTACTCTTCGTTGTGGTGCGCAGGCTTCTCATTGCAGTGGCTTCTCCTGTTGCAGAGGACAGGCTCTAGGTGCATGGGCTTCAGTAGTTGTGGCGTGTGGGCTCAGTAGTTGTGACTCATGGGCTCTAGAGTGCAGGCTCAGTAGTTGTGGCGCACAGGCTTAGTTGCTCTGTGGCATGTGGGATCTTCCCGGACCAGGGATCGAACCCGTGTCCCCTGCATTGGCAGGCTGATTCTTAACCACTGCGCCACCAGGGAAGCCCCAGAGTTAGCATTTAAAAGTATAAACTGGAGCACATTGATCCCCTGTTCACAGTGTTTTCCCATCACACTCGGAACAAAACCCAGACTCTTTCTGTGCTCTGGCTCCTGCGTACCTATTTCTCCTCAGCCCCTACTGCTCTTCCTAACCCTGATTAAGCCTGCCTTTACTTCCTGGACTAAACCCAGCTCATGTCAACCTCAGGGCCTTTGCACTTGCTGTTTCTTCTGATCAGAATGCTCTTCCAGCAGACCCTCACATGGGGGGCTCCTTTCCTCTATGTCTCTTCAGAGATGCCGCTGCCCCAAGGCAGCTTTCCCTAAACACCCTCTGCAAAATATCATGGTTCCATTTTCTAGAGTCTTGCCCTCATTTTGTTTTTTTATAACCTGACTTCCTGAAATTATCTCATGTATGTAGTTTTCATTTGTCTCCTGCTGGCCTCCTCAGTAGAACGTAAGCTCCAACAAGGCAGGGAACTTGTCTGTTCACTGAAGTATTTCTCACCTTACCCAGACACAGGGGCCATCCTAATACCCACATGTTGAATGAGTGCGTGACTCTATCTTCCTGATCCCACACCGTTGTTTTACCAGTGAGCCTTTCAGTGATAAATCACTTTTCATGCAACATGAGCAAAGAGCTAGATGGTCAAGCATATTGGGTCCCTGATTATTTTATTTCCAGTGCTTGCTGCCAGAGCTGGGGATAAATCAGCATATAGTCCCCAAACCAGTCATGAAGTAAGTTAAAAAGGACCCTAATTCAAAAATATACCCCCTAGGGGACTTCCCTGGCGGTCCAGTGGTTGGGACTCCGCGCTTCCACTGCAGGGGGCCTGGGTTCGATTCCTGGTTGGGAAAGGAAGCCGTGCAGGGCGGCAAACAAACAAATAACCTCCCCTACATCATGCAGCTGAAGGTATTTTTTAAAAAACTATTTTTGGATATTCAAATGCCTTGCCTCATCCTCAGACACTTAAGCCCTTTCTCAGCTTTTTGTCTATCTACATGGAGGTTGTAGACCTCTGTGAAAGGGATTTTTTCTTGGAGGGATTCAGGGAAGGGTAAAGGAGGGAGGGTGCACACAGCACTATAAGAGATGGGAATAGATTCTTTTCAAGTGACCGTCTTCTCCTTGAATGCCCCCAACTCGTCTTTTACGATATTTTTATGGATACTTGAAGATTTCTTTCCAGAGCCTTTCATCCAAAAGGAACTGTGACAGAGCAGATGGTGGAGATGTCCATACTGAAATGCAGAGGGCACACTTCTGTTTAATGGCAAACCTCTGTGAAGTATACTGTTCCTCTTTCCTGCCAAGGCATGTCTCACCAAGGGTTGACCGCAAGATCTTCTTCAGAAATGTCTTCAACTTATCAATAAATTGCTGATGCTGCTGGAATCTGTAACCTCCCATCAGCTGCCACTCAGTTCAGTTGTTCTGAGTCGGGTACCCTTCTCTCCTCAACCTCCACGACCCTGATTCTTGGCCAGTTTGGGGTGGGGTGGAAGGGAGGGGTTAAAATTACCCCAGAGAAGACCCAAAGCTCCGACTTTGTTCAGGACCCCCAGACCCACCAAGGGATTTGTCCAGTTCACCCTGAAGTGGGAACCCCAGCCTCTTGGTCCTTTTTTGAGACTCTGTAGCTAACCTCTAAAAAAACTGATCTGGACCTGGATTTCTTTTTCTCTCCTTGGTTTCAAAAAGTTTTTTACAAAAGTATTATGGACTTGTTTCAATAAATTCAAATCATATAGACAAATAAATTCAAAAGTTAAATTCCCTTTCTAACCATTGCTCCCCTCTGCCTTGAAGCCCTCTCTCTGGGGGGAGTAGCCACGGTTAACTGTTTACAAGTGCCCTTATTCCATGCTCATCCAAATACATTCATGAGAACGGAATCATATTCTTTTGCAACTGGCATTTATTACTTACCCACATATTCTGGAACTCCTTCTCTGTCAACATATACAGGTCTATCATATTCTTTTTAGCCAAGTGCTTTTCCATAATATGGAACAATGATGATATACTATAACCTATTGTTGGATATTTGGACACTATTACAAATTCTATTACATTGAATGTTCTTGTATGTATATCCTTGTGCAATTGCAATTTTCTTATGAGTAGATTCTTCGAAAGTAAATTGTTAGGTCAAAGGATGTATTAAACACATTCAGAGAAACAGAATGTGTAATATATAGAGAGAGATTTATTTAAAGGAATTGGCTCACGCAGTTATGGAGGCTGGCAAGTCCCAAGTCTGCAGTTCAAGTCCCAAGACCATCTGCTGCAGAAAGCCCTCTTGCTCAGGGGAAGTCAGTCTTTTGTTCTATGCAGGTCTTCAACTGATTAGATGAGGCCCACCACATTATGGAAGGCAAGCTGCTTTACTCTAAGTTCACCATTTAAAATGCAAATTTCATTCAAAAACACCTGCAGAGAAACATCTAGAATAATGTTTGACCAGATATCTGGGCACCATGGACCAGCCACACTGGCATATAAAGTTAGCCATCACAAAAGATATGTTAATTTAAAATTTTTATAAGTTATTACCAAATTGTGCTCTAAAAAGGTCATTCCAATTTATACTTTGACCCAGCAAGTGTAAAGGCATGCCCTTAAACCCACATCCTTACCAACATGAAATATCATTCTTTTTCATTTTTTAACCAATCAATAGGTGAAGATGGTATCTGTTGTTTTTATTTGCACTCATCTCTAGTGCAGTTAAAACTATTTTTTACAGAAAATAACAAATGTTAACAAGGATGTGGAGAAATTGGAACACTGGTGCACTGCTGGTGGGAATGTAAAATGGTGAAGCCACTGTGGAAAATCGTATGATGATTCCTCAGAAAATTGAACCTAGAATTACCATATGATCCAGCAATTCCACTGCTGGATATATACTCAAAAGAACTGAAAGCAGAGATGTAAACAGATATTTGTATACAGACGGTCCCTGACTTATGATGTTTTACTTATGATTTTTGACTTTACAGTGGTGTGAAAGTGATACGCATTCACAAATTTGAATTGTGAATTGAGATCTTTTCCCGAGCTAGCAACATGCTGCCTGATACCCTCTCGGGATGCTGGGCAACAGCAGCCACAGGTCCCAGCCAGCCCCGCAATCACGAGAGTAAACAACCGGACACCAACAACCACTCTGTACCCAGACAGCCATTGTTTTCCACTTTCAGTGCAGTATTCAATAAATTACAGGAGACAGTCAACACTTTGTTACAAAATAGGCTTTGTATTAGATGATTTTGCCCAACTGTAGGCTAATGTAAGTGTTTTGAGCATGTTTAAGGTCAGCGAAGCTAAGCTAGGATGTTCGGTAGGTTAGGTGTATTAAATACATTTTCAACTTAATGCTATTTTAAATTTAGGAGGGGTTTATCAGGATGTAACTCTATCGTAAGTCGAGGACAATCTGTACTCAAGTTTATAGCAGCGTTATTTACAGTAGCCAAGAGATGGGGGCAACCCAAGTGTCCATCAACAGAAGAATGGATTAAAAAAATGTGTTACATACAAAACATGGAATATTATTCAGCCTTAAAAAGGAAGGAAATTCTGACACATGCCTCAACATGGATGAAACTTTGAAGTTATGCTAAGTGAAATAAGCCCAAAATGACAAATACTACATGATTCCACTTACATGAAGTACTTAGTCAAATCCATGCAGACAGAAAGTAGAATGTGGGTGCCAGGGGCTGGGGGGAGGAGAGAATGGGAAATTATTGTTTAATGGATACAGAGTTTCAATGGGGAAGATGAAAAAGTTCTGGAGATGAATGGTGGTGATGGTTGCAGAACAATGTAAATGTACTTAATGCCAGAGAACTGTACACTTAAAAATGGTTGAAACAGCAATGTTATGGTATGCATATTTTCCAATTAAAAAAATAACTATTTTTAAAATTTATATTTCTTTTGTGAATTGTCTTTTCATATCATTTGCTCTTATTTCTGCTGAGTTTTTTCTTTTTCATATTGACCAAAGGAATTCTTTCTATACTTTGGACATTTAACAGTTTGTTATACGTATTGCAAATATTTTCTCCCTCTCTAACATTTCTCAGATATTTGTTTAAATAACACCAAATAAAAGTTAAAAATATTACAAAATCAAATATGCAGCTTTGCCTTTATGGCTTCAGATTTATTACTTTGTGGAGAAAGGCAGGCCTTCTCCATTTCATAATTATAAAACTATTCTATACTTTCAGAGTTTTTCTATATTTAGATTTTTTAATCTATTGGAATTTTTCTTTGTGTGTGGTGCAAGGTAGAGAACCTAATTTACTAATTGATAGTTTCCTAAATGGATAGCCAATTGGACTGAAACTTTTTTCTGAATGGTCTCTTCCTCAGTGATTTGAAATGCCACATTTATCATAAATTAATCTGTTTTGGCCTATTCTGTTTCATTGATCTTTTTGTTTATTTCTGCTCCAAAATCACATTGCTTTTATTTTAATTTTTTTAAATATTTATTTATTTATTTGGCTGCGCCAGGTCTTAGTTGTGGCATGCGGGATCTTCGCTGCCGTGTGCGGGATCTTTAGCTGCGGCATGCAGGATCTTTGTTTTAGCTGTGGCATGCGGGACCTAGTTTCCCCGACCAGGGATCGAACCCGGGCCCCCTGCATTGGCAGCAAGGAGTCTTAACCACTGGACCACCAGGGAAGTCCGTCACGTTGCTTTTATTACTGTAGTTTTATAGGACATTTTGATATCTGGTAGGGCACGGCCCCCCTTATTCATATTCTTTTATCAAGAAATTCTTGACTAGTCTCACAATTTTCTCTTTCTGATGAACTTTAGAATCAGATTTCCAATTCCTGATGGAAATTCTACTGGCACTCTGATTGGAATTGCATTACATTTTTAGATGTAAAGAACTGACCCTCTTAAATATTGACTCTTCTTAGGAACATTGTATTCCTCATCTATTCAGATCTTTTACGTCCTTCAGTCAAGTCATATTTTTCTTTCTTTTTTTTTTTTTTTTAATAAATTTATTTATTTATTCATTTATTTTTGGCTGTGTTGGGTCTTCGTTTCTGTGCGAGGGCTTTCTCTAGTTGCGGCGAGCGGGGGCCACTCCTCATCACGGTGCGTGGGCCTCTCACTGTCGCGGCCTCTCCCGTTGCAGAGCACAGGCTCCAGACGCGCAGGCTCAGTAGCTGTGGCTCACGGGCTTAGTTGCTCCGCGGCATGTGGGATCCTCCCAGACCAGGGCTCGAACCCGTGTCCCCTGCATTGGCAGGCAGATTCTCAACCACTGCGCCACCAGGGAAGCCCTCATATTTTTCTTTGTAGAGAAAAATGCCCATTTTTTAAAATACATTTATTTATGTTTGGCTGCACTGGGTCTTCGTTGCTGTGCGTGGGCTTTCTCTAGTTGCAGCGAGCGGGGGCTACTCTTCGTTGCGGTGCACGGGTTTCTCATTGCGGTGGCTTCTCTTGTTGTGGAGCACGGGCTCTAGGTGCACGGGCTTCAGTAGTTGTGGCACGTGGGCTCAGTAGTTGTGGCGTACGGGCTTAGTTGCTCCGCGGCATGTGGGATCTTCCCGGACCAGGGCTCGAACTCGTGTCCCCTGCACTGGCAGGCGGATTCTCAACCACTGCACCACCAAGGAAGCCCCTCTTATTTATCTATGAAGCCAAAATGAACTAAATATTAAAATCAACTAATTTAATTGAGCTAATATGAACAAAATGGTTTTTTTAGATGTCGGGATAAACAGAGCCTGGATACTTGGCAAGGGAGCACACTGCTCTTCTGAACTTCGGGACTCAAAATGAGTCTTGGCCAGCATCAAAAATGGGCATTTTTCTCTGGGACTTCCCTGGTGGCGCAGTGGTTAAGACTCCGCCTGCCAATGCAGGGGACACGGGTTCAAGCCCTGGTCTGGGAAGATCCCACATGCCGCGGAGCAACTAAGCCCGTGCGCCACAACTACTGAGCCTGTGCTCTAGAGCCCACGAGCCACAACTACTGAGCCCACGTGCCACAACTACTGAAGCCCCCACGCCTAGAGCCCGTGCTCCGCAACAAGAGAAGCCACTGCAATGAGAAGCCCGCGCAGCACAATGAAGACCCAACAACGCAGCCAAAAATAAAATTTAAAAAAAAAATAAGATAAATAAGAAGTGAAGCAAAAAGTGAGAAATCATGCTACAACAGCTAAGACTGTCTTTAAATATATTTCTTGTGAAAACCCAAATCAGCATTGGTGGAAATTATAATCTTGCA
Organism: Eschrichtius robustus; assembly: GCF_028021215.1. NCBI lineage: Eukaryota > Metazoa > Chordata > Mammalia > Artiodactyla > Eschrichtiidae > Eschrichtius > Eschrichtius robustus. The sequence goes on from NC_090829.1 coordinate 141,383,895, forward strand.
TATTTTAATACACAGCCAAATCCTTACACAGACACATCCAAGCATGCAAGACTTTCAGCTTTTCCTCTCTATGAATCATGCATAACAGATTAGTGTATTTAAATGTTTTCATACATAACTTGAATGTATCATTAGTTTTCATACATTTTTCAACTTGAATTTTCTCTGGGTAACAAAGTGCTTTCAGAGATAAAATGTAATATTAACAGAATTTACAGTTATGAATTAAACCTAAAACACAACAGTAATCTTCACAGTTAAAGATGTAAGGAAACATTGCGGCACTTAACCAACGCCATAGTCTAGTAAGTACCACAGCCAGATCTTATGAGCAAAAGTTCTCATTTATAGCGCTCAACTTAAAGTTGGTTCAATCAAAAGTATTTTCTAAGGCTTTACCCAACAACATACACCGTTGTAAAGGGGAATAAATCCACCAAGAATCTAGTTACCGTAAGCTCTGAAAATCACTGAGGAATAGCATCAGATATTATATCAGGTACTGTGTGCAGACACTGCTTCAGCTCCTTGGATCCCCTGGGAAAGGCATTATTATCACTCCAGTTAAGTCCTATTACCAATCCTTCGCCCCTTCCCTTGTGGGGTCACAGTCTTCTGCAACCAAAGGCGGTGAAGCTGCTGTAACCACCCTTGACTCAGATCTGCATTTGCACCACGTCCAGACTATCTCTTGCATCCCTGCACTGTGGCTTCCCTTCTTCCTACGAACTTTCTAATCACATCACTTTACATTTCCACGCCCTCCGAAAATTTCCAAACACCCACTTACTTTTAAAAAAATCAGTGTGGGAACTTCACCTTGACACAGAATGAGGTTCACCCCCCAGGATCTCTGCTTCTTGTGCTGCTGGCCTGCAGCCTCTCTCCAGTCCATGGTGTCCTGGAGAACTATAACACAAACTTAAAGCGTAAATGCAGCCGAGAGACCTTCAACTTTGTCTCCATTTTGCTCATTGGAAAGATTCAAATCTTGCCCCCTGGGAATGAATGTCCAAACACAGAAATCATAGCCTGGATGAAGAATAAGTCAGTTATCTGCTTGAACCCTGGAGCCAAATGGACACAAAAACTAATGAGAGTGTCAAGAAAAAGTGCTTTTTCAACTTCACCAGCTCCAGTGTTTAAGAAAACGACTGCCTGATGCCAATATTCCCACCAAGAACACCTGCATTCCCCCTTCATTCCTGCCCTCAGTTTTAGTTTTGTTTGGTTGGATCTTTTCCAGGAAAAAGATCTTCCCCATCTGCTCAAGCATGAGAATCTATGTGCAAATAACCTTGCAGAAGCTGATGGGGCAAATTTGAGGTTTTTTTGATTACAGTACCCTACAAACTTAAGAGTTTGCATTCTTAGTCATCAAGGAGGAAAGTTTCTTGAAGGACAGTTACTTAGTTATAAATGATATAGGTTTCTTTCAATAATATACCTGTTGTTGAATGCTGAATTTTCCTACAAAATAAGGGAATGAGAATTTAAAACTCTAATCTGAACATGTGGCTTCAATTAAGGAGGAAATGATGGAATGCATTTCAATCATTTTACACCCTAGGAATAGCAAGCTTCCATAAGAGATTTTAAAAGCTGCCTGGGAAACCCATGGAATTTCAGCCTTCTAAGAGACTGAGGGTTCACATAATAGATATCCTTCGTTTAAAAGCTCACTATCGAGAGGAACGAGGTCCTCCGTCTACTTTTAAAGAGTTCCTTTATAAGATTTATTGCCACAGATAAAAGCTAATAACATTCAAAGATCCCCAGACTTAAATTCATAGAATATTCAGGAAAAGGATTTAAAGGGTGATACTTAGATGTATTCTTTTGTACCTTGGCTTTGATGAACTTTTTTTTTTTACTCACATCTTTTGCACAGACTTTTTTTTTGGGTCTCTGGTATTCAATTCTTTAATACTTCCTATTAATCTAATGCTATTCAATAAACTTGAGCAAATGTTTTACTTAAAAAAAAAAAATCAATGTGGAATCAGCATCCGAAGGTAGTATGTTGATGCTAAAGATGGAACTAGCCACACTGGATTAAAAAAAAAAAGAGGGCTTCCCTGGTGGCGCAGTGGTTGAGAATCTGCCTGCTAATGCAGGGCACACGGGTTCGAGCCCTGGTCTGGGAAGATCCCACATGCCGCGGAGCAACTAGGCCCGTGAGCCACAATTACTGAGCCTGTGCGTCTGGAGCCTGTGCTCCGCAACAAGAGAGTCCGCGATAGTGAGAGGCCCGCGCACCGCAATGAAGAGTGGCCCCGCTTGCCGCACCTGGAGAAAGCCCTCGCACAGAAACGAAGACCCAACACAGCCATAAATTAAAAAATAATAATAATAAAGAAAAAAGCAGCTTCTCGTTAAATTGAATCTGCATGTAACCCCGACAAAATGTGTAAAAGACCAAAGATAAATTAATAATTTTTACTACCTATGTAAATATCCGCTTCCTGTGCATTTTGTTCACTTTTAAGTTCCTATTTATAGATACTATTTTTAAAATATCCATCCTTATTTACTTCAAAATAATAAGGATGGGCTAGCTTAGCAATGGTTGGATGGCTTTGGGGACTGTTTGACTAGAACATGGGGGTTTAGTATACTGTACTGCTTCTGAGTAAGGGTAAAATTATCCTTAATTTAAAAAAAAAGCTGTAATGGCCAAATTATGGCACAGCCATACAATGAATTATTAAGCAAACGTTAAAACATTTTACAAATAAAGAAAAACCCAAACATAGATGAAGAAAATTCAACACGTTGAAAATAATTACTTTTAGCTTCTGGGATTAAATGATTTTATTTTTCAGGGTTTCTTTTTTAACAACCCTAAACATTTATGATCTGAAAACCAATTTGTTACCGAGCTGCTTCCCATCATCTATTTAAGACTCTTTATCACCTATTTAAGTTTAATGTTTTGAAACTCTCAACTGTCTTGCAGTTACGTATTTTTTTTTTTAATATTTTTATTTATTAATTTGGTTGCACCGGGTCTTATTTATTTATTTATTTTTATATTTATTTTTGGTTGTGTCGGGTCTTCGTTTCTGTGCGAGGGCTTTCTCCAGTTGCGGCAAGCGGGGGCCACTCATCATCGTGGTGCGCGGGCCCCTTCACTATCGCGGCCTCTCCTGTTGCGGAGCACAGGCTCCAGATGCGCAGGCTCAGTAGCTGTGGCTCACGGGCCCAGTTGCTCCGCGGCATGTGGGATCCTCCCAGACCAGGGCTCGAACCCGTGTCCCCTGCATTAGCAAGCAGATTCTCAACCACTGCGCCACGAGGGAAGCCCTTGCAGTTACGTATTTTTACTGCAAACTCATGGAACAGCTGTGGACTGACAGGCAAATACATATTTAGGATATATCTGTATGCATTAATAGAAATCACCCGTATTTTAGTTTCACAATGCTTATCTTAATGGGGAAAATGTCTAAATGTCTGACAAATTACTTTCTTGAAATAAAATAGTATGCAGTGCTTACAAATGCTATGTAAGTATACTCATTAACCTAGGAGAAAGTTCACAGTATGAGAAAGATTACAAACCAGGATGTAGCGGGAATTCCCTGGCCGGCCAGTGGTTAGGACTCCATGTCCCCACTGCAGGGGGCATGGGTTCAATCCTTGGTCGGGGAACTTGCAAGCCGTGAGGCTTGGCCTAAAAAACAAAAACAACAACAAACCAAAATGCAAAAACAAAAAACAAAAAACGGATGTATAATGACACCAATTTTGTAAACTCATAAAAACACAGAAAAGGATCTGAGAAAAACGCATCTTTAAATAGTTGCCTAGTGAGTGAATTATAATTTCGGGTGTTTTTAGCTTGTTTCCTGAGTTTTTCCCCCAGTGAGCACGGATTGCCCCTGTACTGAAATCACACACACACACACACACACACATTCTCCTCCCTGCCCCCGCCCTCACGCTTGTATACACACTTCCCAAACACCCAGACAACAGACTCTTTTCCCGGGCCCTCCACGATTTTATCATGCATCTCCACATCAGGCACCAGGTTCCATGCCTTAATTCCTCTGATTAGTCTACATCTGAAAGGTCACATTCAATCTCAAACAAGCCAAGAGAATGCAGGGTTCTTGCTGACTGCCTTTTCTAGTTAACAAATGAGACTGATTTGTTAGCATTATTACTAAACAGCTATCTTCCTTGTCCTTCTAGGACGTCTGAACTGACGTCCACTCAACCATTCCTATCACTCAGTTCTCATTCAACTAGTTGTTGAAAGGGCAAGAAATTAACTTTTTCTAAGTACTGATCCCAGAAAAGATGCCTCAGCGTGTTTTTTGGTTTTTTTTTTTTTAAGTAATTGTTTTCTTTTGACAGCTGAAGAGAACACCCACTTGAGGGTTCATTTTATCATAAAAAAATCATAAAAGGATAATGCTTAAGGCAAGGATCTAGAAGTACTACATTCCAATTTTCTACAAAAGAGGCAATTTCTTTTAGGTATCAATCTATACAACAAGAAGTGAAAAAACCTTACCTGTTGTGCTTTTTAGAAAATTAATAAATCTCTTTAAACATATTACTAGCAATGAGTTCAGAATAAGAAAATCTTTGTGTCTGTAAACATTTATCACATTCCTAGGGGTGGACGGTTGGGTAATATGAAATGATCACTGCCGGATGGGTTACAGGGTTAAAATTCAGTAGTTTTTTTCCCCATTGGTTTATTTTTTAATTTTTAAATATTTATCTATTTGGCTGCACCAGGTCTTAGTTGCAGCATGGGGGTTCTCAGTCAAGGCATATGGGATCTCGCTGCCTGACCAGGGATCGAACCTAGGCTCCCTGCATTGGGAACGTGGAGCCTTAAAACACTGGACCACCAGGGAATTCCCTTTATTTTTTTAGATATCCCTTTAACTGCAACAAATAGCTGCTAGAAATTCTGGTACCAAAAAATTGCATGAAGTACCCATACACACAGCAAGAGAAAATGTTTCAGCTCCATTTAAATTTGCATATCCAAAGTCTTAACAAAACTTAGAAACTACGGGCAAATCTACCTGCATCACGGTTTCAGGTCCTCCACCAAGAACTTTCCCACTCCCCAAAAGTTGCCAAAGCCCTCTTTTGGGTGTCATTTCAACCCAAATCAATGTCCTCTGCATTTCTTTCTGTAGTTTCACGTTTCACGATGCCACACCTCACCGCTCCCTGTGAGCTCTGTTCATTCCATGACACTGTTCATTCCAGCAGCACACAGCCCTTGCAGAGTTCTATGATCCCCTGGGACTCGTCTTTAATCTTTGGCCAGGCCACACAGCAACGTAGCATGTAGGACCTTAGCTCCCCAACCAGGGATTGAACCTGCAGCCCCTGCATTGGAAGCTCAGTCTTAACCACTGGACCGCCAGGGAAGTCCCCCCAAGGACTAATTTTTAAAGCATTCTTGCCTCCTACTAATCAAGTCCACAGGCAAAATAACATCAAACATTGAGTTCTAAACTTCATTCCAAGGCCTCTCCCTCTTTAGCGGTGACCTTGGCAAGGTGCCATCTCTGGCTCCACTTCTGCATGTGCCAAATCAGCAGTGTCCAGTACCACCTCTAAAGACTATTTAGATGGCAAAACAGGACAAGGACTTGCATGAAAGCGAATCTCGAAATACACAAATACAAACCTACTAGATCTAGTGCTAGCTTATTCAGTATTTATAAGCTTACTTCATAAGAAGAGTGAATAATTACGTATCTATTTTGCTTCAGAGAACAGGGGACTGATTTCCCATTAAGCCAATTTAGTCACAAAAGCATCTTCAAAGTACACTGTTGAAGTATTATAGAAAAAATGAAGTATTCCACTCTTCCAAAATTTTATTGACTTTGGAAGAAATGTGAAAATTCTTTAAAATGAAATTTAAACCACAACTTAATTCATGTGCTTCAAGAAATTCTTTCATAATTGAGATTTTATTGGTTGTTTTGAGGATCAGTACACAGACATTTCAATTTGTACACAATTCTCAACATACGTACCAAAAACCTAAAAAATCATGTAGTTGTGATTCTTTTCTGAACAGTTATTCCAGTGACTTTCCAGCTTAAAATTTGGGGGCAAATTTTCCTTCGCAGGATATCAAGTACCAATATCTTCAAATATTGATACGCTGTTACATCGTAAGTCCCACTAATTCACAATTTAATATCATATACACTACATACTCAAATTGTCAATCGTTCACAGCACATTAACAGTTACTAGAAGAACTGGACTACCACGACCAAAGTTGTTACAGAATGCACAAAATTGTGCCCAGGAGAGCCAAGATCAAGGGGTGAGTGGTTTGCTTTAGGAAACAATTCTACCAAAAACAACATGGGAAGAGAAGTAATTTAAAGTGTTTAAGACATTAAATGCACACCTGACTCCAAACTGCCATTTAGTATGCTTTGTATTATAGGATATAAAAGCTACCCTCCATCTGTGGAATGTTAAGCTGACACCCAAGACAATCAAAGCCTCCCATATTCAATATCCCACTATCTTCTGGTTGTACCAAAAAATAAACAACCAGCAAATGATTTCACCTCTTAAAAAAAAGCATTTACACTTAAAAAATGGGATGAGGTGGGATTCCTTCCTTTTTAAAAATGTTTCTAGAGCTACTAAAAAACTTGCATTTACAAAATAGTTGATAAAAATATTCCTCTGGATTGTACAAGAAGGGAAACAGGGACCACTGATAGGACCAGGTGTGTGATATTAATCAGACTTGGCTTCTTTCTCTCCTGCTTCATCAGAAGCTGGGCTCTGCAAAATCAAAGGAAAAACAGTGACTGAACGTTTGACTTCTGTGTCAGTGTTATAACGTTAGAGATATTTAGCATTTAACACAGTGTAAGTTTTACTCATTACAACTATTATTAAGTCTTAACAATACATTCAATCCTCATTATTTGTAGATTCTGTATTTATAAATTTACTGACTCACTAAAATTTATTTGTAACCCCAAAATCAATACTTATGTTTCATGTTCCATGGTCATGTATGTGCAGATACAGACCAGCAAAAAAATGAGTCACCTGACACAGACATTCCCAGCTGAGGCCCTTCTGCCTTGTTTCAGCTGTTAACACTGTAAACAGGTGTCTTTTTCACAGTCTATTTAGTGCCACACATTTCACATTTTTTTTGTGCTTTTGGTCAACAATGTTGACTAGACAAGTGTAGTGTCGTCCAGTACTATGTGCTGTGCAAGAAGGTTGTGACGTGCCATATGGAGAAGACACACATTAGACAGCTTCACTGAGGCACGAGTTACAGTGCTGTTTCTGTTGGCCCTGAGTTCAATATTAACTTACCAAAAACATACATTAAACAGACACACATAAAATAGGTTATGGTTTGATCTGTTGATGGAAATGTTGTGATGAGAACATTTTGAGAATTTCCACTATGAGCAACTGTCCAGTATACAGAGCAACCTTACAGAACACAACCATCATGAATAACGAGAATCAACTGTAGTTGATAAAAGGGATCAGAAGGCCTCATTCTCCCCTTATAACTGGATTAGTTAATTTCATCTTACTTTCACATAATATTTGACTTGGGGTTAGATTTAGGAATTTGTGACTGCAAATCGGGGGAGTAAGTAGTTATTACTTTAAAATCTGATCTATAAATATAACAGTCTAAAAATTAATACTCTATTTATATTTTCTGCTTAGCCAATGTTAAAAAAAAAAAAGGCTTGGCTTAAAAAGTTATTTACCACAACCTTGCAACACACTTTTTTTTAAGGTAAAACCTCTTTTTCTCAGAGCTTAAAAGGATGAAGATTAAGGACATCAATCTTTTTAATTGCTTAATCTAAGTTACTACTTAATCCTAGACAAGTGGCTTTTAAGAAAAATAAGCCTTCTTTATTAGAAAGTGGGAAAAATATGACAAACGAAGGGAATCGATTAAAAAAAAATTTAAAGCAATATCCAGAATATAAAAACCAAACAAGATTATTAACAGTTCTACAGATGGCAATTTGGAGGAAAAAAAAAAAAAAAAAAGCCTAGAATATTTGTTTAAAGAAAACCTCTATGTCATGTTAAAGAAAGAAAAATGTGTTATACCATTTAGTAAATTAAATCTTTTTAAAAACTCACACCAGCAATTAAATTAATGAACCCCATATACAATAAAGATCACGAATCTGAGTTTGAAATTCTGAGTACATTACAATTTCTTGTTCACTCACTTAAAAAAACCCATTTACACATGTATTTTCAAATATGATCTAATATCTGTCCATTCACTTGGGAGTTACTGTACAAAACTTTGTTCAATATCATAAAGGATAAAGACTGCCTTATCTGCTACATAAAAATATACAGTTTATTATCCACTCTTCAGAGTCAAAACGAACAACACACAAACACTTCTGACCTCCTCATTTTTAGTTTCTCCATTTTCTGCAGGTAAGTCTTCTTTAGTCTCTTGGTTAGCCACTTCAGCCTGTTTTCCCTTTGCTCCCCTTTTCCCTTTTGTTTGCCCTTTTTTGTCGGAAGATTTATCCTGTGACAGAACAAGAGTATATTTTAAGTATCAACTCTGCACTTACTAACATTTTGACTTGCTAGAGAGATTGCATCCACCACAGTTGCAACGTTAACGAGGTCGCGTGTCACTCCGAGTTACAGGACACACCTTAAGGTCCACCCCCAGTAACCAGGACCACACAGCACACTGAGGAGACCCCTAACAGCACCTGCACACCAAGCGTCATCAGACTTACGACAATTAAACCTAATTAAACCTAAAGCATCAGCTACGACCCTTCTCCACTTTCTCAATTACCCGCTATTCTCTAAAGTTCCACATGAGAGAACAAATGAAGTGAAGAACCGCTGGAGGAATCTCTTCCCCACTGTAACCCTACCCACCCCCAAACTCTTTAAGCAGGAACAATAATCAAATTGTCAAATAACCACTGTCTTGACGAGATGGTTACCCTCACAGTAAGACCATTCACCTGAGAAAAGCACCATGTTGTTAAGGTCAGACTGACTATCCTACTACAGTTCTGCTACAGTTAGTCCCTTGGTATCATATAATGAGTAGCTAAAAGGATCAATTTTGAGTTTATCGTTTTCATTTAGGTGTTTGAAGAACCTGAAAAGCACAGGTGTTAGTATGATGATAAAAGAGATTCAAAGGTTAAGCCGCTTTAAAGTAATATAAAACAGTATTTCTGGACACCATCCATCAACTGGGAAGGAGACACTTAAGTATTTCCTATAAGTTGAGAATGTAGTTAGTTAACAGTCGACTTAGATAAGACCAATAGTAACTGAAACTTCTATAATGGCATTCCATACATGAATGCATGACAACTACTAGTAATTCAGTATCTTTAGAATAAATAATAAATTACCTAAACAAATATATTTGGGACAACACCACTACATACATTGCCACCATGAAGTGTGACAATCGTTTCTGTATTTAAAAACGATTCTTTTATAATCTGATTTCTTTAGATTTCTCATTAATTTAACAACCATTATCACAGTAACATAAAAACATAAAACCTGAAATGTGAAAACAGAATTATGCAATAGCCTGGACTGAAATAATACCATTTTAACTATTAACAGCTGGAAAGTGAGACAAAACAAAATAAATCAACACGTCTGTAGTATGGTAATCAATATATCAAAAGTTTTACCTTCTGTTTAAGGCTTTAAAATGATTCGGTTGTGAAGACAAAGGTATATTATTGAAACTAAAAGGGGAAAAAGGCTCCTCCCCCTCCCCATCATTTTTCCTTTGGGAACACTGAACTGACAGGTTTGTTTCTCAAGGAACACTGACGTGAAAACTTACCTGTTGATTATATCTGACGTCCCAAACCCAACTGGAGGTAAAATTTGAACTGTTTTCATTAAAAAAATATTTTAGGGCAAATCAAAATACAGATGCAGGTAAATAAAGAAAGAAAGAAAAATTTGGGCTTCCCTGGTGGCACAGTGATTAAGAATACGCCTGCCAACGCAGGGGACACGGGTTCGAGACCTGGTCTGGGAAGATCCCACATGCCGTGGAGCAACTAAGCCCGTGTGCCACAACTACTGAGCCTGTGCCCTAGAGCCCGCGAGCCGCAACTACTGAGCCCGCGTGCTGCAACTACTGAAGCTCGCGCTCCTAGAGCCCGTGCTCTGCAACAAGAGAAGCCACCGCAATGAGAAGCCCGCACACTGCAACGAAGAGTAGTCCCCGCTCGCCACAACTAGAGAAAGCCTGCACGCATCAACGAAGACCCACGACTGCCAATAAAAATAAATTTTTTAAAAAATTAATGAAAAATTTAAGAGAAAACAGGCATAGTATTCCAGCCAATCAGTTTATTTAAAAAAGCAAATAATAAAACGTGTAATAATAGTACACTGTTCAAGCAGACCTTTTGCAACAAGAGCCACTATTTTTCCCGCCTACTCTTATTTCTCCTACAGAATTATCCCATTATTTTCTGGTGTAAGAAATTTCAAGTTGACATACTACGCCTACACCTCACTTGAACCCTCTTAAAAAGGATCACAAAACAGAACTTTCTATTGAAAAAACGTTAAGATTTTTACACTCAGCTCTGTACAATGTTTAAAGAAATGGAAGAAATCTTTGATTATGCAGTGTTTACCTTTCACCTACACTCTTAGGAAAGGAGTAATGATGATAAGGATTTTGGGGAGAGAAGACTTCTAATAGCAAACTCTCACTTAAGTTTTGAGTAAACAGAAATTAATCACACCATGAATTTCCCCTGAAGAACAAGGAAGAGCTTTACAGAGGGTGGTTATCAATGCTAGATCCAAACACAAAGTCACAAATAACATGCACACATTTAGCTTTTCCAACTTAAAGTTTTCAAACCTACATGTATATATCCAACAACTACCCAAAGACCGGCAATGTGAATAAAGCAATCATGAATCTATTCTAGAGCAGCAACCGTCATGCTATTTACGATAAAGTAACTTAGTGAACTCCTATACATATAATGGTATATAAAATACTTTTAGAAGACTGTTAATCATGTTTTCAGAGAACACAGCTCTTGATCTACCCCTGGACATAAGTTATGTCCCCCTACCTTGCCTCGAGCACCTTATATGCAAAAACTTACACATTCCCCATCTCCTGGCCTCAGTCCTAGCGTTGCTGATATTGTCAAAAGAGGAAGTACAAGCATGCAACCAACAGAGGACCACTAACCAAAACGTACACAACACAAAGAATGGATTTCCCTGGTAAGCGAAACTTATTCTCCAATAGTTTTAGCCGTCTTAAGTTTCCCAAATTCTGCAGCAGCATTAAGGTGATACATTATGTTCCCGTAAACCGGGAATATCACTACATCTACTGTATTTTACCCAAACCAGAAAAAAACATTGTTTACTGAAGTTACTATAACATAAAATTAAAGTGATAAATAAGGTAACACTACGACTTTTTAGGAGACTAGGACATCAAACTGTAGTTGATTTCGAGATTCTCAAAGTCACGACCTCAGCTGCTGGCAATGCGCGTTAGGTAGCACTGCAGCATTTCGAAGACACTACGATCTCTTAAGGTTGAGTGTGAAACCTACCTTTCCTGCCGCCTTTTTTGGCTTCGTTTCCACTTTTGCAAGAGCTGGTTTCTGAAAGGCAAAGGTAGGACTGAGTTTCTTCCCTGGGTACGATCCCACGGAAAAGAAAGGTCAGAGGGCTCGCTTTACTTACAGCTGACAACCTCGCCGATCTCCTCTTGGGCTATGGGAGAAAAAAAGGAAAATGAGCAAGGAATGCGGGGTGCGGTGCAAACCGAAACCACCCCCGGGAGAGGAGCGCGGTCTTACCTCCTCCTTCGCCGCCCCCTCGGCGGAGCTGACCTGCGGGAGAAAGCAGACGGCGAGTGGACGCAGCCCGCAAACAAAAGTGCCCGCGCGCCCCGCGCCCGCCCGCCCGCGAGAACAATGCCCGGCCGCGTGACGTCAGCGGCTTCCCGCCGCCGCGTTCGAATCTCCCACCCTGCTCCTCGGGCCGCCGAACGTTCCAGAACGGCGCGCCCGGGGCCGCCGCGCGCCCGCCCGCCGCAGGTCCGGGCGCCTCCCGGGCCCAGCGCTGCCGAGAGCGCGGCGGGCCTGGGCCTCGCGGGGCGCCGGGGCCGGTCGGGCGGCGGAGGGGGGCGTGTGCGGGCCGTGGCCGCCGCTCACCTTCCTCTTGGGCATCGTGGCGGCGGGGCGGGCGCGTGCCGGGTGCCTGCGGGCCGCGGCGCGCCGAGAGCCTTCGCGAAGCTGGGCTGCCTGGCCGCTGCCGCTCCTCCCGCCGCTCCTCCCGCCGCCCGAGCTGCTGGGACCCGCGGCGGGGGCGGTGGGAAAACCGGATGGAACCGGATTGGGAAGCCCGCCCCCTCCTCCCCCCGCGTCCCCCAGCCGCGGGCTCCCCCTCCCCGTCGGCCGGGCCGCCCCCCGCCCCCGCCCATTGGCTACAGGGCCCACCGCGCCGCGGCCCGCGCCCCGAATAGGTGAGGCGGGCCGTCACTCGACCACTGCGCCCCGCCCCCGCTCTCGGCGCCCCTACCCGCCCGCCGTCTCGCAGGGCCCCAGACCCAGGCGAGGGGGCGGGGCGGCGGGGCCCCACAGGCAGCTCTCGCCTCACGGTAGTTTGTTTGAAGCTGAGCTGCAAAGTGCGGTCTGCGCGCCGATTGGCGGAGGCCCGCCACGTGGTCGCCGGGTGAGCCCGCCCACCACCCTGCTGGATACCTGAGCGCCCGGAAAGCCCCAGGACAGGGTCTCTCCCCTCTAGAGTCAATTGGGTCGCACACACTGGGAAGGGAGAGACAACAGGTTCAAGTACGAACCAATTTCTCCCACCTCAGTCAGTAAGAAAGGCTATCTAATAGGTCTCCCGTCTCGCTGGCCCGCGGGAAGTGGGTCCTAGTGCGCAGGAGCGGGAAGGGAGTCCGTGGGAAGGAAAGTCGGCGCGGGCACGCGCGGGGCTCCAGTGCGCAGGCGCGGGTCTTTGCGAAGGCCCTGGAATTGCAGCCCGTCTACCATACAAGGTTGCTCGCGGTCGGGCCTTTCTGTAGCTTCTGTTAAGTCATCCGTTCATTGGGGGTCGGGGGTGCAGGCGGTTCGTCTCAGGAGCATAGTGGGCGTCTGAGTCCCAGCCCCCACCACCCCTAGGACGCGGACCCACTCTCGGACCCCCTGGCCGGCTGATCCACTCCTGCGCAGAAGTGAAACAGGAAGCACGCCCATCCGGCTCCTGCCTGTTTTTTAACCACGTGGCTCACCTAAACACCTTTCTGAGGTGGAAAGAGCTTCAGGCTGGGGGTCTGAGCTGGGAACCCCGGAACCTGTGAGGTCACATGTTACCCAGTTTCTTTAATGAATAAGAAAATTATGTTTAGAAGGACCGATTCAGTTGGGTTAATGCAGAAAAAGTTTTTAATCGGAAAATTGTCAGCTGGAATTCATGGAGAAGAAGAAACACTGGAGTACTTTGAGTCCGAAAATTTGGAAACAGACTGAATGACCACCATTTGAAAGGCCCGGAGAAACTATGACACCTTCCCCTTCACGTAGTAGATTAATGAGCTACGTATTCTAGTGATTCGAAAAAGAATGAGGCCTCTCTTCACGGAAGAAGTGAATTTTGAAAACGACTAGTCAGACTCTGACTCCTGATCAGTAACTCTAGTGCCTTCCCTTCTCATTCAAGAAATTCTTGGACTTCCCTAGTGGTCCAGTGGTTAAGACTCTACGCTTCCACTGCAGGGGTCGCGGGTTCCTGGTGGTGGGTGGGGGGGTCTACGCCGCCAAAAAAATGAAAATAAAATCTCAAGTCCTTAAAGTGGCTTATATACTTATATACTCCTCTGCCATCTGGCCCACTTCAAACGGTTTTCACCGCTGCTACCCTCGGTTCACCTTTCCAGCCTCAAGTAGGCGGGGCAGTCCTGCTTCAGGACTTGTCACCTGCTGCTGCCTCTGCCTGGAATGCTTCATGCACTGCGTCAGACCAGAGCTGCTCTATTCCTCATCCCCTTTGGATCTTTGCACAGATGTCACCGTCTCATTGAGGCCTTTCTTGACCTTTCAGTTCAGGATTGCAACTCCCCATCTCCAGTTATCGGCACAGCATCTATTGAGACTAAATAGCTATATTGAGTATAAAGTTATACGTTCATTGTATATTTCAGGAAGATGCACAAGGACGTGGTGCCAGTGGTTGCCTTTGGGAAGAACAATTGGGGGGAGTAGGGTAAGATGGAAATTTATCCTTTTCTCTCTTTTTTTTTTGATGAGAACACTAATTTTTTTCTTTTCTTCTTCTTGAGATGCATTCTGGCAATCCTATCCCTCTCTAATATAATCTCCCCTTTTTCTGTTTCTTCCTTTCACATCACCTTGCATATTTCCTTTATGGCTCTGATCACATTCTGTAATTGCTTTATGTGTTTAGTTATTTGTTGCCTGTCTCCCTCACAGGAGTATGAGTTCCATGATGGTAGGAACCCTGTTAATCTTGACACCACTTCGTTCCCAGAAACTATTACATGTTTGTTGAATTAGTAATTTTTTTAAATTGAAGTATAGTTGATTTACAGTGTTGTGTTAGTTTCAGGTGTACAGCACAGTGATTCAGTTATACATGTGCATATATTCTTTTTCAGATGCTTTTCCCTTATAGGTTATTTTTCTTTATTTTTCCCCTCTCCTATTTGCATTAAAAAATAACAGCATCAGAGAGTCCAAGTTTGTGGCACAAACATGTAGTGAGCACCTGCCCTGTGCCAGTCATTGTGATAGGCCCTGGGGTAGAGAGACTGAAGGCAGGACACTATTCCCAAGGACTTGGGGTGATAGTTTAGTGGAGAGAATAAAGTACACAAATTGGCCTGGCCTAGTAAGGGAAAGGGGAAGCCAGAGGAAGAGGGACAGCACATCTCAAGGCGTGCAGACTTAACGGAACGTGACGGCCGTCCAGAGCCCTCAGAATGGCACGGATGGGCACATCGACGGTGGAAAGTGAAGATTAAAGAAAAGAGGCAGAAAAAAGAAGGGCAGCCTGCAGAAAGCATTTGATGCCAGGCTAAGGGGTTTGGCCATTATGCAAGGATTGGGAGACATTGCAAGGTTTGGGTTTGTTTGTTTTGTTTTTTGTTTTGTTTTTTTGCTGTGCGGTTTGCGGGATCTTAGTCCCCTGACCAGGGACTGAACCCGGGCCCTCAGCAGTGAGAGTTCGGAGTCCTAACCGCTGGACCGCCAGGGAATCCCGTACGGTCTTAATCAAGAGATGATGTGCTGAGATCTCAACCTCATGAAGATCTTTCTTCCATGAGAACTGAAGATGCGCTAGGCCAGAGGTGAGAGACTCGTGGCCTACAGATGTTTGCTTTGGTTGGGATTTTTTTTAAAGTTGCCAAAACAAGCACGTGGAGCAACCGGGAACACAGTAGGAAAACTGTTAGTATCTTTTAAAAGCAAAACAGATACTCCATGACTCAGTAATGCCACTCCTAGAAACATACCCAACAAAAATGCTTACGTCTGTTCACAAGAAGACATGAAATAGAATATTCATATCTGAACTATTTTATAGGCCCAAACTGGCAGCAACTTAAATACCCACCAACAGGAGAATGGATGAATACATGGAGAAGTATGAACAATAAGAAAGAGCTGTCTGCAACTCCACACGAGAGGTGGATGAATCTTGCAAGAGCAGTGTTGAGAGAAAGATGCCAGACCACAGTACTTGTGGTCGTGTTCGTACACTGTACTAAGGCAGGCACAACGAATCTAGTCTGTCTGAAGTCAGGATAGTAGCGGGGGTAGGTGGGGGGCTAGTGACCGGAACAGAGCAGCGGAGGGCTTTAGGGAGCTGGCCATCTTCCATTTCTTGATCTGGATGTTACTTGTACTGTTGTGTTCGCCTTGTGAATATTCATCGAGCTGTGCGCTTATGTATACATTTCTGGCTAGATATCAGCAGTAAAGTTTTAAAGACTTTTTTGGCAACATGTCAAAATCAGATGATTTCGCATCCAAATTGAGCTCTTCAGCTTCTCCTGGCCTCCCTCGTGTGTGCATTCCACAGGCTGCACTTGACTTTCTAACTTGCAAGGAGGCTTCCTTTCTCCAGAGTGCCAGGGTCCCATCGCTGCTGATTTTTCTCACCTGTGTCTTCTGCCGAGCCTCCAGAGGCTTTTTAGTTTGAGATGCCTGTGTGTGAGCATGCGTGATTATACATGCCACCTTTTATATTTCTGTTTATTTTTGGAAGAAATATTTATGTGGCTCAAAATTCCAAAAGTGCAAAATGATTGCCGGTGAAGTCTCCATTCCACTTCTGTCCCCCCCAGATGTCTGGTTCTCTCAAGGAGGAGCCAATGTTGCTGCTTCTTGTGGATCCTTCCAGACATATTTTATGCACATACAAGCAAATACGTGTGTATATATATTTTTTTCTTCCTTTTTCTCATTTTTCACACTTTGACAACTTGCATTTTTCACCTAATGGCGTTTGTTTCCTATGAGTACTATTCCTCCTCCTTTTTATTGCTGCACTGTAGTCCACTGTGTAGATGTGCCAAACATTTTAAAACCCATTCTCTATTGACTGGACTTTTCAAATTGCACCCAGTCTTTCGTTCCCACAAAGGATGCTGCAATGAATAACCACGTATGTACACGTCACATGGCACATTGTATAAAACAACAGAATGTTCTTGCAAGCCCTGACTTAAATTATTTCTGTTATAAAGTTCACTTACGTCTTTGAAAACTTAAGATAAGGTTGGAATGTTTAATACTTAGAGGTTTTAAACAACTATAAATCTAAAACTAACTTTTGAACCCCAAAATCTCTACAAAACCAATAAAATTTAAACCAACAGCATTAACATGAAGAATGAGTTTTGCTAAAAGCAAACTGCTGCATGCCTATGGTGTTTGGCCCATATGATCTCTGTGGTGATTGTTCTGGCACCTTATGTGTACAATTGACAAGCTTTCATTCAGCCCTTTGTGGTGTGACTTAGGTTTCATGTGATATAGATAACACTTTTTTTTTTTTTAATTATTAGCACCTTTAATTATTATTTATTTATTTATTTATTTATTTTTGGCTGTGTTGGGTCTTCGTTTCTGTGCGAGGGCTTTCTCTAGTTGCGGCGAGCGGGGGCCACTCTTCATCGCGGTGCGCGGGCCTCTCACTATCGCGGCCTCTCTTGTTGCGGAGCACAGGCTCCAGACGCGCAGGCTCGGTAGTTGTGACTCACGGGCCTAGTTGCTCCGCGGCATGTGGGATCTTCCCAGACCAGGGCTCGAACCCGTGTCCCGTGCATTGGCAGGCAGATTCTCAACCACTGTGCCGCCAGGGAAGCCTAGATAACACTATTCATGAATTAAAATCATCTATAATTTTATAGATGCCTTTATAATTACCTGTAAAACTGTAGAAAGCTGGTCCCACTTGGGGCCAAACCTAAACACGCACCCAACACAGGCAAAAGATAGGCAATGCTTGGTCAAAAGTAGCAATCTATGCTGGGTGATGCTGAATGTCGATGATCACCTGAACACACAAAATTTTAAAAAATCCCCAAGAACCTTCAGGACCTTTGTATACATTCACAGAAGTATGCTTACCACCACTCCACCCCGGGGTCCACGTGTCCCACTTTGGAAAATCACACATTAATTCAGGCTGGTCAATGAAGAGGTGCTTGCAGGAATTTTAGTTTATTTTATTCATTTATTTATTTTGGCTGCGCCGCACAGCATACAGGATCTTAGTTCCCTAACCAGGAATGAACCTGTGCCTGCTGCAGTGGAAGCGTGGAGTCTTAACCACTGGACCACCAGGGAAGTCTCTTTTTTTTTTTTTTTTTCCCAAGGGATTTTAGAGAAAAGAATTACAAGCATAATGTAGGGCAGAATTGGTGGTGATAGACAAAGTTAAACAGTTTGCCTACCCCGTGCCAGGTGCTGTCCTAGACCTAGGGATATAGTGGTGAACACAAGAGTCAAGCTGCCTGTCCTCATGGGGCTTCCATTCTAGTGGGAGTACATATAAAAAAGGTAACGAGATTCTTTCACAGGGTGACAGTGCCTTGAAGGAAGAAAACTGTCACAATATAGAATGTGCTGGAGGCACGCCGAATGGGGCTAGTAGATGGGATAGTCAGGAGGGGTCTCTGGGGAGAGAAGTGAAGGGTAAGATGACCTGGCCTCGGGGGGGATCTGAGGGAGAAGCCTCTGGACAGAGGAGACAGCTCCTACAAAGGTCCTGAGGTACGATTGACCTTGGCGTGTTGGAAGGAGGGAAACGTGTTGTAGTTAGAGAAGAAAGCAGTGGCCAGGATGTGAGAGCAGTGGCGGAGCTATGAAGGGGACTTATGTCACTGATCTGGACTCCAAGTAGAGGTCAGGCTGAGAGGCTGGGATGTGAAGTCCGGTTGCTGGGAGGAGGCATGGGAGACCAGAGGAGACGTTTTAATGTTGTCTAGGCAACGAATGACCAGGATGTTGGCTGTGGGGATGGAGATCGGTGGAGGGAGGGATTTGGGATGTGTTTTGGTGGAGGTAGCTGACGGGATTCTTCAGTGGATTGGGTGGGAGGGAGAGGAGAGAGAGTTTTGGCTAGGAGTAGTAGAAACCGAAATCAACATAAACAATAAGAAGATGGATTATCTCCCATGACAGAGTGTTCCAGACTGGGGGATTCAGCGGCTGACTGTATTATCACAGTCTCAGGTTCTTCTCTGCCTTTTGCTGTGCTTCTGACTGCTATAGACTCCTCCTTGTGAGTTGGCTTCATCCTCAGTCTGGAAGTGCAATTCCAGATGTCACATCCAGATTTACAGCATCCAGGCAAAGCGTGTCTCTTTTCCCAGAAGCCCTCACTCGATTGCCTTTACTTACTGGTCAGAACGGGGTCACATGCAAGGGGGGATGGGATTCTCTTAGAGCAAATCAAGTCCACCCCTGGAGTCGGGGGTAGGGCCAGAAGTAGAGGGCGTGGATGCCTGAACAAAATAAGGGCCCCGTGGGGAAGGACAAAGAGGGGGATGGGCTGATCATCATCTGCGTCCAGTAGGCTGTGTGGATGGGGAGCCACTCACCAGGTTGGGGACACAGGGGGCTTGAGGGGAAGCAGTGGGTTTGGTGTTGACGCATTGAGTTTGAAGTGCTTAGGGAACGTCCAGTGTTCAGCAGGCAGTTGGATCTACAGGTCTGGAGCTTTGGGGAAGGACACAGCTGAAAGAAGTGATGTGCTGTGAGGGCTGAGAGCACAGGGATGTGGATAGTCGAATAGGGATTGGAGAGTGTCTACCACACTGACAACTAAGGATGTCACCAACTGTCCTGATGGAGCAGTTTTAGTGAGTGGTAGAGAGGGAACCAGACTTAAAGAGAGTAGAAAGGAAGGGCAGAAGTGGGAAGAGTTCCAGACCCTATTGCACTGTGCTGAATTGTACTGTATCCCAAGAAGCCCAGTGTCTGGGCCAGTTTGTCCATGTGGTGAAGACGGGAGATAAACTAGGGCAGGCGTGAGCCTGTGAGCAAAAGGTGCGAAGGGAGATGATGGTCAGAGCACTTGAATGCCTATTGTTCACTACTCTGCTGGATATCCCAGTTGCTGCAGAACGATGAGACGCAAAGTATGCAGATGAAAGCAAAGATGCAGGCCCTGATACAGGAGCTCTCAAGGACCACTATGCTCAATGAGTTGGCCACAAATGCCCCAACACAAACAAAGAGCCCAAAGATGACCAATAGGCATAGAACTTACCATGCAGTGTATTTTTCTAGCCTGCTTGCAAACGTTATGGATACATGACTATATGAATACTTGTTATTAGATAAGATCACTGGAATTATGGTTATAAGCTTTCCCTTCCAGCAGTCCATAGTATCGATTGTTATTTTAGAAAGAACACTAAGAAAACAATTGGAAACTGGAAAATGGTCACAGTATTCTTTCCTGCTCCCTAGCTGAGTTTGGCTTTCCAAATATGAAAAGGAAATGTCTTAATCTGTTTGGGCTGCTATAACAAAAATGCCAGAGACTGGATGGCTTATAAACGACAGAACTATATTTCTCACCATTCTGGAGGCTAGAAAGTTCAAGATCAACGTGCTGGCAGATTCACTGTCTGGTGAGAACCCACTTCCTGGTTCACAGACTGCTGTCTTGAGCTGTGTCCTCAAGTGGCGGGAGGGGGAAGGCAGCTCTCTGGGGTCTCTTTTATAAGGGCACTAATCCTATTCATGAAGGCTCCACACCCATTACCTGATCACCCCCAAGGCCCCACCTCCTGACACCGTCACATTAAGGATTAGGTTTCAACTTTTGAGTTTTGGAGGAACACAAATATTCTGTCCATAGCAGGAACACTCCCTGCGTCTCTTCCAGATTGCTCAGC
This sequence comes from Eschrichtius robustus, assembly GCF_028021215.1. Classification (NCBI taxonomy): domain Eukaryota; kingdom Metazoa; phylum Chordata; class Mammalia; order Artiodactyla; family Eschrichtiidae; genus Eschrichtius; species Eschrichtius robustus. The sequence goes on from NC_090829.1 coordinate 141,404,359, forward strand.
TTCTGTGGCTTCAGAAAAGAGTCACCCCTTCAAATGGGCAGCCACTTTGTAATATTTGGGGCTTGAGCAGAAAGAGTCTACTCCATCAGTAAGGGGCACTTGTTCTACCCAAGTCTTGAAATCACATGAAAGTGTTCAAGGTTTCCCTGGCTTGTGTGAACTCTAAAAACAGAGGCAAAACAATAGTAATAAATTAATTAAATGAAATAAACGCAGAGGCAATGGTACAGATGTGTTCGGCTGACACGGTTTGAGGGTTGCCCCATTCATAAACCTACAGGAGGAAGCCGTCTCAAAGTTGCTGAGATGTTGCCCCACACCTGTGGTTTGGAGTGTTGGCTAGAACAACAATTAAGAGCAGGAAAAAAATGTTTTCTTAATTCTACTTTTACGTTTTTCAGATAATAATAATAATAAAAAAGATTTCGTTCTGAATCCTCTCTTAGATGGTAACGGATGCATTGTAATTGATGAACTCCCTTTGCTGTAACTTTCATGAAGGGAAAAACGGGAAGAGAGGGATCAGAATGTGACATTCCATTACACTTAAATGATACACAATGTGATTCCCATCTGAATGACCTCTCATTTTCCTTTCCATCCAGAGAACAATTAGCAAAAATAGATGAGTCTTGGATATCTTTTCCTGCTTTTCGAGCCCCAGTGTAATCCAGTTTAATTCTCTGGCTTATAGTCTTTACTTCACATCATTTGGCATCATTCTCCTGTCGCTTGTATTGATCATATTTGCACGTCGTACAACGCTCTTTGCTCCTTTCAGTGATACTAGGCTATGTAATCAGCTCAGCCTACCACGTTGTGTATGAAATACCATAAATTTAGGTTCGATCTAAAAAGAGCTTTCCTATTGCCAAAAATTACCTGTCCTGTTAGCTGGACCAGCAAAGTTATTCTTTTTTTTTTTTTTTTTTTTTTTCTTTTTTTAAATTTACTTATTTATTTTTGGCTGTGTTGGGTCTTTGTTGCTGCGCGTGGGCTTTCTCTAGTTGTGGAGAGCGGGGGCTACTCTTCATAACGGTGCCTGGGCTTCTCATTGCAGTGGCTTCTTTTGTTGCAGAGCACGGGCTCTAGGTGCGCGGGCTTCAGTAATTGTGGCTCACGGGCTCTAGAGCACAGGCTCGGTAGTTGTGGCGCACGGGCTTAACTGCTCCGCGGCATGTGGGATCTTCCCGGACCAGGGACTGAACACGTGTCCCCTGCACTGGCAGGCGGATTCTTAACCACTGCGCCACCAGGGAAGTCCCCAGCAAAGTTATTCTTGCCAGTAACAGCCCTAAGTGGGATGAGTGATCTCAGACTTGTAGATTCACTGAATCTACTACTTGTGTGCTTGTCTTGTATACAAGACGTGGTGAAACTTGATGTGGAACCTTCCACCTCTCTCATCTCTGAGCCAACCTAAGGGAAAAGAGAATTGCCTCTTCCGGTGTAGTGCTAGTGAGTTCACGGTTGGTGGGAGGGCGGGGGTGGTGCAGGGGATCAGAAGGCTGTATTTTTCTCTTTTTCTTTTGGAAATTTCTAACAGAGACCCATTCATCAATCTAGTGTGTTTTTCCAGGGGTGTGAGATGAAGAGTGAAGTACATGAAGTCCTTCATTAGTTCTTACATGCTCAAGCCGCACACTAGATCAGGCCCCTTTCTATTTAATAGCATCCTGTACTACATTTTTAAAGTTGAAGTATAGGTGATTTACAAGGTTGTGTTAGTTTCAGGTGTACAGCAAGGTGACTCACTTATATATATATATATATATATATATATATATATATATATATATATATACCTCCTTTTCCCTTATAGGTTGTTACAAAATATTGCGTACGGTTCCCTGTGCTATACAGTAGGTCCTGTTAGTTATCTATTTTATATATAGCAGTGTGTAAATGTTAATCCCAAACTCCTAATTTATCCCTCCCTCCTCATACTACGTTAAAAAAAATTATTTATTTATTTGGTTGCACAGGGTCTTAGTTGTGACAGGCGGGCTCCTTAGTTGTGGCTGGTGGGCCCCTTAGTTGCAGCACGTGGGTTCCTTAGTTTGTGGCATGTGAACTCTTAGTTTCGGCATGCGTGTGGGATCTAGTTCCCTGACCAGGGATCGAACCAGGGCCCCCTTCGTTGGGAGCACAGAGTCTTATCCACTGCGCCACCGGGGAAGCCCCCTCCTCGTACTACATTTTTGAAAAAAAATTTTAAATGGTGCACATAACATTATTATTTCATCCATAACCCTATTATATTTTATTTTATTTCTTTTAAAGGACCACTCTGACTGCTCTGGGTCTTAGGGGCTCAAGGGCAGAAGCAGGGAGACCAGTTTAGAGGTCTTTTATTTATTTATTTTTATTTTTTATTTTTTTGGCCGTGCCATGCGCGGCTTGGGGGATCCTAGTTCCCCAACCGGGGATAGAACCTGCTCCCTCGGCAGGGAAAGCACAGAGTCCTAACCACTGGACCGCCAGGGAATTCCCACCCTCTTTTATTTTATGGTCTTTACTAACAATCTAGTGGGCACCCATAAACCTGTCATCCAACCTTGGAACTAGGACAGAGGCAGTTGCTTAGATAAATCTGTGTGTCCCTTCTAAAAACTTTGTATGCTGGCAATTATTGACAGTACTTAACAGTTATTTGTTTAGTTAAGCCCCAGGAGAACAAGGACTGAGGACATTTGGTTCATCAACATATTATACCCTGCAGGGCTTCCCTGGTGGCGCAGTGGTTAAGAATCCGCCTGCCAAGGCAGGGGACACGGGTTCGAGCCCTGGTCCGCGAAGATCCCACATGCCGCGGAGCAACTAAGCCGGTGCACCACAACTACTGAGCCTGCGCTCTAGGGCCCAAGCTCCACAACAAGAGGGGCCATCGCAATGAGAAGCCCGCGTGCTGCAACGAAGAGTAGCCCCCGCTCGCCACAACTAGAGAAAGCCTGCGTGCAGCAACGAAGACCCATCGCAGCCAAAGATAAAAAAATAAATAAATATTCTATTAAAAAAATATTATATCCTGCAGTTAGTAAAGTGTCTGACACACAGAAGCCTTTAATTCCTTTAAATTAAAAAATTTTTTAATCTTTAAAAGTTGAAAAATAATTTAAATTGTGGTAAAAACCCACTGCATAAAACTCACCTGCCTTAAGTTTAAAATTCAATAATTCTTAATAAATCGACACAGTTGTGCAATCATCACCACAACCAGTTTTAGAACATGTAAATCACCTGGAAAAAAATCCCTGCTGTCCTTTCTCAGCCAGTCTTGATCACATCCTCAGCCCCAGGCAGATTTCTGTTACTATAGTTTAAAATCTACTCCTCAAAAGACACCTCTAAAAGAATGAAACGATAAGCCACAGACCGAGAAAATATTTGTGAAGGATATACCAGATAGAGGACTTGTGTCCAGAATGAACTCAAAACTCTATACTAAGAAAATAAACAACTCAGTAAAAAAGGGGGCAAAAGATTTGAACAGATACTTCATCAAGGAAGATATGAGAATGACAAATAGGCATGTGAAAACCTGCTCGATATCAGTAGTCGCTAGGGAAATGCAAATATAGCAAAAAACTATAGTGAGATACTACTACACACCTATTAGAATGACTAAGATTTAAAAGACTGACCATGCGAGTATTGGCGAGAATGTAGAGGAACTGGACTCGAATTCTTCCAAAATGTTAATGTAATAAAAGACAAAGCAAGGCTATGGAAATGGTCCAGATTAAAGGAGGCCAAAGAGACATGTTAATTAAATGCAATGCCTGGCCCTGGGCTAGATCTTGTAATGGAGGGAAAATGTTACAAAGGACATTATTCAGTGGACTGACAAAACTGGAATGAACACAAATGGCAGATTAAAGTATTGTATCAATGTCAACTTCACTGAAGTTGATGAATGTACTGTGATTATATAAGGTAATATTCTTAGTGATATTTTGAAAGAGATAAAGCAAATGGGCTAAAATGTTAACGTTAAAGTAGGTGAATATAAAAAAAGGGTATTGGGTGTTCTTGATACCATTTATATTTTTTGTAATTTTTCTCAGTTTGAAATTATTTTAGAATAATTTTTTAAAAAGAAAAAGCTCATGACAGTTTTATTTAGGGATAAATTTCTGGACATAGTAAAAGCCTGTGAAAATTTGAGGTCTAAATGAAATTTATTGCACTAATAACAATAAGAAGATTAATTTTTAACCTGTTGAATTTTGCATATTCAGAAGGGCCTAGCATAACAAAGAGACAAAAATAAAAACATTTTAAAGGTTATTTGGCTGTAGCAATATTTTTCTTAAATTGAGGTGAAATCCACATGACATGAATTAACCATTTTAAAGCATACAGTCCAGTGGCATTTAGTACATTCACAATGTTGTTCGACCACCATCTATCAAAAACCTCGCTGCTTTTAAAGATACTTAACATTTGCATTTTAAAATTTTGCAGAAATGCTTTTTTAAAACTTGTTAAACAAGTTTAACAAGTTTAAAAAACAACAAAATAGCTTGAATTACAATCTGTGATATTTTCCACTCTGATTACTTCCTCACACACCTACACACCACACACACACACAAGAATGCTCAAATATTCAACTACGCTAAAATGCAGTTTTCCAAGAGATCCTAATACTTCATTCATTGTTAGCTATCCTGGACCTAAAACTGGCTGCCAACATATAGACATGTCCAATCCTCTGACAGCCACTGAGCAATATGCTGGCTATAAAATTTGTGCAAGTGAGGTATCTGCCTTCACTTAGTTTGTGACAGCCAGTTACTGAAATAAACACCGCAGATTTTACCTAAGTTACTCTGAATATTGTTGTACCCCTAGTTCCCGGTGGAAAGATCGTCAGTCTGTTCTTTGATTCAACCTGGTATGTGATCATCATCATCATTTTCATTTAGTAAAACCAAGAGGGCAAAGCTAAGAAGAGGTAAATTCAGTTCCCGCTAAATTGTTTCTTCTCTTTGTCCGCTCTGTTTTCCCTGTTTTGGGAATAGTTGAGGCAATCTCATTTTCACTTTGCATTTCAGTGTTGCCTTCTGGGTGTGCCTGTCTTGAGAAGACTCTGCCTCAGGTGGGCCACCCTCAGTCACTGGCCCTAAATCGCTCAGTTCTGGGCACGTCTCTGGTCCCTGCTGACACTCCTCTGAGTCTCTGACGGAGAGTTGGTCTCTATTAGAGTACTCATTTCTCCAATCTCAGTCGTGATTGGTTTAAAATCAACATAAAAGTCACTGATATAGGGCTTGCTAAACACATTCTCTGAAGTCCTACGAAGAGGAATTGTTGTATTATGTCAGAGGTTCCAAGATCTGTTTGTTCTGAACAAGAAATGGTTTGATGAAAACCCCCAATGGTGTTAGTATTTTCTGCGGGTCTTGCTCTGGACTGAAATCCATTTGTGACATTATCACAATCTTTATTTTCTATGGGACGGATACTTTTTTTTTTTTTCTTTTTAACCTGACGGCCTAGTGTGGTACTCGGATGGTGTTGGCAGCCTTTAACCGTTAGTGCTCTTCTTAAGAGCTGCCTAAATGGAGCAATAGGAGAGAGCTGAGTTGTTCACACTGGCCAGGTACTGCTGGTCCTCTCCTACCACTCTTGTACAGTCAAGGACATTCTCCAGCGTTTTTTGTCAAATTCTCGTCTCACCAGGAATTGGTGATCCTCCTCCTGGGGGGATGTGGTACTGGGATGGGGTGTGGTACGGGTGGGGAGCAGGCGATGCTCTCCTCTTCCGCCTGAAAAGCAGAGACTGGGGGCCGGGAGATGGAGGCCGGAGGATCTGCCATCACTTTTCACGAGGTGGTTTCTACTTCCAATCCTTCCAAACCTTTAGTGGGTAGTAGAGCTAGTAGCCAGGCTGCCTTGGATGGTCCAGCTGGAGGGGAAGGCTATGGAGGAGAAGCAGGCTCCAAGCCTGTCTTTTGTTTTGGTCAGTTCAGCATCACCTACCGGCCAAGAAACCTCTCCATGGAAATAATTCCCTCTACCGCTATCGAATAGTTTCGCTTCACATGTTTTCTTTAATCAGAAATTTGTAGAACCACAGCTCCTCGATTCATTCTGACTGGGAGTTAGTTCTCAGACTCCAACCAGGGCAGAAGAGGCAGCTAATCATCTTTTGCTTTACCTACTACACATAACTGTGAGTTGGGATTCTTTTGCTGTAAAACCTCATCTTCCCATAAATGTAGGCTACTTTATTACAGGCTGAATGTAACCAGGACCTCAGGTATGCACTTTTGTAAATTACTTACATTTATTACAATGTTTAGCTCTGAAATGTAAACACTACTTACTAAAAACTACTTACAAAACGTTTTTCTTTTCACGGTTACTTGCTACTATCATTACCGTAGCTTTCTATTTACGGAAAGGTTTATTTAAAAATACATTTATTTAGGAATAAAGGTGAGTCAGTTTAAAGACAGTATTAATTACATAATCACACAAGTGGTTTGCAGATACAACAAAACCAGAGACACGGTGGAAGCCGAATTTGGAAAACAGGTTCCACGGGGTGGTGGGGCAGGTGCGAGAACTCTACGGAAGCCGGGAAGGCCAAGGGCAAGGCTGGCGTGAACCCGAGCCCGGAGCAAAAGACGGCCCCGCCTCCCCGAGTGCGGCGCAGTGCGCAGGCGCGGCGGCCCGCCTCTGCGGGGCGCTGGGCTCACTGCGCACGCGCGGCCGTCGGCTTGGTCCCAGGTGGAGCTGCTTTAGCTGAGCTGGCGCCGCCGTGAGCTTCCGAGATGAGCGCGGCCGAGGCCGACCGGTGGGCTTGGCTGCTGGTGCTCAGCTTCGTGTTTGGATGCAATGTACTCAGGATCCTCCTCCCGTCCTTCTCCTCCTTCGTAAGTGGCTATCTGGCCTTCCAGGGGCCGGTGGGGTCGCCGCCCCAGCGTGCCGTAGACACAGGGGTCTCAAACTGGCCGCCCGACGGCCGGATTCGGCCTGCAGAGGCATCTTGGTTGGGCCGTTCTGTGTTTTAAGATGTTTTTGAGTGAGTTGCTAGCGTCAAGTGGCAACGCTTTACCCCCATATCCGGTTTTCTGGATTTTTGGGGAGAAAAAAAAAATGCCTGATAACGCGTGGCCACGTTTTCGCGTGGCAGCGGTCTGGAGTTCTCAGTGCCCTTCTGCCAGCCGCACTCATTTCCGTTATTCTCTGGTTCCTGGGGGCGTCGAGCGGCCTCAGGCTGCTGGGGTGGGGGCGTGGGGAGGGCCAGTGCCTGCAGCACGGCGTCGGGGCTCCGGGAAGTCTCGCCTTCTTGCGTGCAGTGCAGCTGTGCAGGGTCCCTGGGGACGAGTCTCAGGATGCAGGGACCCCCATTCTTGGGGCGGGAGGGGTTGGAGACAGTGTAGACTTAGAATCCCAGTGCTCTGTGATGTTTCCTGTACCCAGAGGAGCGACGGGCACTTGGGAGTACTCCCTGCGGGGCGTTGTGTCCATCGTGAGTAATTTCCTCGTGTCCAGTCGCCACGGCTGCTGTGACTGTCATGCCATCTTCCTGTACCTCCCAGAGGAGGTGTGTTTGATTCAGAGTCTAGTAGTTGTCCTAAGACATCCAGCTATTGATTGCTGGGGTGGAGGTTTGATCCTTGGTTTGTGATTCTCCGAGGTCTGCCCCTCTGCCTGTTGGAGCCTGAATAGGGGGTTTGGTGGCATATTTGATGGGAGGTGCCTGTGGAGAAGGTGAGGAGCCGCGGAAGGGCGCCCTCTGTAGGCCGACAGTGGGAGTGAGGGGCTGTCTGACTTAGACCAAGACTCAAAGATGGGGTGCACACACTGGAGCAGTATTCTGGGAACTCAGTTCTGCTTTTCTCTCCTGGTATAAATTGGTGGTGGTGGTGGGGTATTTAAGACTAGACAGGGTTTCTACTTCTTTTTGTTCTACTCTACTGGTATCCATTGGGTGCCTGTTTTGTGTAAAACTCTATTCTAGGACCTTATCACCCAAGTTGTCCTGAGGCAGTTCTGTCTTAATCCCATCCCCCGTTCAGAATCTTTCCTGATGCTTCCTTGTCTTTAAGATGGTGTCCGAAGTACTCAGCATTGCATAAAAGACCCTTGAAGAGTAGGCCCCAGCCCACTTTTCTTTCTTCTTATTTTTTAAAAACTGTGGTAAAATATACATAACATAAAATTTACCATTTTAACGTATATAGTTCAGTGGCATTGAGTACATTCACATTGTTGTGCAACTGTTCATCACCCTTCGTCTCCAGAACTGCAGCTTCCTAAACTGAGATTTTGTCCCCAGTAAACATGGGGTGTTATCCGCATGCCCCTTCCCCAGTCCCTGGCAACCACCATTTTACTTTCCATCTCTATGAATCTGACTATTCCTAGGCACCTCATATAAGTGAAATCATATAATATTTGTCCTTTTATGTCTGGCTTATTTCACTCAGCATAATGTCCTTAGGGTTCATCCCTGTTGTAGCCTGTGTTAGGATTTCTGTCCTTTTTAAGGCTGAATAATATTCCACTGTATGTATATACCACATTTTGTTTGTTCATTCATCTTTTGATGGACATTTGGATTGTTTCTGCCTTTTGACCATTGTGAATAATGCTGCTAGAACATTGGTGTACAAGTGTATTCAAATCTCTGCTTTCAGTTCTTTTGGGTAAATACCCAGAAGTGGAATTGCTGGATCATATGGTAATTCTGTTTTTAATTTTTTTGAGAAACTGCTGCACTGTTTTCCACAGCGGCTGCATCATGTAAATTCTCACCAGCAATGCACAAGTGTTCCAGTTTCTCCACATTCTCCAACATTGGTATTTTTAGTTATTATTTTTCCTTTTTGGATAATTGCCATCCTAATGGATGCAAAGTGGCTTCTCTTTGTGGTTTTGATTTGCATTTTCCTAATGATTAGTGATGTTGAACATCATTTCATTTGCTTATTGGCCATCTGTATATCTTTGAAAAACGTCTATTCAGGTCTGTGGCCCCTTTTCTAATGGGGCTTCAGGAGCTGTCCCTAGGGGAAGGGCGCTCTCTGGAGGCCCACATCGAGAGTGAGTGGCTGCGTTTTTGTGGTTAAGTTAGGAGTTCTTTATATAGTCTGGATATTAACGCCTTATCAGATATATGATTTGCAAACATCTTCTCCCATTCTGTGGGTTGCCTGCCCATCTTACTTGCAGTATCACTTCGATTCTTCCTATGTACCCCATCTCATTTCACCTTATATTGGAACCACACACAAAACTAACCTCAATTGCTGAAAGAGGCTGTGTTGGTTTTGTGTTCCTCTGTGAATTGTTCCTAGTTTCTCATAAGCTGAGGGGGAAGGAGGAGAGAGTTTGGGATATGGCAACGGCTGTAAATAAGAACTGTCATCATCTCTGGCTCCTTCACCAAGCTTTCACCAAACCTGTGCCCTGCAGCTAGCACACTCTCATAAGAAGTTATTGCTGCAGTCCACACATGCACGAGGTTTGTGCCTTATCAGGGTGGCTGTTTGTCGTTCAGGTGAATGAGCCCTGGGTTTGTCCTTGGACCTGTGTCACTTCCTCTGCTGCATCCTACAGGCTGTGTAACCTCTCTAACCTCCAACCAGTTAGCCTTCTTAGACCCGTTTTCCCTTGGTTGTAACACTGTCAGAATTGTTAGCCAGGTTCAGAAGGATAACATTATCCTAGCAGAGTACAGTTGCTGGTGTTCAAAACAGGGAGAAGTAATAAAGAGATCTGGTTTGTGTTGAGGGTCAGTGAAGAGCTGTAAGGAACGCACTGGTCCCGTGTAGGGTAAAACGCTGCTCTGTCTCGACCATTAGAGGCCGCCCCATCGCAGGCGCTGATGTGAGGATGCACGTGGGAAAGACTCCAGTGAGGATCAGTTTGGGAACGGGCCATGCCCCTGCACCTCAGACTGTAGCCTTCCTTCCAGGGTTTCCGAAGCTCCTTCCCTTCAGCCAGAGCAGGGAAGGGGCGCACCTTCCCATTAGTCAGGAGAGGCCCTTGAGGAAGTCTCTCAAGTGCAAGAAGTCCTCTCCCAGCAGAGTGCTGCAAGGTCCTGGGATGGGACCTCAGCCAAATACTGGGGTGGGGGCTGGGGGCCTGGATGAGGACGCCAATTCCTTGGCGTTGACTTGGTTAGAATTTTCCTGCGAGTTCTTTCATGTTTCCTTTCTAGCTGGTCACAGGACGCATTTGCGATCCAACACAGCCAAAGGCGGAGGCAGAGGGGACAAAGACCACCTTGCGGAGCGCCCCGCTCCGTGCCGGCTGCGCGGAGGCGCGCTGTGCAGGCGCCCCGGGCCCCAGGACTGGCGTGGCCGAGGGCGGGAGGAGCTCCTAGTTAGCCACGTGCCGTGCGCAGGCGTGCCAGGGCCGATGCGCTGGAAGGCGGCCTGCGGGTCCCGGAGAGATGCGTGCGTGCACTGCGCAGGCGCCCTAGGACTGGTGTGGCGGAGGGAGGGGTGAGGGTCTGGGTGAGGCACGTGCCCTGCGCAGGCGCCCCAGGACCTACGCGGTGGAGGGCGGCTTCAGGCGCCAGGGGCCCCTTCTTCACAGACCCCCTGCTTTGCAGACTTTGAGCATAGGTGCAGCGCAGGCTGTCCTCAGGGATTTGGTGTGTGGGACTGGCCGCCACTTTTGTGTTTGACAACTTCAAAATCACACTTAACTTTCTGCTCTAAAAAGTGGCCGCTTCCCTTTTCCCTCTAGGGGCCCGGGCCACTGCGGTGAGGGGTGGATACTGCAGGGCCTGCCGCTGCGGGCCTTGCTGAGACCCTGCCCGTTTCCAGGGAGCACGGTCGCCTAGTGAGTTCTTGCTGTGGACCAGGCATTAGGATGGGCCCCAAGTGCTGGTTGAGGAGGGGACAAAGGCGGCGACGGGGGTTGAGGGCGCACGAGCAGGTGCGGCCTGGCAGATGCGGACTCCCACGTGCCAGAGACCAGGGCCCCGAGGAGTGGGCCCGACTTGGCCGGTCCTGGCTGAGGGGCATGTGGGGTTGTTCTGGGCCTTGGGCCCTTCCCGGGGTGAGGGGGTCTCCCTGCGGTGTTAGGGACACGCCTGAGCCGCCACTCCCAGGGATGCCTGCTGTGTTCCGGGAGGGAGGAGCCTTTGGGCTGTAAATGTCGTCGGGCACGATTTTCAGATGGGTCTGGTCCAGAGAGTTGCCAGCCAGTGAGCGGGGGAGTGAGCATTTGAACAACCCCAGTGCCACCGCAAGTCCTGGCATTTTGTTGGCAGAGGGAGTTTCCAACTTGGACAGGATCAGAGGGTGACTGAGGAGGACACTGGGATGTCACACAGGCAGAGGGCCAGCGTCTGGGGACAAGAGAAACGAAGGATTGGTTCTGCCCTTGTTTGCTCTCCAGATTCTCCCACCGGCTTTTTTTTCGTGATAAGCAAATTTTGTTTGTTTGTTTATTGATTCATGGCCTCCTCCCGCGCTTGCGGGATCTCAGTTCCCTGACCAGGATTTGATCCTGGGCAGCAGGCAGTGAAAGTGCCAAGCCCTAACCACTGGACCGCTGGGGTATTGCCTCACTGGTCTTTAAAAACTTATTTTCTTTTTTGCTTTAGAATTATTTGTGGACCCATCTCCAGGTCTTTGAAAAACCGTACCCTGCAAAGCTTATCAGCTTCTGTCAGGTGGGAGATTTAATACGCCTGTGAGTACATAAAAACTTCAGGGGACTTCCCTGGTGGCACAGTGGTTAAGAGACTACTGAAGCCTGCGTGCCTAGAGCCCGTGCTCCGCAACAGGAGAAGCCACTGCAATGAGAAGCCCGCGCACTGCAAGGAAGAGTAGCCCCCGCTCGCGGCAACTAGAGAAAGTGCACATGCAGCAACAAAGACCCAACGCAGCTGAAAAAAACAAATTAAAAACCTGATAGAAATTAAAAAAAAAAAGACTTCAGATATATGTTTTTTAAATTTATTTTATTTATTTATTTTTGGCTGCTTTGGGTCTTCGTTGCTGCGCGCGGGCTTTCTCTAGTTACGGAGAGCAGGGTCTACTCTTTGTTGTGGTGCGTGGGCTTCTCATTGTGGTGGCTCCTCTTGTTGCAGAGCTCGGGCTCTAGGCGCACGGGCTCAGTAGTTGTGGCTCACGGGCTCTAGAGTGCAGGCTCAGTAGCTGTGGCGCACGGGCTTAGTTGCTCCGTGGCATGTGGGATCTTCCCGGACCAGGGCTGAAACCCATGTCCCCTGCATTGGCAGGCGGATTCTTAACCACCGCGCCACCAGGGAAGCCCCAGACGTTTATGTTTTAAAAATTAATATTGGAACTTCCCTGGTGGCCCAGTGGCTAGGGCTCCGTGCTCCCAGTGTAGGGGGCCCAGGTTCGATCCCTGGTTGGGGAACTGGATCCCACATGCCACAACTAAAACCCGGTGCAGCCAAATAAATAAATATGTTAAAAAATTAATACTAAGAACATTTAAAAAATTTAGATCTCCTTAAATCTTACATTTCAACTCATAATTCTAGTATATTTTAACAGTTATTTGTAAGGAGGTCTTGGATTAATGTTGGTACCCATTTGCAAACTTAAACACTTCCAAATTTTCTTTTTTTGTACTTGTAGATGTGATACGTTCAGTTTTTCTTCAAGCACTGCATTTCCTAATTTTAACCACAAATCTCTTCAGTTCCCCTCAAGTTTATTCTCCTGCCCTCACTCACTTTCCACTCCTGAGTAACCATTTTTGGCCTTTCCAGTTTTTAATTGTTTTATGTACAGCGTACCTCGGAAATATTGCGGGTTTGGTTCCAGGCTACTGCAATAAAGTGAATATCGAAGTAAAGTGAGTCACATGCAATTTCTGGTTTGCCAGTGCATAAAAAAGTTATGTTTACACTAGAGTCTATTAAGTGTGCAATAGCATAGCATTGTGTAAAAAAAGTGTACATGCCTTAATTAAAAAATTGTTTATTGCTAAAAAATGCTAACCATCATCTGAGCCTTTAGTGAGTTGTAGTAGTAACATCAGAGATCACTAATCAGGGGATTCCCTGCTGATCCAGTGGTTAGGACTCTGCCGTTTCACTGCTGAGGGCCGGGATTCGATCCCTGGTCCAGGAACTAATATCCCGCAAGCCGCGTGGTGTGGCCTAAAAAAAAAAAAAAAAAATCACTAATCAAAGATCACCATAACAAATATAACAATAATAAAAAAGTTTGAAATATTATGAGAACTACCAGAATGTAACACAGAGACATGAAATGAGCAAATACTGTTGGAAAAATGGTGCCAATAAACTTGGTTGATGCAGGGTTGCTACAAGCCTTCAATTAAAAAAATCTGTGAAGCACAGCCTGTATTCTCTATAATGCTATGTATGTAATGTGTTTGCCCCTCTATTTCTTTTTTTTTTTTTTTTTTTTTAATTTATTTTTGGCTGTGTTGGGTCTTTGTTGCTGTGCGAGGGCTTCTCATTGCAGTGGCTTCTCTTTTTGTGGAGCACGGGCTCTAGGCGCGTGGGCTTCGGTAGTTGTGGTTCACGGGCTCAGTGGTTGTGGCTCGCGGGCTCTAGGGCACAGGTTCAGTAGTTGTGGTGCACGGGCTTAGTTGCTCCGTGGCATGTGGGATCTTCCTGGACCAGGGCTCGAACCTGTGTTGCCTGCATTGGCAGGCAGATTCTTAACCATTGCGCCACCAGGGAAGTCCCCCCTCTATTTCTTTTTAAATCCTACTTTTAAAAGTCAGGTTTATTGATGTGTAATTTGCATTCAGTGAAATTCACTTCTTGTACATGGGCAGTTTGATGAGTTTTGGCACACTTAATCAGGGTAACCACCGAAACAATCAAGGTAAAGAATATCTCCATCACCTCCGAAAGTCCTTTCCCCACCCTGCACCTGTTTTTTTTAAATCAAATTTAAAAAAAAAAAATACACCTTTAATTGATTTTTTGGCTGTGCCGCACCGTTTCACATGGCATTCGGGAATCTTAGTTCCTGGACCAGGGATTGAACCCACGCCCCCTGCAATGGAAGCGCGGAGTCTTAACCACTGGATCGCCAGGGAAGTCCCTGCACCTGTTTCTTGATTTACACAGTTTAAGCAGCATCTATGAACTCCTTGCTCTTTAAGATGATTCTGTGATTTTTAAAGATAATTTGGTGCATTCCTGTTTTCTGCTCTAGGGTGGATCTGGCTAGCGTGTATGTCCTTTAGTTAGAGTGTTCGGTAGTGGGGACACGACAGCTGAGTTTGAAGACCCCCCTACTCCAGGAGGCTGCGCAGTGGCAAGCACACTGTGCTGCTGCACAGGCGCCCTCTGGAGACCGAAGGGCCTCATTGCTCGGGCGCTGGAAAGGGGCCTCAGCTGGTGTTCCGTGAGGCTGTGCGGGCGTCCCTGGGAGACCCGCAAGAGGGGCGCGGCTGGCCAGCTCGAACTGAAGCGTCACCCTACTGTGCACCAGGCAGGGGGGGTCGGGGGCTAGAGGAACAGACTGATTTATTGTGCACCTGCTATGTACCAGTACAGGGAAATACATTAATATAGTTTATTAACGTATCTTTATTAATATATTTTTAAAAATGTGAAACAAACACAAACGTGCAGAAAAGTTATACATTCATTAGAAAGAACTGGTTTTGTTTCCTGAACCATTTGAAAGTAAGTTGTCAACCCGAGTGCCCTCTTTCCCCAATACTTTAGTGTATAAACAGTGGCCTTGCCCGCAGTACAGCTGTCAGGTACAATCCTCCTGTCCCGTTCAGGGTTTCCTCGTCCCAGTGACGTCCTTTATAGCAGAAGGACCCCAGTCAGCACCATGCATAGCACATACTTGTCATGTCTCTTCAGTCTAGAAGGAGTCTTGGTCTTTCCTTGAATTGCGAGGATGACATTTCCAAATATCGCAGGGCAGTGATTTTGCACAATGGCCTTCTGTGGACATCCTTGTCCAGTGTTTGGCGAGGATGTCACATAAAGGATGCTGTGTTCTCTTTGCATCTCACCAGGTACCGTGGGCGTTGATTTGGGGAGGTACACTCATCACTCCGGGTCAGTCCCTGAGGAATTCTCAGTCCCCTATGAGGTCGCCCCTTGGACCTTCCTGCTCTGGTGCGAGGGTGGTCCCCTTGCTCTCCCCTCGCTCTCCTGGGACCTTCACCTGTCCCCGGGGGGTTGTTGGGCGCTACCTGGCAGCCACTGCATGTGTAGCCCGGGCCGCTGGCAGTGTCCTGGCCGGTGTGTGTGTCTGTGGGGGGCGTCTGGGGCCGGCGTGGGCAGGTGCCCTCACACTTGGGTCCCCTCCACTATCCGGGCGGCCAGGAGGGCCCTGGGGAGGGTGCCTGGGCCGGTCGTGTCCCATGTGGGGCCTGGCTGTCAGAGGCTGCTCTTCACAAACATTTACGTCTGTTATTTCATCTGTCTGTGTGTATCTATGGAAAACCACAAGTTCACACCTGCACCTCCAGTTCTCATCCAGTCCCACGGGATTCATTCTGGTTCTCTCCCAATGCATGTTTCTCACTCCCTTTGCTCACAGTGAGAAAACTGGCTCACAGTATCCTTAGTAGGTCTCCATGACTTGCTCAATCCTTTGTAACTCACCCTCGGCCTCCACTACCACCTCCTCTTGTCACATGTGCCCCTCCTGCTGTGGAACCCCGACTCTCATGCCAGGCAGCCCCTCTGCGGGAATGCCCTCTTCACCCGCCACCGCTTCATCCCTGACCCCCGGCACCCCCCCCCCCCTTGCTCTGCCCACCTAATTTAGCACAGAATTCTACAGGAATGAGGGGCGTGCACGGTCCTTGTCACCTGAATGAAGCTCTGGGGATGGAATCAGTTTTCACCCTGTAATCACAATTTTGCTGTAAAAGTGAAGGATACATACATTTGTGCTGTAGCAGTCCGTGGGCATATCTGCAGAAGGAAAAACGTAATTGAATAAAGACTCATGGCGGCGGGCGGAGTTTTCGTTTCTGTGGTCGGGGGCAGGCAGCAGGACGGGGACCGGGCAGCAGAGCCTGGCCATGGGGGTAAAGGGCAGCGTGCCCAGCTGCAGGAGGCAGCAAGCGGATGGGGGGCGAAGGCTGATCCCGGCTGTCACCTCCACCAGATGTCCAGGGTGCTGCAGAAGGACGTGGAGCAGGAGTCACAGATGCGAGCGGAGATCCAGGGTATGAAGCAGGAGCTCTCCACCGTCAACATGATGGACGAGTTTGCCAGATACGCCAGGCTGGAGAGAAAGATCAACAAGATGACTGATAAGCTCAAAACTCACGGTACTGTTCTCATTTGTAGCGTGGGAAGCTTCGTACGAGCTGATTAATAGAGAAATCTTTATAGAAAGAGGCACTGCATATGTGCTTTGATCTTTGAGGTTCTGATGTTGACAGAGAGTTTTAAGTTGTCTAGAAGAGACCCAGTAATAATTGTTACTTCCTCCTTTTTTGCTGGTGAACCTTTGCTTTCTAAACACAGAAGCCTGGGGACTTCCCTGCCGTTTAGTTGTTAGGACTTGGCACTTTCACTGCTGTGGGCCCAGGTTCGATCCCTGGTCCGGGAACTAAGATCCCACAAGCCGAGAGTCATGGCCAAAAAACAAAAAACAAAAAACAAAAAAACCCCATACAACCACACAGAAACCTCTAACATCTTTGATTTTCTTCATTCTCTGTAGGTTGACATTTTCAAATTCAACACTTTTCTGAGAGAAGCCTAGAAAAATCTCATGGTGGATTCCCAGGAGCTTTTGTGAATGCTCTAAAAAATGCCCAGCAGTGTCCTTATCCAAGTGTAGACTTCAGGCTGGGGATCAGGTCTTACTCAGCTTTATGTTTGCCACTGTTCCTAACAGTCTCCTTTGATGGATAGGAGGTCAGCTTGTGTGCTGAGAGAGTGTGTGGCTAGTGAAACCTGCAGAGGGGCCTGCCCAGGCCTGAGACAAACTAGACTCCCACTTACGGGTTAGTGTGCTGTGTGGCCTGGGAAATCCAGGAAGAAAAAGGTAGTCCTGTTGGTAAGTGCCTCGTAAAAGAATCTCTGATTTAGATGAATAGCTTTAAGAGTTTTTAAAATGAAAGCTTCAAATCTCATAATCTGTGTGTGATTCTATTTTAAATAATGGCACAGTGGGTGACTTTTAAGAAATCCTATTTTATATTTTCTAAGTGTGTGTGTGTGTGTGTGTGTGTGTATGTATGTATGTGTATATTTTGTTTGTTTGCTTTTTGGCTGTGCTGCGCAGCTTGTGGGATCCTAGTTCCCCGACCAGGGATCAAACCCAGGTTCTCGGCAGTGAGAGCGCGGAGTCCCAAGCACTGGACCATCAGGGAACTCCCTTGTCTAAGTATATTGAGCAGATGTTACATACATAGTTAGAAAATAGTTTATGAGGAGAAATAACATTTCTGTGTGCTTGAATATCTTCTTCATTTTTTTTAAGGACTGATACCATTTCATTCTGTTTTTCCTTTCAGTGAAAGCACGGACAGCTCAGTTGGCCAAGATAAAATGGGTTATAAGTGTTGCGTTCTACATACTGCAAGTAAGTGTCCTATTCTGTCACCTGGGGTCATTGAAGTTGGTAACGGACTGTCCTCCAGAACCATGTGGCCCAGAATCCGGGCCTGGGAATTCAGGCTTTTCCACTTTCAGCTGCTGTGCTGTGTGGTCCTGCTAGCATGTAACTCTGAACACTCTGTGAATTTCTAAGGTAGACTAAAATGAAGCCTTTGTTTCTCTTAGTCTCTTTTAGCCTTTGTCTTTTAGAGTTGTTAAATGTTGGGATTTTTTAGCAGATGCGCTTCTCTGGAGTTCTTTCATTTTGCCTTTGTTTCAGTGCAGCGTTGGGAGCCTGGGTGGGTATGGAGTGAGAGAGCTTATCTAGACATCGTATTTTCTAAGGCGGTCGGTGACTGTGGCCGTTGCTTGTCACCGGGTGTGCAGACGTGTAGGTGACGTGTAGATGTCTGCTCTCCAGGCGGGAACACGTCATTCTCACCTCAGTCCAGGACCGTTGATTCCCAGCTTCCTTGCCTGGGGGATGTTTACTTGTTCCCTTTGCTGCGGAACAATCCCTGCTCCTGCTGCTGCTTCCTTCGCCCCAGGGTGTGGATGTGCCACACGCACACTTAGTGGCTGCTTTAAATGGTCTCCGAGTTTCAGTCCTACGTGTGATCTTTCCTGGGGGAAAAGATTTGCGCCCAGCCCCCCAAAGCCCAGGTGGTTTGGGTGTGTTTGAGGACGTTGATCCTGAGGCGTTGTCACTTTGGTACGAGCGAGGTCTCACGGGGAGAGGAGTCGAGCAAGCCGCGCTCTCTGAGGTCCGCTCCCTCGAGTGGCACGTTCAAGGCCACGAAGGGGATGGAAGACAGCTGACCGAGCGCTGCTGGGAAAGGAGGAGAGGGCAGGCAGCGCGTCTCGTCCCGCCACTTAACCTCACAGAGGGCTCACCTCTGCACTTGGGTGTGCGGGTGGGAGCGGTAGCTAGTTTTGCAAGGACCTGAGAGGCGTGAGATCACTTTTGTCACTGATGAGGTGTAGTTAGCGTAAGCTGGCTGCTTAGAGGAGGTGCTCGATGAGGAAGGAACACTCGCGCTGTGGGAGACCTTGGTCACTCTATCAGCTAATTTGATGGTGTGCGTGTATCTGCTGGCTGTGAGGACTGGATGGGTAGGGTTGGAGGTCACTGATGTGGAGAGTTTCCTTGGCTTGTTTCCGTGTTTCCTCATCTTCCGTGGTGATCGTTTGTGTGGCTGGCAGGCTGTCTCCGCTCACCAGCCGTGTCTTTGCAGGCTGCCCTGATGGTCACGCTCATCTGGACGTACTATGCTGTCCCTGTGGCCGTGGTGCCGAGTAGGTGGATAACTCCACTCGACCGCCTGGTAGCGTTTCCCACCGGAGTAGCAGGTACGTGGGCGCTGGCAGACGCGGTGGAGGAGCGCGGCCAGGCCGACCTAGGGGCGTGTGGCGGGAGGTTCAGTCAGCTGAGCTCAGCCTGCCGCCCACAGTGAGCAGCTCCGTGTCTCCGCCTCACACAGGGCTTGCAGCGAAGGAACTGACGTCTAGAGAACTGACGTGTCCAGTGTCACCGAAATGTGAAGTAGCAGGGCTACAGCTCAACCCAAGCCTGCCTCCGTAATCCAAGCCCAATACCTGGGGTCTGATACCCCGTTTATTGAAACACCACCTCTGGTTCCCAAATTCTGTGACTCCCTTTCAGTTCACACTATGCTTAGCCCCTCTGCAGCATTTCCTGGTATCGGTCGTTCTTTCACTTCTGAAAGAATTTCTTTTGGGTGTTAAAATTAGTACATGTCATCGTAGAATGATTAGAAATATAAAAAAAAACTTTTAAAAAGACTCAGTAGCTATGGATAACCCCCCTTAACGTTGTGGTATATTTTTTCCAGTCTTTTTTTCTATTTATTTTTGTACGGTTTAGGTTACCTGGCACATACCATTTTTCACCCCTCTTATCACGTGAGCCTTTCCCCACATCAATGCATTTCTTCAGGTTAGGAGACGGGCGTGCCGCTGGCCGTGCTGAGAGGGCAGCTTGATAAGTCTCCTCAGTAAGGAACTTGGAACAGCTGTTCTCCGTTTGGGTGCGTCATAACTGACGAGTTTCCCTGCTAAAGGATATCTATTTAAGTCCCCAGTTTTTGCTGTAGAGATGATGCCGCAGTACACATCCTGCTCAGCCAGTCTTTGGCTGCGATTTGTGATCATGCTGGAGGTGAACTGCTAAGTCAAAGGGATGACCGTGTCAAAGATCTCCAATGTAGCCAGGCCCCTTCCTCCCCCTCCCCCTCCCTCTTCCCGGACCCGGCCAGGATCGTATGGCTGGTGGCTCTCAGCGCTGCTGAGCCGAGGAGCCAGAGGCCACTCTCTCTTCCTGTCTCTCAGCATCAGTGGGGCAAGAAAGGTGTGGGTAAACATTCCTCCGTGCTTATAATGCTTTGGTGGGAAGGGAAAAACAGATCATCTGACAGGGTGGTCTTACAGTCTATTAATATCATAAATAATGATGCACATGTCTCTGGCAGGAAAGACAAATTCAAATCATTGTTTGTCGTTTTAAATAATTCCTCCTTAGTAAAGAAGGCAGCTCTGTGAATCAGTAGAAACTCTGGGGGCTTCCCTGGTGGCACAGTGGTTAAGAATCCGCCTGCCAATGCAGGGGACACGGGTTCGAGCCCTGGTCCGGGAAGATCCCACATGCCGCGGAGCGACTAAGCCCGTGCGCCACAACTACTGAGCCCGCGAGCCACAACTACTGAGCCCACGTGCCACAACTACTGAAGCCTGCGCGCCTAGAGCCCGTGCTCCACAACAAGAGAAACCACCGCAGTGAGAAGCCCGCGCGCCGCAACAAAAGAGTAGCCCCCGCTCGCCGCAACTAGAGAAAGCCTGCGTGTAGCAACGAAGACCCAACGCAGCCAAAAAAAACAGTCTGATCAGTTTGAACCCAGGAAACACAAACTTGGTGTTAGCCCAACACTACTCAAAAAGGACTGAAGTGCTCTATTTCCTAGAAGTCAAAGGTAGCAGAGGCAGGAAATGTGGGCGGAACTCCTGGCATGCTCTCATGTTGAATTTCTTTATTTTTAGGTGGTGTTGGAATTACCTGTTGGATTTTAGTCTGTAACAAAGTTGTGGCCATTGTGCTTCACCCTTTCAGCTGAAAAAGAAGATGAATTTGGCTACAGCACTTTCAAAAACGAATTTTCACTTAGGAGATTACAAATCTGATTTATACTGTTTTATTTTTTGTTTTGTTTATTTTTGTTTGTTTGTTTTTTTAAAAAAGGAAACACAAGCCACAGGTTAGTTGTTGTTGTTGAACGTGTTTGTTCTTGGACTTCATGTTGAGATTCTTAGAAGAATCACCGTTCTGTCCATTTGTTGTGAGCCATGGAAGTCAGTCTCGTGTGTACCAGCCAGCATGGCACCAGATTTGTGATAAGAAGTGTGTGACATTATGGGCTACGTGTTGTTACTTGTGATTTGCACTCTCGGCGTATTTTAAAGGTCACATTGCCAACTGGAAAGTCAAACTTTTCTAATAACTTAAGTACTTTAAAGACTTTGTGCTATTTTTAATCCAGATTAGAAAGTAACTTAATTTTAATACCACTACTAGAATTTGAAAATTTGTTTTTTAATCTCATGCAGTACTCCCGGGAGAATAACACTAATTGACATTGCTTGTGCTTTTTCCTTCCTCTATTTAAAATGTCATTTGTTGGGCAAGCCTTTGGATAGTATTATCCACTTATTTGAAGCTGTTAACTTTTCATTACTGTGTTTTATAAATGTATTCATGAGCCCATAATGCATTGTTTTGTGTTTGAACTGTGTGTTTTATATTTAATGTATTTCAAATGAAGGGTATTTTTAAAGCATTTAATATTTATGCTCTGTAGAACGGAACAAACTTAAAAAACAAACTGGGACGCCTGATTAAATTAATTTCAACGGCTACATGTTTGCCCCGTCAAGTGTAATTCTGCTCAGTATTTTTAAAAACACTTTTTTCTAATTACAATTTTGCAAGTGCTTGTGTGACTTCCTTCCTTACGGCCACTTACTTGCTATGACCGATCGGTGGCAGAGGGCCTGCAACGTTCACTAAGTGGGCCACAGCCCTGTAAAGCGAACTTCTAGCACGAGTTTTTAAAAGATCATTTTTGTATCCTTGTGTTCCCTGACGGTATGATAGTACGTTCGTTATTATTTCTGGTAATTGAGCTATGTAGAGACGGAGCATTGTGCTGCTTTAGTTGATGGTCACCAGAGTGGGTTTTGGGTTCCCCTCATCACCCAGACTCACCTGGCCCCAGGCTGTTGCAGCTCTGGGAGAGGATGCAGAACTGGGAATACAGCCGTATTTACAGCAAACACCAGCGTCCAGCGTCCAGTCACCTCACAGGTACGTTTTAGCCACAGAGGATGAGCAGCCGACCTGCTGAGGACATGACAGCAGCAGAAGGAAGCTTCGGGGTCTCGGGCCCCTTCGAGGCCACAGGCCCTCCGTGATTCGTGAGCTGTGGCGTGAATGGCAGGTCACACAGTCAACAGTCAGGTGGCCTGGTACGCACACTCTGGACCGTCCTGGGATCACTAATTGGTGAAAGTCTCCCTGACGAGACCCTTATTTATCTCCTAAGGATATATTCTTGCAACTAATACTGCAAGACTTTTGACAGATTTCACTGAGGCTAGAGGAAAAGATTTATAATTCACAGCTGTTCACTCTTTCCACATACATTAATAGTTTGTGAGGATTAAATAAGGGAAATTTAAATATCCGTCACATTTCACATTCTTGTGGTTTTTGGAAAATGGTGTTTGTTTTTGTTTTTTAAGTTTTAATTAATTAATTATTTATTTATTTATTTTTGGCTGTGCCGCGGCTTGCGGGGGATCTTAGGTCCCCGACCAGGGATCAAACCTGTGCCCCCTGCGGTGGGAATTCCCCGGTGTTTGTTTTTAAATAGGTAGTAAACGTGGCACTGAATTCAAAAGATACAGAAAGGGATGTGATGAAAGTACATCTTCTGACCTTCTACTGTTGTGTTACCTAGTTTTCCAGAGTTTTCCACTATTCCTAGTTTCTTTACGATTCTTCCCATGATATTCCATACATTTATGAATATCGATGTATGCGCTTTTAAAATAGCTTTTAAAAAGTAATACCTAAAAAAAAACCCCACAAAAACTGTTTGCTTTTTTTTTTTTTTAAATCCTACCTGGAAAGTACAGAAAGTCTCCTGTGATTCCACAGAAGTGGGACGACTGGTGTTAACATTTGTGCTTTTCGCTCTTTTCTAAAATTTTATGGATAGCTGTAGGTTTTGTGTTTCTATTTAAAATTACTGGGTATAGTTTATAGTTTCATGTGAGAATAGACATCTGTTTGATTTAAAATACATCTAAAGTGGGCTTCCCTGGTGGCACAGTGGTTAAGAATCCGCCTGCCAATGCAGGGGACACGGGTTCGAGCCCTGGTCCGGGAAGATCCCACATGCCGCCGAGCAGCTAAGCCCATGCGCCACACCTACTGAGCCTGCGCTCTAGAGCCCGCGAGCCACAACTACTGAAGCCCACGCGCCTAGAGCCTGTGCTCCGCAACAAGAGAAGCCACCGCAATGAGAAGCCCGCGCACCGCAACAAAGAGTAGCCCCCGCTCGCCGCAATTAGAGAAAGCCCGCGCACAGCAACGAAGACCCAAAGCAGCCAAAAATAAAATAAAATAAATTTATATTAAAAAAATACATCTAAAGCTCTCATCATGCCAGTTTTGTTTGCTTTATATTTATGGTGAATCAAGCAGGGAAATCTTTATGTACAAACCCACAGTCATTTTTGTATGGGGTTCTGTTGCCAGTGCAAGTGGGTGGAATGCTAACTCAACTAGTTTCCTTTTCCCTGACCTGGCCAGACTTTGTGGCCTCCCATGGTTTTTCTTACACATACATAGCTCTCTGGGGGGGCAGTGTGTGTGTGTGTGTGTGTGTGTGTGTGTGTGCGCGCGCGCGCACGTGTACATGCGTGTGGTGCGCACACTGGCCCCTCCTGTCCAATCTATTTATATTTTATTGGACCTTTAAGCCTTCTCTGACTGCTTTACATAATAGTGATTTCTTTTTTCTTCCCTTCCTTGTCAGAACATCTTAAGTATATCAATATGACTGCTCTGTCAACTAATTTTGTATTGACTTGTGGTGTCTACTGTTGTGTGTTTTTATTTCTAATGTTTTAGATATTTTTGTGATAAAGGGTTTTCTGTCGATGCTGCAAGTGCCTTTAGGGCCAGAGACTGTTCCTTAGACTGTTTTATACCCCTCCCAGCGTGTTAAGTCAGTACCCAGGGATATTTAACTTGAAAAAAATACACATAATGGTTTTCCAGTAGGGCCACGTATACCTTTTACAGGGAATACATTTTCATAGTTGGGGGGTTACCAGTTAACAGGGAAATTTTCTAGGGTGCTGTTTTCTTACAAGTCCTTCATGACGGAGCCTTTTGGTGGTGTCACAAGATCCAAAGCTCTGTGTGTAATTGGTTTGCACACCATGTGGATCGCAGCGCAGACGGTTCATTTTCTCTCTGGGTTCACTATTGTTTGTGTGGGTCAGCTTTTCTGCCTGCATGTTTGGAATGTAAAGTGTATGCATCCCTCTTTCAACACTCAGAATACTGACTCTTGCCGATGAGTTCAATCTTTTTTTTTTTTTTTAATTTTTAAACGTGTCACTATTTTAAAATTTTTTTAATAAATTATTTTTGGCTGCGTTGGGTTTTCAATACTGTGTTGGGTCTTTGTTGCTGCGGCGAGTGGGGGCTACTCTTGGTTGCGGTGCGCGGGATTCTTACTACGGTGGCTTCTCTTGTTGCAGAGCACGGGCTTCAGTAGTTGCAGCACCAGGCTCAGTAGTTGTGGCTCGTGGGCTCTGGAGCACAGGCTTGGTAGTTGTGGCCCACGGGCTTAGTTGCTCCACGGCATGTGGGATCTTCCCGGACCAGGGATCGAACCCGTGTTCCCTGCATTGGCAGGCGGATTCTTAACCACTGCGCCACCAGGGAAGTCCCACGTCTCTTGTTTTGAAGCTATTACAAATGGGATTGTTTTAAAATTTCATTTCAGATGGTTACAAGTGTACAGAAATTGATTTTTGTACACTGATCTTGTTTATGTAACCTTCAGAACTCATTTAGCAATTCAACAGTTTTTTAGTGGATTCCTTAGGATTTTCCATGTAAAAATCATGTAATCTGTGAATATAGGTAGTTTTACTTCTTCCTTTCCAATTAATGCCTTTTATTTCTTTTTTTGCCTAATTGCTCTGGCCGGGGTGTTTGGTATGATGCTGAGTAGAAATGATGAGTGTGGACTTACTGCCTTTTTCCTCATCTGGTTTGGTATCAAGGTTCTGCAAGCCTCATAAGAATGGGTTGGAGAGTGTTCCTCCTTTTTCTATATTCTGGACTAGATTGCTTAAGATCTGAATTATTTATTCTTTGAATATATGATGAACTTGCTCGTAAAAACTTGCTTGGGTTTTCTCTTATTTTTATTGGAAGATTTTTAACTACTGATTTCAATGTCTTAATAGTGATTCTGGGGTTATTCAGTTTTATATTTCTTCTTGAGTCATATTAGGCATGTTAGGGTAGGGATTTATCCATTTCTTTTCAACTTTCAAATATATTGGGATAGAATTTTTGTAAATACTCTGTAGGTGGTGGAAAATACAAGTTTTAAAGTTTTGGGGTATGGCTTCTGTATATGTCCATTAGGTCAGACTTACCAGTTGTCTTATTCAAATCTTTATCTTTACTGCTGTTCTTTTATTTCCTGAGCTGTCCATTACTGAGAAAGGTATATAAAAGTCTGCCATTATGATGCAGACTTGTAGTTATGTCAATTTTGCTTTATGTTTTTAAGTTATTATTAAATGTATGCATGTTTAGAACTCATACAGCTTCCTGGTGGATTGAACTCTTTGTTGTGTTATAGTAACCTATGTTATCTCTAGCAATAATTTTTGCCTTCAGGTCTTTTTTTTTTTTTTTTTACACCAACTTTCATTTGGATGGTATTTGCCTGGCAGACGTTTTCTCACCCTTTGACTTCCTGTATCTCAGTGGCTTAGATATGTGTATAAAGAGCACATGGCTGTATTTTAAAAATCCAATCTATATTGTCATTTAATTGGAACATATAGCCCATTTACACTTATTGAAATTACTGATATATTTGGATTTATGTCATATTATTTTGTACTTTTGTTTGTATTCGTTCCACTTTTCTGTTTTCTTTTTCCTCCTTATTTGTTGTTTTAGGAGAACCTATAGTTCTTTCCTCCTCCTGCATTTCTTCTCTGTCCCCTTTACGACACACACAGAATACTTCACTCCTGACAATTCTGATAACCAAATGCGTGTGGGTTTTACCCCGTAACAAGCAGTTCTCTGGGACACCAGCTGGGTGTCCAACAGTTTAACTCAGTTCTGATACTCTTTACCTGGAGATGGCATCAGATCCCACAGGTTGAGGGCTCAGTCCCACAAGACTGCCCTCCCCCCCCCCCTCCCAGTTCAGATGCCAGCCCCAAGTCCAGGTTGTCACCTGTGCTTCTGACCGACCAGCTAGAACTCAGAGGTTCCCACGACCCCCTCCTCAGGTTCAGTTAATTTGCTAGAGCAGCTCACAGAACTCAGGAAAACCATTTACTTACTGTTTACCAGTTCATTATGAAGGATAGGATAAAGGACACAGATGCACATCCGGAGGAAGAGAAGCATAGGGCAAGGTATGTGGGGAGGGGCAGGAGCTTCCGTGCCCTCTCTGGGCACACTGGTCTCCCCAGATCTTCATGGGGTCACCAACCCGGAAGCTCCCCAACCCTGTACTTTTGGGATTTTATGGAGGCTCCATCACGTAGGCATGTTTGATCATTAACTCCACTTTCAGCCTCTCTCCCTCTCAAGACAACGGGGTGCGGAGCTACAGTCTAAGCTTCTAACCATGGCTTGTTCTTTGCCATGATCAGCCCCCATCCAGGAGCCATTCAGGAGCCCACCCAGAGTCGTGTTCTTAGGACAAAAGACACTACTATCACCCAGGAAATGACAAGGGTTTTAGGAGCTCTGTGTCAGGACCTGGGGTCAAGGATGAAATACTAGAACAAAAGATGCTCCTGGTGGTCTCATCACTCAGGAGTTACCAGGTTTCAGGAGCCCTGTGCCGGGAACTGGGGCAGAGACCAATGCATACACTCTGTTCTCTCACAGTTACCTTTTGTTTTTCGCATCCCTCTCGCCCATACGTTTTGAAGTTATTTGATTTTTGCTTTACTGCTTATACTAGAAAATTTATCAGTGCTTAAAGTTAATATTTTACTCTCCTCATCAGCAGTGTAAGACTCAAAACAGTTTAACTCCGGTCTTTCCCTCCCGATGTATATGCTACTCTTGTCATAAACCTATGTGATAGATACATGATACTTTAGCTATATTTGTAACCCCACGAGGGATCAATTGTATAAAACGGTAATGTTCTCTTAGAATTACCAGTCTCTTGCGTACGAGACCTTTTATCTCAAATCACTTTCCTCCTGCTTGAAGTTTATCTGTTAGAACAGGGTTAACAAACCACTATTTGCAGGCAGCAGCTGGACTTGGCCTATAGGCTGAAGTGTGTTTATTTTATTGGAATGCAGCCATATCCTGAGGTGTCTGGGCTTATTGAAATTATTCCTTTGATATGCATCTTTACTATCTAGGGCCTGTGTCCTGTTTTCCTCCATCCTGAATCCCCTCAGCAGTCAGGGGCAGCTGCAGTGGCTGATGGTTTTCTGGCCACAGCATCCTTCGTTTACTGAAACGTCAGGCGCATTCTTTGTCCACAGTGTAATAACGCTAATATGTGAAGTCTTTGTAGATCTGACCCAGATATCTGTTGTTTCTGTTGGTTCTCATAGCACCTTGTTTTCTTGTGTCTTTCTCTGACCTCTCTAGGGGAATTTCTTGAGGCCTGGATTAAAGGTAGTTTCTTCCGGAGACGGTTTGCATCTCCACTGCCCTGGGGGTACTACCAGCCTAAATCGCTTTAAACTTTAAGTTACAGAGACCGGGTAACCCAATTTCAGGCTCTCCAATAGGATGAGGGCTGATTATGGCTACAGAGTTTAAGTTTGGTAGCTCACTCAGGTTGGATGTCCCAGTTTGTGGGAGGGACCTCCTCTTAGGCCGCTACTTAGGCTGATTTTGTTCCCTGGGTTTTGTCCTGGAGGCTTTTTGGATGCTCAGCAAATGCCTTGTGAACTAAAAATGTCGCCTGCCATATCAGTAAACAAAGAATGTTGCAGCCATCACGCCATCACAATACAGCCTCCCTGAAGGTGAGCCCTGAGGGAACTCAGGATGGAAACAGGATGCCCACCATCAAGCTGTCAGCCACTGCAGCCCCCCCCCCCCCCCCCCCGGTCCCCCACAGGGTGCATTACACCCTCAGTACATTTCCTGAGGAGACTCAGGATGGGAAAACACAGGCTATTGGCTCCAGACAGAACAGGTGCACATCAAGGGAATGATTTCAGTGAGCCCAGACTTGCATCTTCCCGTATACAGAAAAGTACTAAATTCCTTAACTTGAGATGTCTGGTTTTCTTTAATTAACAGTAATCTTTTGATGTTCCTACTACCTGGTCTTTGCTGCAAAAACTCGTGTATATCCTGGCCCCCCCTTTGCCTCTTCAGAGCAGTCCCTCAGAGCCATCTGAGATGCTGTGTCCTGGGCTTAGGTCTTCAATTTTGTCCGCCGAATAAAATATAACGCTCAATTTTTAGTTTGTTCATTTTTTTTTTTTCTTTTTCAGTTGACAGCCCATTAGGTGAGCTGACTTCAGAGCTCTGTTTACCTGCCTCCCTGATGCCCACTTTCCTGAGTGTTTACCAGCTGAACAACTGATTAAAAAACATGTTTGTATAGTTAATATGGCATTTTTAGCTTTTTTACAGCAGTAGTGCCAGAGTACCTTGTCTACCAAACTACAGGAAATGGATCTCTTGTTTTTATTTTGAAACCTTTTTTCCTCCTGATTACAAGGTTATGTTCATTATAGAAAATCATAGTAAAAAAAAAAAAAACCAAGAATAAATTTAAAAATTGGCCACAATCTCATTCCTCAGAGATAAAAAGTTAGCATTTTAATTTATTACCCTGCAACTTCCTATGCATATAATTTTTTTAAAAATTATTTATTTATTTATTTTATTTATGGCTGTGTTAGGTCTTCGTTTCTGTGCGGGGGTTTCTCTAGTTGCGGCAAGTGGGGACCACTCTTCATCGCGGTGCGCGGGCCTTTCACTGTCGCGGCCTCTCTTGTTGGGGAGCACAGGCTCCAGACGCGCAGGCTCAGTAATTGTGGCTCACGGGCCCAGTTGCTCCACGGCATGTGGGATCCTCCCAGACCAGGGCTCGAACCCGTGTCTCCTGCATTGGCAAGCAGACTCTCAACCACTGCGCCACCAGGGGAGCCCTGCATATAATTTTTTAAACAAGATGACCAGAAGGTAACAGGCTTAGATTATATTTTAATTAAGTTATTCTGTACAGAAGCACTTTTATTATTTTAATTTTTTTTTTTTTTGGCCGTGCCCCTCATGGCTTGTGGGATCTTAGTTCCATGACCAGGGATTGAACCCGGGCCTTCTTCAGTGATAAGTGTGGAGTCATAACCACTAGACTGCCAGGGAATTCCCCAGAAGCACTTCTGGACTGCTTTGATTTCATGTTATCATTTGTGCTTCTGTTGTGAGTAGGCATAAGAAAAGATCCCTTGAAGAATCCTCCATCCACTATAAAGCAGGAGTAGGCATTGCAATATTATAATATTACTCTGTACACCATTTCTAAGAATCCTTTTAGTACATTTCTCTAGAGTTTTGAGCTTGGCAGTTGTGTCATTTCATGTGTATTTGTGTATCTCCCCATGTAAGCCTCTGCGAATTCTAACTCTCCTCCCTCCCTCTCTCCCCTTTACTTTTTTTTTTTTTTCCCCACTGTGATTTTCATAAAGATCAAAGCTTATGCCAATTGTAGTATTTATCTCATCTTTGGTTTTAAATACAACTTTTTCCCACCATGACTTTCATTCCCTTTTGAAAGTTTACTATTCTCAATTTTCAAAAGTGTGTTGATATTAATGAAATAAAATTCACATTTTATGGCAAGACTTTAAACATAAAAATTTTCTCTGCCCATTTGGGCCTTCTCTCTCCCCTTTAGTGTGCGTTGTGCATCTGCATTAACCAGACCTCCTTAGGAGATAACATTCCTTCTTAATCTCAGGAAGGGTCACAACTTCTTAGGAGATAACCTTCCTTCTTAATCTTATAAGGGGTCATGATGATTCACACTACTCGCTTTGTACGTGTAGATCTGGATTGTGTAAACTGTCAATAATACATCATTTGATATATAGCCCTCTGCCTGAAAAACTTACATATAACTGCACTTCGACCTCTAATGGGCGGAACAGTTCTCAGAACTTTCTAAAGGACTGCCAGGTTATAATCCTTAGGTTGGCTTGAATAAAATTTTCCATTTCTTTCTTAGATCAACTATTGATTAATTTTTTTCATTGACAGTATTACACACCAACCCATAAACATGTTTGGAAATAGTATGGTCTACATTGCAAATAAGTTGCCCTTATAAATAAATGAAAGTAAGTTAATTGACTAACATTGGGAGGACAGCCTCCTCTGTATAGTCCTAATATAAAATATTCTAAGTATAATGAATATATTCATTAGGACTGAGCAGCTAACTTGCGTGGACGCTGATTATACCAATGTGCTCTTTTTAAAGAGCAAGATTAACAGAAAAAGGGTCAGCGTACAGGGTGTGCAACAGATAAAAAATACTGAGTCTTGGGTGTATATGAGGAAGGTGTCACCCACAAGGGCAGGATATTAGATGCCCAGTTTAGCTGAATAAGAGAATGCTCAAAAGTAATTTTCATAAAACCAAGTTTGGTAATTGCTGTGCTTTTTTTTTTTAAATAACGAGAGGCTTCTTATATTGTTTC
The DNA here is from genome assembly GCF_028021215.1 of Eschrichtius robustus. Taxonomy (NCBI): domain Eukaryota; kingdom Metazoa; phylum Chordata; class Mammalia; order Artiodactyla; family Eschrichtiidae; genus Eschrichtius; species Eschrichtius robustus. The sequence goes on from NC_090829.1 coordinate 141,434,930, forward strand.
CTTTCAGAGCTGCTTCCATGTTTTTAAGTTACAATGTAATTTGATTCCTGATAAGGTTCTTACATGCATGATATGTGTATGTCTTAGGTTGACTAACTTACACTTACTAGCTATGGAATCCCATAGTATATTGAAGCCATGTAATAAATCAGTCTTCCAAAAGATAATGGACATGTTACAGTTGTAGAAGAAAAAATATGTAATTTTGTATTTGAAATGTTGTCATTGGCTAATATACCATGAACTTTTAAAAATTAGATTAGCAATAAAACAAAACCTTAATTATTCAAAGTCACTTTAAGTACTGAAAACACACATACACACACACACACACACACACACACACATTAAAACTACGAGATTAAAGGCACATAAAACCAGAATATCAAACCAGAGTGGATTAGGATATTGGAATGTATTTAAATAATTATTTTTCTCTTTCCTTCTGTAGGTGAAGATGACTTAATAGAATTTACCACAGTTACTTTAGAATCTCCGAAAGCATTGCTGGTGGAGGCCTGACTAGGGGGTAAATGATGCATCATCTTACTCTGCAAAGTCTCCTCAGGCCCCTTCATAACAGCAGTGCTTGTTTGGTTATTTTTTAAGACATAGCCTGATCCAAAGAGTTCTTCCATGAGACTGCTTTTCTTCTCTCTGAAAGTTGTGTCTTTTGCTTTTGTTCTGGAAGATTTACCAAAAGAGGGTTCATAGGTGACAGTAGGATGCTCCAGCCTCAGTTCTTCCCCGTGGCTGTGGTGCTTGCCTGTGCTATGAGTGCACCTCGTGCTGCCTGCATTGGCCAGCCCGCCTGAGGCAGGAAGCCCATGATGCAAGTTTTCGACCGCTTCTGTGAATGAATAATGCTTTCTTTGTCTGAAGGGTATTTTGATATTTGGAGCAGCATTTTTAGCTGGCATTTCGCCCATTTCCCTTATTTCTGGACTTCTTTTAGACTTTTCATTTACTGTATCGTCTTCCTGACCACTTTCCCCTTCGGGATGGATTACTTGAATTCTTTTTGGTGGTAGTTCCTGTTCTTCTTTCACTAAAGTGGTTTTCTTTTCTTGATCTTCTGTTCTCTCTCTCTGTCGTCCAATATTCTCCAGAGATGGCTGTGCTTCCAAATGTTCCTCTTCCTTTGATAAATCTGTAGTAGAAAAATAGTTAATTTACTGATGTTTAAAATTAATGGACTTCTATTTCAAGATGGCATGTTGAGCACAGTTATTTACACCTACTGACAAAAAGGAAAGAAAATACAGGGAAAGGTGCTGTTAACGAGCTTGAAATGTTATACTTTCCTAGAACATACCAGATAAGTGAGAATTATGAAACCAAAAGACAATGATATTCATAAACTTTGCCAATATGTTATTAATAGATGTTCAACACCACCAGCTAGATGTAGTGCCCGTTAAAACAAGAGAATATTTTTTACCCATCCAATTGGCAAATAATTTCCAGAGTTGGAGAGAATATGGGGAAGTTGGAACTTTGGTTCCGCATTGGTGGCTTTGTAAGCTGGTATGTAGTTTGGATGGCAATTTGGTAGTATCTATAAAAATTTTAAGTGAACATGGTCTTAGACCCAGCAACTTCACTTGTAGAACCAAACCCTACAGAAATACACAAAGATGAGTCTAAAGATGTTCACTGCAGCCTGTTGTTTTTTTCTCCGCCAATAAATTTATTTATTTATTTATTTAATTTTTGACGCATTGGGTCTTCGTTGCTGCGTGTGGGCTTTCTCTAGTTGTGGCGAGCGGGGGCTACTCTTTGTTGTGGTGCGCGGGCTTCTCACTGCAGTGGCTTCTCGTTGTGGAGCATGGGTTCTAGGCGCGCGGGCTTCAGTAGTTGCAGCACAAAGGCTCAGTAGTTGTGGCTCGCAGGCTCTAGAGCGCAGGCTCAGTAGTGGTGGCACACCGGCTTAGTTGCTCCACGGCATGTGGGATCTTCCTGGACCAGGGCTCAAAGCCATGTCCCCTGCGTTGGCAGGCAGATTCTTAACCACTGCACCACCAGTGAAGTCCTGTAGCCTGGTTTAGTAAGAGTGAAACATCCTGAACATCTGTTCAAGGATTCCTGGTTAAATGGATTAGAGCGCATGGGACTGTGGAAACTGAGTTACTGAATGAGGAGGTGAGCGTGCACTGCCAGGAGGAGATGATCGCAGAATACTGTTGTGTGGAAAGATGTCCCTTCCCCTGCAGATCCTTCCCCAGGCGCCGAGGAAGGCCTGTGTGCAGCTCTCCCCTCCTCAGAGGACCAGACCCTCGCGGGTTCTGAGCAAACAGCTTCGCTAACAGCGAACCGCTCAGTGAGGCCATCATTTGTGAGGGAGGATGGGGACAATATCGGGTGTGCAAAGAGTTGGAACATTTCCTCATGTGACTACATTCTGGAATAAAATTATTCACTTATACTCTAGGAAAATGAAAATAATACTAGCAGGAGAAAGAAGTATGTTTCAAGAATGGTGTACTCCAATATAAAATAAAAAGTAAAAAAAAAAAGTAGATAAAAAAAAGAATTAATGCTGAGCCTGGAAGCCAGTCAAACGTACAATTGACTCTGAATAGCTGTTAATGTTCTGCCCTGTGATACCTGATGAGAATGTTAGCATTTGAGAACGTGGGGGAAAGTACTTACCTTCCACGACCTCCCCAGCGCCGCCTGGCCTCCCCGCCGCCGCCCAGGAGCGGGTCTGGTCCCTCCTCCGCTCCAGCTCCTTCCCGGCTCCACGGTCCTCACCGTGGCCGAAGCGCCCTGCCCACCGCCCCCTCCGACACGCCACCTCCTACTTCGTCGCCCCCTGTGCGACCCCTCCTCTGGGCCCAGCGTCCGTGGGACCTTCTCTTCTCGAGGTTCCGCGTGGATCACTTCCTTCTAGTCTCCTGAGCTGCTGTCAGCTCACCCTCAGCCCCTTCCCTGCCCCCTCCTCGGAGGGGACCTTCTTTCCAGCACCCACCGCCCTCTGGCAGCCCCACAGGTCTTCCCCAAGGGCACAGGCTCCCGAGGGCGGGGCATTTTGTCCCCAGGGCCCGGAGCAGTGCCTGACACAGTATATGCGCAGAAAATATTTGTCAAGTGAATGAGGAAACTTTCTAGGACAGTAAGAATTACCAAAATGGGGCTTCCCTGGTGGCGCAGTGGTTAAGAATCCGCCTGCCAATGCAGGGGGCACGGGTTTGAGCCCTGGTCCTGGAAGATCCCACATGCCGCGGAGCAACCAGGCCCGTGAGCCACAACTACTGAGCCTGCACTCTAGAGCCCGCGAGCCACAACTACTGAGCCCACGTGCCACAACTACTGAAGCCCTCGCGCCTAGAGCCTGTGCTCTGCAACAAGAGACGCCACTGCAACGAGAAGCCCGCGCACCGCAACGAAGAGTAGCCCCTGCTTGCTGCAGCTAGAGAAAAGCCCGCGCACAGCAACGAAGACCCAATGCAGCGCCCCCCCCCCACAAAAAAAAAAAGTAAAGGAAACTTTTGAAAGTTGTTAAAATTACCTTCATATTTTCTCTTGGAGTCCTCTTGGTTTGGTAGTTTACTGATACAGTGAGGAATTGCATGGATTATTTCAATCGATTTTTCTTTATGACCAATGTTTCCTCTTGTCTTTTTACCCTATAATTTAGAAAAGTGGCAAAAACATATTTTTGGCAGTAGAAGTAATTTAAAATTGTGTTTTATTTAATGAATACAAATACTTTTTGTATAGAACAAGTGAGTAAAGCTTATTTTTGTAAAGATATGTTTAATTAGACACTGCAAGAATTCAAATTTGCTGTACCTTAGTTGTCAAAGATGGAACATCTTCCGATTTTTGGGTTTCCTGGTGTCGCATACTTGTAAATGAAACACTTTTCCTGTCTGCTTGTACTGACTTTGTTGAAGAAACTACAGAACAGGTATATTATATGTTAGAAACATATTTTACGTTTGGAAGCAATATTGACTTTAAATATAAAATAACAACTGAAGTTTGTAATGTAATAATAAAACAAAGTATAGTAGATGTTTTCTAAAGATTTTCAGTAAATATATAACATTTGCCAGTTGCACTTTTTCCCGTAGCATCTCGCCTGTTTTGCCTTATTGTGGGCCCCAGAGGTTATGGCTTTCACAGTGGTAAAGTACCAAAGAAGCAGGCGTTAGGATGGGTCGGCATTGCCATTGGAGGACACGGCTGTCCCTGCTGGCAGAAGGGATTCAAAACCTAGCCGCGCAGTTGTGAGAGGGTGCGCCATCCTGTCTCCTGTGTCAGAGCTCTTGGTTATCGATGGTTGGATTGCCCACGCTAAAGGGCATGAACGCTAAACCCAGCAGCCACTTTCCTTGAAGTGTTATCCCATTTAAATGACCCCATGTTTGATTTTATCACCTTCTCTGCTGGCTGTTGTTCTGGATTGTAAACCAAAAGCAAACAAAGGCAGGCAAGGAAATCTGAGGTTGTTGCCTTGAAAAGTAAACACATAGTTACTTGTAGCAAAATGAGAGGCAAGTGTTCCTATTGTGCCTCTTCTGAGCAGAATCTTACCCTGGGAGATCTTGGCGGGGAGGGAATAAGTACATCCTGTCTTGAAGGAAAAGATACTACTCAGCAATAAAAAGGTACAAACTAATGACGGTAGCACAGCATAGATGAGTCTCAAAAACATGCTGGCCAAGAGAAGCCAGACACCAAAGAGGACCTGCTGTATGATCCCACTCATGAAATTCTAGAACAGGCAAACTGAGCTATTGTGACTGAGGAAATCCGAGGTTGTCTTGGGCTGGGGCTGGGGGACCCCTGACTGCCAGGGGCATGAGGGGCACCTCCTGAGGAGATGGGCGGGTGTTCTAAATCTTGAGGGAGGTGGTGGTTACATGGGTATAAGCACTTGTCAAAACCCATGGAATTGCACGCTTAAAACGGGTGCATCGTATTGGGGTAAACTGTACCTAAATAAAGTTAACCTTAAAAATACACACAGTGGCCAACAGATCTACCTAGAAAGTCCAGCATTTGGCAGACATTTTGCATCAAGTTGAAAGTTACCCTCTCATTCACCCGAGTAAGGACATAAAAGCCCGAGTGGAGGATGGGAACATGGGAAAGCCTCTCTATTCTCTTCTAGCTGTTTCAACTATGTCACAGTTTTGTTATTCTAGAATCACAAAATGTGTCTCAATGCCTAACAAAACAATTTTTTTAAATGTCTGTTATCTTGGTGATATAAGTTAGAAAATCTGACTAGATACTTCAAAATAGATTTCGAGCAAAAATAATTAAAACATACCTTACCTTTTGGGTAATCTTCTTTGTCACGTAAATTTCTAAGTATCTGGTTAGTATAGATGTTTCTAATTTCCAGCTCTCGACCTTTCTCCTAAAGAGAAGCACAATACCAATATTTCTATAATTGTTTGCTTTTATCAACCTTGATTTCTTGTAAAAAAACAATTTAAAGTGAGCTCAGTGTTCTTTGAATAAAATCTATAGGTTCCAGCAGAAACAGAAATGGGCCAGATCATTATATATCATTCCCGACATCCAAAAGCACTAGCTTTAGAAAAAAAAAAAAAAAAAAAGCACTAGCTTTTTAACAGAGTGATAAACCATTGTGACGTGGACAATATATATATTTTTAAATTAATTAATTAATTATTTAATTTTTGGCTGTGTTGGGTCTTCGTTGCCGTGCACGGGCTTTCTCTAGTTGCGGCGAGCGGAGGCTACTCTTTGTTGTGGTGCGCAGGCTTCTCATTGCGGTGGCTTCTCTTGTTGCGGAGCACAGGCTCTAGGCGCAAGGGCTTCAGTAGTTGTGGCACGTGGGCTCAGTAGTTGTGGCTCGCGGGCTCTAGAGTGCAGGCTCAGTAGTTGTGGCGCATGGGCTTAGTTGCTCTGCGGCATGTGGGATCTTCCCGGACCAGGGCTCGAACCCGTGTCCCCTGCATTGGCAGGCGGATTCTTAACCACTGAGCCACCAGGGAAGCCCCATCTTTGAGTTGGGTTGTTTTTTGGTTGTTGAGTTTTTCCTCACAGTCTCTGTTAATCTATAAGTTCCCACCCTCATCTCTTTTATTTGTTTCACTTTGATATTTATTTGTTGTGGAAACTGGGTAGTTTGTGCTGTAGAGTTTGCCACAGTCTGATGTTGCTGATTGCATCCCTGAGGTGTTGCTTGTCATGTTCCCCTGCTACCATATTTCTCTTAAATTGGTTGTTAGAGCTAAATGTTTAATCAGATCTACGTATGTTTTTTCTGGCAATAGTACTCCCTAGGTGGAGGTGTGTATGTCTGTCAGGAAGTGCATAGCATCAGATGGTTTCCCTTTGTGACGATCATTGCTCAGATCCACTATTTCATTAGAAGTTCCAAAATAGTGATATTCTCATCCTTTCATTTCTTCTTCATTATCGATGGGAATGCCTTTACATGGAAGGTCTTCCCTTCTCACAAATTACTTGTTTACTCTGAGTATAGGAAAGGTAAAAGTAATTGTTTCTTTTCCTTTATTTACCAGTTTTTGAAATAGTGTGCTGGTTCCCTAGTATCCTCTAAAGGTGACTGAGTAATCACTGAGGTGTTTTGTTTTGTAAATATCCTTATGAACTTTCTGATTTCTGTATATTTGCTAAGTTTCAATCCACACAGTTATCTTTACTGATCCTAAATTGCCCCATCTTTGGCCAGTAAGAACCATCTTTGGCTCCTGAATCTCTTTGACAGTACCCTAATGGTTCTTTGTAAACCTTGCTTTGTAAACTTTGCTTTCCTTGCTTCTCTATATGTCCCAGGCTCACATAGTATAGTTCATGCTCCAGACCTAGAATTTTTTTAAGGTGCCTTAGTTCTTTTTAGTGGGTTATGGATTTTGAAGACCATAGTATGTCACTAGGGGTATTCATTGTTAGTGAGTGGGTCACATTAGGAAATATGTATTTATTTGTAAAGATAAAATGTATCATAAAATCATACTTTCACTTCACTTCACAGTCAGGACTACAGAATTTTTATTTGACCTTATCTTACTTCTGTATTTTCTTTCTTCCATCCCCCAAATCCCAGTTCTCAATGACACCAACATAGTTCATTATGTGCTTTATCCCATAAGATATATACAACAGTCTCAAAATAACCGTACCAACTCTGTCATCAGAGTGTATTTCACTAGGCATATGCAGTGAAATTGATGTGTTTTAAGTCTCTTGGAGTGGTGTCTCTCTGTGACATTATGCCTACACCGGAATACACAGTGGGCTCATTTTTTTTTTTCATTTTACTCTGGATTTTTAGGGAACGTTTTTTGATTTTTTTTTTTTTTTTTTTTTACATTTCATTCTGCTTCATAATTACACAAAATATTTACATATTTCCAAAGTCAAATCTACCAAAAAGATATTCAAGGAAATCTAGGTTCTATAGCTGTCCCTTCTACTCTATTTTCTCCCCATTTCCATTATTATCCTACTATGCTTTTTTCAAAATATAAGGAAATTTGTAGATATATTTGTATTGTCTCCTTTTCTTGCATGATGGCATGCTACACACTTCCCTCTGCCTTCCTTTTTTCACTTATCAATATATCCTGGCGATTGCTCCATATTACAATATAAAGAACCCTCATTCCATTTTACAGATGCACAGAAATCCATTGCGTATATTTACTTTTCTTTTTAAAAATAAATTAGGATCTTACTGTATATAGAATTTTGTTTCCTTCTTTTCATTAAGCATTTCATTAATTATTAAGCTTTTCTCCTGTCAAAATTGTTTTTTAATGACTGTATAGTATATATGTGCACATGGCTGCATATGAAAGCACAAACTTTATTTTAAAATTCCCTGATTGTGTCTACATATGTGTGTGTGTGTTTGCTTTGACCAGTGGATCTTGAAGCCTCTTCTGTTAGACTTCTAAGGTAGTTCCTATAGCCACGCCCATTTTCTGGCATATTCTTCTCTCTGAAGTTTCCTGAGGCTCCAGAGAAGAATGAAACAGAACTCTTTTCCCTGCTTTACAAAGGGAGAGTTTACATCCAACTTTCTTCCCTGTCTCTGAGTGCTCTGAAGGCTCCCGGGAAACCTGTATTTCCTGTTTATCATAAAAGTTAAAGATTCTTGTCTTAAAGAATCATGCTTAAGATTTACTGACTGAGGCTTGAACGACCTATATTTCCTAAGTATTTTATCTAGCTTTTCCAACTTGTTGCGCATTTTAGAAATCTTGAAGGCAGAAAGAACAAAAGTCTGAAAAGTAAATTTTTTTTAATGTTTTTTTTTTCTTTTGGCGGAGCTGCACAGCTTGTGGGATCTTAGTTCCTCAACCAGGGATGGAACCACTGGACCGCCAGGGAACTCCCCAAAGAAAATATTTTTAATTCTCATTTTTAGGGCAGATTTTTAAAAAATTGAAGTGTAGTTGCTGTACAATATTATATGTTACAGGTGTACAGTATAGTGATTCACAATTTTTAAGGGTTAAACTCCATTTATAGTTATTATAAAATATTGGGTATATTCCCTGTGTTGTAGAATACATCCTTGTAGCTTATTTTATACCTAATAATTTGAACCTCTTACTCCCCTACTCCTATAATGCCCCTACCCCTTCCCTCTCCCCACTGGTAACCACTAGTTTGTTCTGTGAGTCTGCTTCTTTTTTGTTATATTCACTAGTTTGTTGTATTTTTTAGATTCCACAAATAAGTGCTATCATAGAGTATTTGTCTTTCTCTGTCTGACTTGTTTCACTTAGCATAATACTCTCCAAGTGAGGGCACTTTTTTTTAAAAAATTAATTAATTAATTAATTAATTAATTTATGGCTGTGTTGGGTCTTCGTTTCTGTGCAAGGGCTTTCTCTAGTTGCGGCAAGCGGGGGCCACTCTTCATTGCGGTGCGCGGGCCTCTCACTATCGTGGCCTCTCACTATCGTGGCCTCTCTTGTTGCGGAGCACAGGCTCCAGACGCGCAGGCTCAGTAGTTGTGGCGCACGGGCTTAGTTGCTCCGCGGCATGTGGGATCTTCCCAGACCAAGGCTCGAACCCGTGTCCCCTGCATTGGCAGGCAGATTCTCAACCGCTGCGCTACCAGGGAAGCCCGGGCACATTTTAAAAGACAGTTTTGTAAGCATATTTGCAAGTGAGGCTTTAAAATGAATTTATGTATATATAAAGTAGATAAGCAACAAGGATTTACTGTACAACACAGAGAACAATATTCAATATCTTGTAATAAACGATAATGGAAAATAACCTGAAAAAAATATAACTGCATCACTTTGCTGTATACCCGAAACTAACACAATATTGTAAATCAACTATACTTCAATAAAAAAAATGAAAAAATGAATTTATGGGCCACAAAAATTACTCTAAATATTTTAATGTTATAAGTGAATTTTTTAAATAGAAAAACTTATTTTGGGTTCCACTAAAATGTTAACAAAGTACAATATTACTTCATGTGATGAGATAAAAATGATAATAAGAAGTCTTGTGAATGAATAGACAAGAGTTTTAATTTTTCTAATTACATATTCACCAGGCTGTTAACTGATTCTCATAATTTCAGATCCTCTGTTCATATGGTTGTAGGGAAAAAAGTTAATTTGAGAAAGCTATACTTGAAGTTAAGTAATTTAAAGATGTATTAGGCATAAATAGCTCTGATATTTTGGGAAGCAGCATTTCACAAATTTTGTTACATTTTGCTTTAAAAGAAGTACCTTAAGTTTTTGTTGAAGGTGTTTTACTTCCATTTGCAGAGTCTTTGTAGCTGCTTGAGCTGCTGAGGTCTTCCGGTTCTCAAAGGCCAACTGCTGAGTAAAGGCTTTATTGTTCAGCCTCAGTTGTTTCTCCAAGCTCTGAAAATAGTATATATTTCAACTCTCTGGAACCAGTGCAGTATCATAAAAATCTTCGACTGTAATGGAACTAATTACATTTATGAAAAGTGCAAAATTTTAATACAATTTTAGTGGATGGCTTATCTAGAGGACACATATTAGAACTAAATATTACCACACACACAAAAAGCCAAAAAATTCCAGATCCCAACTCTAGGGAATAAATATCATGTTTCCAGCCTAATGTTTTTTACACTCTGGAATTTGGTAAAAAAAATTTTTGGAACAGATCCTGAAAAATCAATAAATAAAATCAACGTTATACTTTACAACTAAACCTAAGCAGTTCTGTTGAAATGAAGTATACCGCTAACTTGGCATGGTGCACTCCGTGAAAACCTTTCAAGTCTCTCTTGCCAAAGAGTTGACCAGCGTCAGTGCAGACCATCACACTCGGACTATGATTCTCAGATAACTGAGACGGGAAGTTATGATGGGGTCTCACAGAGCCACACCACGTGGATGGATTATAAGCCAATGAAACGACTGACTTAGCACAGTAACCATCTATAAATACGAAGGACTCACTGTTGCATATTCGCCTTCTCTGTGGAACAAGAACTGTTTTACTGGAGAACCGTTTGAGCGGGACTTTGACAGGAGCTTGGCCAAAAGGCCTTTTCTTTCCTTCTTTTCCATAAAGTGTGGTTTCCCTCATTACAACATTAATACTTTCTCATTAAAGTGGAAAACATGGTAAGCTAATAGGACGAAATAATCGCTAAAAATCCCATTTCCTAACATATTAACATTAAAAAAAATACCGACATGTTTTGGCCCACAAACTTTTTCTCCCACCAAATGCCCTACAACCAAATGAAATTTCCCATACAACCAAGTGCCTCCGATAAGAAAATAGCTGATTAGTTCTCAAATTCTTTTTGGTTTTGGTTGTAGTATAAAAACATGAGCTACTTAAACATGTTTGTGTAAAAAATATGTAGATGAGATACAAATACATTTACTTTCACATGACAGACAGATGCTAAGATGGATCCAATCCTACCTGAAAGGCCAAACGTTAGAAGTTTGGTACACTATTTACATGAATGAAAAATGAGGTGGCTCATTATTTCCTGTAGCTCCCATATCCATTTTATGTGAGAAAATTCTCTTTGAAAATAGAGGAGGGTTTTACCAAAAAAGAAATAACAGAAAAAAAAGTGGCTGAAATGAACTTCACATCTTATTATTATTTCAAGATCATTGAAAATACTTGTCTCTCACCATTAGGGAATTAAACAGTAAATTACTTCCATGTGTGTTTATGTCCATAGAGACCAAAACTACCTAATGTAAAATAGGCAGAATTCTCAATATGATCAGAGTGTTCTCCCAAATCATCCCTTGCAATGTAATCCCCAGGCTTTTGACCACCATGCACCCTTGAGGAATATCTATCTATTCATTTCTAAAATTATTTAAATTCCTTTTCCCTATCTGTCCCCAGGAATATTACCTGGGGAAATTTTCTATTTCTAGGACATTAGAAATGTCTCGACAGACTGATGAGGGAGAGAACAAGGAGGGGGGTGGCGAGGAGATGCACTCAGGGTTTAGGGAAGTAGCCTTTTAAGAAGGCAGTTTGGAGTAGAGGCTTGCTTTCTAGGAGAGGTTTCCCACAACACAGCACAGCACAACCCCCTTCAGCATGTGAACAAACTCCCCTGACCTCAGCAGCTGGACTGACTGAGAGAACGGTCATTTCCAGATAAATGAGCCCAGCTGTAGCTGAGCAGAACCACACAGGGCCTTCCCAGGACAGAATCCCTCACCCCACCCCCTGCAATGTCCTCCGTCTGCCTCTGGTCTGTAGAAAAACTTTATCCTCTTAGGCCTTTCCTGAGTTCCAAAGAGTAAATTTAATCAGAGACATGAGAAAATGCAGAAAGAAAGGCAAATAGTCAAGAAAGACAAAATAATAACAGTTTAGTCATTAAACAAAGTCAAGGACCTTTAGTCCCTCCTCAGGGGCTACAGTTAATATTCTGAGCCATGTCCTGTGAGCTGTTCTGTAGATACTGAAACCCCATCAGGTGGAAGAAGTTAACTGCATGCTGCCCACCAGCATGGAGACCGCAGTCGGGTTGGAACCAGAAGGTTGATGATGCTGACTCCCGATTACCTCACCACCAACCAATCAGAAGAATGTCCACGAGGTGATCACACAGCCCACGTCCCCCCTCCCTCACCCTGTCTTTAAAAACCTTTCCCTGAAAGCCATCAGGGAGTTTGGGCCTTTTGAGCACTAGCTGCCTGGACTCCTTGCTTGGTGCTCTGCAATAAACACCTTCCTTCACTACAGCCCGGTGTCAGTAGATTGGCTTTACTGTGAGCAGGCAAGCGGACCCGAGTTAGGTTGGGTAACACAGCCACAGGACCTCTGGCTCAGTGCACAACAGAAGGCGCTGTTTCTCTCTCTCCTGTGGCCCTCCCCTTCCCCTTCCCCGCCCCCTCCCCATCAGACACCACCATCTGTGAGTTCTTGCTCAGCACAGCAGCTGGTAGTGCTTCATTCCACAGGCATATATGATGAATGTGCACCCTCTCTCTATTAACTTTGGAAACTTAATGTTTCTAGACCTCTGAAATACAGACCTGTATTTGTTTGTCATTTCCCTCCATTTTTGTTGTAAGAACAGACAATCTTTGAGTAAGCTCATCCCTCTCTGCAAGATTTTTGTCTTCAGAAAGTTTCTGCAGTGCCTGCAAGGCATCTTTAGTCTTCAACAGCTCGCTATCTGTTTCTCTAAGTTTCCCAGACACGGCTCTTTCCTTTTCCTGGGATTTCCTGAGTAGCTGCCTTAAATTTTTTACTTCGTTCTGATGTTTAACCATAATTTGAGGTAGATTATTTTGTGAATTCTCGTATTTTCCTATAGCTTTCAGGTGCTTAAGCTGGAGTTGTTTCAGAAATTGGTTTTCTATGACTGTGGCCTCCAGTTTGCGGTGTAGATCAGCTACTTCATTTTTCAGTTCTTTAATCTTATGAAGCCTCGCTGAGAGTATGCGGTGAGCCATGGCATCTCGTCTCTGGGCAGCCACGCTGATCTGAGAATTTAAAAATGGTGCATTCCAGTTGTGCTTTTTCTCCCCCGAGATTTCCTTCTGGCCTGTGTAAGCAGATAATCCAGTTTGTTACTAGTAATGTGTATATAGATATGTAGATATGTAAATATGCAGGCGTGTGTAATACCCCCTGCCCCCTGCCCTCACACATATACATACACACACGCAAACTAGAAGGGGAAGGAACTAACACTGAATAAATACCCATGCTTTAGGCTAGGTACTTTATGTTTAGGTATCTCATTTAATACAATCCTTTAAGGTCAGTAGTAGTCTATTTTATAGCTGGAGATTATAAGTCATTTGTCCAAGGTTACATAACCACAAAGTGACATAAAATGAGCTGAAAACCAGGTCTTCTCTGACTCTGAAACCTGTACTTATTTCTATCATAAAAGGTATACTAAAAACCATAATAATCGATAACATTTACTAAGGGTTTACCATATGTGAAGCATTGAATTAAATGCTTTATGTAGATTATCTGATGTAATTCTTCCAACAAAACGTTACAAGGCAATTAGAGTGTAACATTAGAGCCTAATGTTATATATATGATGATCTCATATATTTAAAAAGAACCTTAAAAAGCCATTAAACTGCTTAGAATATTCATATAAGGATTCCATCTCTCAATAAACCCAACACAACCAATTTTTCCTCTGTTACTTTTGGGTGAGCACTAAATTAACTAGTTAGATGGTTTGTATTTGGGAGTCTATTTTGAACAAAAAGCATCTAAATGATATTACATGAAGCTTATGTAACTGAATTTGAGTATGTCAAATGTATGTGTAACCTCATTGTATTATTATCCCATTTTAAAGATGAAAAAACTGTGCTGAGTGATGTCACTTATCAATGGGCACACAGCTGGTAAGTGGTGAGACAGACCCACGTCTATGTGCCTTTGTCACTGCGCTATATGTATTGTATGTGCATCTGTATGATATTCATATGTGCATCTGTGTATGTAAATATATGTGTGCGTGCATGTGCACATATTAGTATATCTATACTCTGAGAAAGAGAGATTGAAACTGGATTCTAGAATCTAAAAAAATATGGTCCTCTTCCTGGAGAGAGAAAGGCTCTTAGTGGCCAATGTCACTGGAGTCCTAACCCTAAGCTATTGGCCAAGTGTGCACACATCATCTGAGACATGGCTTAGCGTGTTTGGTCTAGGTGGTGGGAAAGGCAGTTCTAACTGTGGTGGAAACAACGAGTCAAGAGAAACAGAAGATGCTTTCTGAGGATAAAGCATGTGAATCTTGAGCATGACAGACCACACAGATTTCACAATGATCATAGGATCGGTATCAAATCAATAACCAATGGACTGTCTTTACAACTATGCCTCCAGAGGTTTTTATTTTCCCACTGGGAACAATGTAGTAGGGGCTATGGTTGAATATTTGAGTATCTTGGAATAGACTTTTGAGCACACTGAAAACTGGGAAGCAGAGGTCAGACTCTAAGACACCTACTAGAAGGCCAGAGAAGAGGTGTCTGTGGTTGTATCAGGCTGGACACTCTAGTACCTTGGGCACTGGCTGGGGGAGTTCTAGACCCAGGCAGTGTGGATCAGGCTGGATGAAAACAGGGGTGGGTGAGGGCTCTCAGGCTCCACACCATGTACAGCATGATTGAACTTGACCCCAACTTGTAATGCCTTCCAGCTCTTGGGTGGTGTGACCGTGGAGGAGAAAGAGATTTTCCTGAGCCTGGAGGGATGAGGGGTGGTGGGTTCCGTGGGCACTGGAGGCTTGTGTCCCCACCTCACACTGGACTCGAGTGATGGGAGGGCAGAGTCAGCATGAGTGGGGACTAAACCCCACGGGCACGGGGCACTGGCCAAGGCCCCAGGTCGAGATGTGCACCGAGGGCCTGGGCGCTTCGAAAACAGGAGGTGTCGGCCTTTTAAAGATCACATGGGCCGGGCTTCCCTGGTGGCGCAGTGGTTAAGAATCCGCCTGCCAATGCAAGGGACATGGGTTCAAGCCCTGGCCCGGGAAGATCCCACATGCCGCAGAGCAACTAAGACCGTGCGCCACAACTACTGAGCCTGTGCTCTAGAGCCCGCGAGCCACAACTACTGAGCCCACGTGTCACAACTACTGAAGCCTGCGCACCTAGAGCCCGTGCAACAAGAGAAGCCACGACAGTGAGAAGCCTGTGCACCGCAACGAACAGTAGCCCCGCTCACTGCAACTAGAGAAAGCCCGCGTGCAGCAACAAAGACCCAACACAGCCAAAAATAAATAAATAAATAAATAAATAAATTTATTAAAAAAAAAAAAATCACACGGGCCTGGACAAGAAACACAGACGTGGTGAAGATGGAAGGGCCAGAGACCCTTCCCCGAATGTCCTTGTCTGTGTAAGGCCCCCCATACTCCCTTCATTCCCCAAACATGACTGAGAGCCAATGTCTTATCTACCCTAGAGGGTGCGTGTGAGAGAAAGAACCAGATTGTTTTGCTTCAGAAAGGTAAATATCCCACTTGCATTTGAGTGATGTAGAATAAATTCATACCATATATGTCATGCATACTTGTATAATAATAAAGGTTAGGAAACTTGAAATAGGGTTTAATCCTTAAAGATTTATATCTCATTATCCTAACCTATACATAAGAATGGTAAAGCTTACAATTTCTGTCCCATTTCACAAAATAAGGCAGATTTAGCTGAATGATTAAGCTACTCTTAAGATAACTAATTGTTAAACCACTAAGCTAAAACACTTAATTCACCAAAAACATGTACATTTAAGTCCATGTTAGCCAAAAAGGGACTCTTCTCATTGCTTAAGAGCAGGTGTGCTTCCCACTACGAGTGAACTGTGCTCTTTTGAACAGACCTAAGGACAGCCCCGCACTCGCCTCTTCACTGGCTCCAGCCCGTCCGTTTCCCCAGGTGTGTCCTCACCCTCAGCCCCTCCTCTTAAAAGCACGATTGTCCTCCTGTCTCACTGCTGTACCCATGCTGTCTCTTCCCCCATTTTCCCTGGCCCCGTCGTAGGCCCGTCTCCTGGCCACTTTCCTCTTTGGTCTCTCGGTCCCGTTCCGTTCCCGAAGTCGTCCACACCCTCAATCTGGTTCTGGAACTTAGCCTGAGCCATGTCCCTGCTGGCGCTGGCTCTGCCCTCTGCCGGGTTCTCGCTCTCTTCCAGGTCACCTTAAAAGATGTAGCTCACTTCCTTCAAGGACCAGGGTAAGAAGAGGTTCAAAGGCAGGCCTTTCCCCTTCCTGTTCTCCAGAGCCCTGGCATTAGTGGAGAGGGCATCTCCTCAACCCCACCGTAGGGCTTCCACCTTCCCCCGACTAAAGACAACAGGGCAAAAGCTGTCCAGAACAATTGAATGCAGTAAAATAACTTCTTTTTTGTGTACCAGTTTTTGAATGACTATCACATATTTTAGCATTGTGTTAAACACAAAACACATCAAGGAAGGATATATAATTGAAGGAATTCTGAAAGTACATTTTTCTACAAAAGAAAGAAAGAACCATGTTTTGAAAATCAAATTATAGAAATATATTGCTCGCTATTTACATTGATTTAAGTAAATCTCCAATATCTGACCAGAGCAAATATCCTATCATATTGAAGTCCTCTTTTTATCCCTATAATTTTTCTCTATGAAATGTTTTTCTGCTATAAAACTTGCTTTTCTAAGATGGGAATTGAAAATAATCTCTGATGTTATTATTCTTGAGTGAATTCTGGGTCTGTAGTGGTGGTTCCTGATCCAGTGTTACCAGCCCCTGAGGGTCAGAGGTCTACTTTTATATATAAGAAAGCTGAACAGAAATTGAACCTTCACTGGAGAACGGACTGCACCGGCTAAAACGTAACGCCTTTTTGCTTTGGGTTAGAATTACATTACCCCAGCATTAATTCATCAATTACTTGCCGATTAAATTTTTTTGGCAACCACTTGTAAAACATGAGCTGGGAGAGAACAAAAGAATAAAAGAATAAACCAAGAGACACTTTCATCATTCTGTGACAAAGCTTGATGTTACAATGAGTGTTTTAAGGTCATCAGACACCGGTATGAGGATCCTCAGGGACATATAATTTGGGTTAATGATGCAGCCAAGATTTACTTAAAATAATTTCAGAGTATTCATACACGAAAGCGTACCCAAGGGAGAGCAAGCCCTCACTCGGATCATGGAATTTAGGCTCTAGTCCACTGTGAAGTGACTTCATTTAGGCTGCTCCCAATTTATGAACAGGTATCTTGCATAAAGGACACAATAAATATTTGTGGCATAAATAAACGAGGAATCAGTTTTTAAAAGTCAAATTATAAGGTGCTTAGAACTCAAAATACAGTTCGTTTCTTGTAGAAATGGTTTTATAAATGCTAACTGCATTCTCACGCAGTCCCACAAAAGCCCAGACTCCATGTAAGATGTAGTATATCGTTTGAGGATTTCTTGTCATAAACCCCTGGGGCCAAGCTGTTTCTGAATTTTGGGGGGTTTATTCTTTGTGATGCACATATAGTATTTTCCAAAGTACGCCCAGTAGGGCTGGGGACATCACGCTTTGTTTTTGTAGTGAATATTTTTGTAGTGAAATTTATATGATTATATTTCACGCAAAGTGAAATAAATAAAGATCAGTCTCATGTCAGTTCAAATCAGGCTTTTGTTGCCAAATCAGTGTTGGTGCCAAAGATACAAAAAACGTTTGGTTTTCAGAGTTTCGTAAATTTCAAGTGTGGCCGAGGGAGTATGACTGTAGAGCCTGTCCATGATTATGTGCTGTTGTGATTATCTCTACAAATGCCCGAACAGACTTCCCATGACAGAGTCTTCTGCCCTGGGCCTTGCCAGGATGTGCGGGACTCCCACCTCGCCAGAGAAAGGGCTGTTAATCTTTTGAGAATCTGGATGAAAACTATGGGTCCTTCTGCCTAGAAAGTTCACAAACGCAAATAAATACACACAAAAATGCAAAGGATTCCCTGGGGTTTGCAGATGTGGGTCTTAGACGCAAAATCCCTGCTCTATAGCTGGGAAGAAGGGCAATCGAAGATTCTAGATCTTCACTGGGGGTCCCAGGCAGAGCTGGTCATGGCAGGCTGGGGATGGGAGGCAGGTACTGGGTAAATGTGACACTACATGTGCTCCAGTGAGAGTAGGCTCTTAACTATTTTCCAGCTACTGACTGGGCAGTTCTGACGGTCACAGCGGGAAAAGAGTTCCAGCTATTTCTACATAGGGAATATTTATAAGCCTAGGACTGCCTGCCTGGGAATAATCACCGCCTGGGCAGGGGGCGGGGAGTTAGGAGGTCTAGGGTGTTGCAAAGCTAATCCCAATTTGGATAGTTAGGAGCTGATGGAGTACTTTTAAAATCCACAAGGAAATGACATTATTAACGGCCTTTTGAACCATCCTTGTTTCTAAAGAGTATCTTTGCCAATATGCCTCACCGGACGCGAAGACCATCTTCCTGGGGTGCTGAGACAGATATTTACATTTCACTGGTGACTGAAACCTTGATTCTTCAGCTGAGATGAAAGGCAAGAGGCCAGTGAGTTCCAAGTACTGTGGTATTCTGTAACAAGTCCACCTGTTAACTAAAAACGGAACTAACCTCACTAGGGGGTTCCAGGAGGGTAAGCCGTGCAAGAGGGCTAGGCTTTATGTTTTAAGCCTAGCTTTCTGTTATTTTGTAATTATCCTTAATTTCTCTATTTCCCATTCCTTCTATAAAAACTCACTTATAATGTTTATAATTTACAATCTGGAAAAACAATAAAACTGAATATGGACCACTTCAGATAGTAGTGCATTAAATAATAATGTCATTATAACCAGAAATTTGGTCTTGGTTGGGAAATTTTGCTTCTTACCTTTAGGTTGGGAGATTTTAGAAACATTATACTTTTTCTTCTCCTTTTTTTCTTTTACTACAGGCTTCTCTAAGTAATTCTTTTTAGCCGCGGTTTCTGAACATTCAGAGAGAAAGTCTTCTGAATAATCGGAGTGAGAACTTGAACTTCTGCAGGAACACTGAGATCTCCTGTAGTCAACACTCTTATCGGAATCGTTGCTGTTCCTGGGAAAACCTGGGCTGCTGCTCTGGCATTTTGCAGACCTCCTGCCGTTTTCTAAGGCCACACTGGGGAAATGTCCATCTAGATTTGTTTCTGTTAGATCAGCCAATGACATAGTAAACAACCTAATAGAAGAAAAGTATCTTTAGATTTATAGCTACTGACATTGAAATGAACCTGTGCTTTAATATATTTAACTATAAATGAATAATTAGGAATACAAAACAACACACTATTTTGAAGTATTTTCTGGAAAAATTTTCAGTTTGGTTTTTATATTTTTTTCTACCTAAAATGTAAGACTCCTGAGACTGGACTTTGGGGAGATTATATTCACAGGAAATATAAAGTTCACATCAGGTAACAACAATGACAACAATTTAAAAGTTAGTGAATTACAGTCTCATTCTCTAAGGCTGACTGTTTTTTTTTTTTTTAATTTAAGTATAGTTGACTTACAATGTTGTGTTAGTTTCAGGTGTACAGCAAAGTGATTCAGTCGTACATACATATATATATATACATGCTAGAACAAAAAAAAGAATGCGTTAAGTTCCCAAACCAGTTCTATTCCCGAATCTTTCTGTAGGAACCACTTTGAGCTTCCTTAGACTCAGTCTGAAGTGTGTTTGGCTTTGGGAAAGGGTGATCAGGCATTGTCTGGAAGATACCAAGGCCTCTCCACTGTTTATCAAGAGGCAGAAGTAGCACCTCACTGTTGCCTACCGGATGCCGAGGGTCACCTAACTGCAGATGTTCATTCAGCTGGGAAAACAACCATGTGATTCCTCCATGTGTAGTCAGTCACTTTTCCTTCCCTGGAGAGTGATAAAGAAGGGAGATATCATGCACCTTTCTGAGGCTGTCTTTGGAATGCACACAGCGTGAGGGGCAGCTTCTAAGGGCCTCCGCTGACCCCCACTTCCTGGTATAATCCTGTCGCCTCGAGTGTGACTCAGGTGTCGCTTCCAAGGTAAGGTAACTAAAGGATTCTGACTTCCTTCTTAATCACCCTCGCTTTTTCTATCATTTGCTCACATTGATGGAAGCCAATTGCCCTGTTGTAAGCTGACCCACGGGGAAGCACACATGGCAGAAAACTGAGGCCTCAGGCCCACAGCCAGGGAGGACCTGAGGCCCTCCGTCGAGCGGGCTGCGGGAGAGGAATCCTACCACCAACCATTCGGGTGAGCTTGGAACTTCCCCCCGAGTCTGGAGGTAACTGCAGCCCCAGCCGACATGCTGAAGCAGCCTTGCGAGACATCCTGAGCCAAAGGACCCAGCTGTGCCCGGATTCCTGACCCACCGGATAAAAAACATTCGTTGTTTTTCCAGCCAGTAGGTGTTCATTTGAGAACGGGAGACAGACTTATAAAACTGCAAACTTCCGTGTGAATCGACCCCAGGAGGTTATGAAACCAACAGTGATCTTGCAGAAAAATGGAAGAACGGGATTTTATGCTAAACAACTTAGTTTATTTAGATTAATAGATGCTTTCTAGAATGTGTATTTACTTAATTTTGAAAAAATCTATATAATGCCATATTTTCTCTATCTCTAATCCATTAATTTTAATCAAATCATGATCTTATCAAAGTAGTTTTTTGGAGCGGTGGCCGACCACACTGTTGTTTTAAGCTGTTAAGTTTTGGGGGGATTTGTTACACAGGTGTAGGTCACTCATACACTCAGATGTATCTTCCCAGGGTGGTTCAGTTTCCAAAAGAGTTACTTGGGCTAAACACAAATTATACCCACCAGAGGGAGAGAACATTTTAATTTTTTTTTTTTTTAAATTTATTTGGCTGTGTCAGGTCTTAGTTGCGGCTCACAGGCTTAGTTGCCCCGAGGCATGTGGGATCTTAGTTCCCAGGCCAGGGATCGAACCTGCGTCCCATGCATTGAAAGGCAGATTCTTAACCACTGGACCACCAGGGAAGTCCCCCAAGAGAGAACATTTTTAGAATTCTGAAAGTCCCAGGACCCAGAACTGTTCTAAAATTTCTACCTATGTAACTGGAATATGGGTTTGTTTGGGTTCACCTGTGAGAATTCCATTCTAATTCATGAAACTGAATCTGAGAGTCATCAGCAAGGTAAAACCAAGTTTGATTTTTGGCTATTCCTAGTTAGCATGTACCTTGAAAGCATATATCAAGCAGCTCTCTGGAATATTCAATCTGTTAAATGGTAGTTTTCTCATTGATCTGTTGAAAACTGGTAAGAGGACTAGTATCAGGCCTGTAACTACCTTTAAGTTGATTAAATTGTTTTAGAGTATATTTGTATTAATATAAGTAGGCTACACCACATTGTTATCAATAAAAAAATGTAAGCAGGCTCCACATACATGGATTTCTGATTATGTGGTATATTATTTAAAAGTCTAGGCTTTAAGCCAACCATCTAATGTTCTTTTTAATTAATTGATTAATTAATTAATTTAAAATGTTCAGTCAAAAGTCATTTATTTAGTGTCTGTTAGGCACTGGGGTTAGGAAAAAGGCAAACTCTGCCTTCAAGGATTTGAAAATAAAGTTAGTAATTATGTAATTAATGCTCACTATATAGTTAGCATACCAGTTTTTGATATCAAATTTATGATAGTGTATAGTTCAGATTTTTGACACCATTTATATTTTAAACAATTAGTGTTTACAGTACAACGGTGCCCATTTTATTGCACTTGAAGCATGATTTCACTATATTGCTATCATTATAGGGTTTATAGTAGTTTCTTTGCTGTTGTGTATGACTCAGGAATACAACCCACAATTAAAAACCTAATGGAAAAATGTGACCCTGTTGATGATATGTTTTTTCTGGAATCCACCATGGTGAAAAGGGGTGGCTGCTTATAAATACAATAAGTTTGTGTATCACATTCATTTAATTATAGAATGAGAAATGAGAATGTTCAAGATCGAGATATACATCTGAATAATTCTGAATACTACAATGTTGTGTAGTTGCCTTCAATTCTGCTTTTACAACAAGGCGGACCAAAAACTAAACACATGCAAAAATGTTTTAAAATGAATTAATGTGTACCTGCCGTTCTTTACCAAATGTTTCTAAGATGTATGAAAAATCAACTTTATGTCCTGAGTGGAGGGTTCTTCACACTGTAGTATTTATGAAGTTTCCAGGGTAGTGTTTTCTGACATTCTTTGGTCTCTTTTTAGGAAAATAATATATTTCAGGGACTTCCCTGGTGGCTCAGTGGGTTAAGAATCCGCCTGCCAGTGCAGGGGACACGGGTTCAAGCCCTCGTCTGGGAAGATCCCACATGCCATGGAGCAACTAAGCCCAGTGTGCCACAACTACTGAACCTGCGCTCTAGAGCCTGCGAGCCACAACTACTGAGCCTGCGAGCCACAGCTACCGCAGCCCACATGCCTAGAGCCCGTGCTCCGCAACAAGAGAAGCCACCGCAATGAGAAGCCTGCGCACCGCAACGAAGAGTAGCCCCCGCTCGCCGCAACTAGAGAAAGCCCGCGTGCAGCAACGAAGACCCAATGCAGCCAAAATTAAATAAATAAACAGATAAATAAATAAATTTATATTAAAAAAAAGAAAATAATACATTTCAAAAAACCTAGAATGATATTACAAAAGGCAAATGTTAAGAGCTCATCAGTAAACATTTATATAATAGGAAGTTAAAAGTTTTGAACCAGTATTAATTTATGTATATTCATTTGCATATGGATTGCTTTATACTTCACACACTATAAGGCTTTCTCTCTATCAAAGTGAATCAGTTATTGGCAGTTGATTGGGAAATTCTTGGTTGTAGTTATCAAACAGTCCTGCTGAAATAAGATGTGAAGGGGCCACAGCAGAGCAGTGCGTCTCAAAATTTGGGGCACAAAACAAAAGATCGTGTGGCCCACCTGCCTGTTCTTTCTTTCTAATGAAAACTTGAACATGAATAATGAAAGTTTTTGGATTATGTGTTACTTGCCTGAAAGCAACAGGTACTACCGGTGGGCACTGGATCTTATCTTAGAAGCACTGATATTGATAGACTTTAGTATTATGTACTGAAATGTATCCTTCTGACTCAACAGTCTGTCTCACAAATTGTCAGATTCTTGGCTTTTATTACAACCAGAAAATCCTAATTCTTAAAGGTAAATATTCTGTAGTGAAGTTATAATTAATTCATAGGGACCATTTAGTTTTCACACGGTTACGGCTATGTTTCCCAACCCAAATTACTGTGTGGGTAGGTAACTGTATTCTTAACTGTATTCTCAGTCCTGCTTCGTGGGAAACGGTAGTTTGACTTACAAGTTTCCCCTCTTTTCTCACCCATTTTCAACATTTCCTATTCTCTTTCCCACTTTATATTTCCTCTTAGAACATATCACTAGTCTAATTTCATACATATTTTACTTATTCATCTGATTTGTTGCCCGACTTCTCAATTAAATTGTATGCTTCATAATGGCAGTATTTTTGACTGTTTTGTCTACTGCTGTTATCTCCTGTGCCTAGAGGAGTTCCTGGGAAATAATGTGTTCAATAAAGACTGACTAAATAAATGAACGTTCAGGGTGCCTCTATGCTTCTTAAGTCCTTTCTCCATATCCATTACTCCTGAAAAACTTCTCACTAGTGCTGACCCAACTCAAAATGCCCTAAATGAATGCTTTCCCAATATGATAAAGAAATATTAATACATATCTCAAACTAAAAGCTAATCTCATGCTTAACAGTGGAACATTAATTTACATTACTGTAAGGATTTAGATAAAGATGCCAACGATCACTTCTGCTAATTAATATTGCTCTGGAGGTACTAGCCAATGAAATTAGACATGAGAAAGAAATAATGCGTATACATATCGGAAAAGAAAGGGCAAATCATTTATTATGTGCAGGTAACATGATTTTAAATTTATAAAACCCCATACAACAGTATAAAATAAAGGGAATTCAATAAAACTATTGGCTATTAAATGGATATAAAAATCAATCTTTTCTATATGTTAACTGAAATGACTTGGAAAATAGATGAAAAGATCCCACTAACTATATATCAGCTAAAAATTTAAAACATCTGATACAGGTTTAATACAAATAATATGAAAAAATCTTTAAAACTACTGAAAGAAATAAAAGATTTATGTAAGTGGACAGACATATAGTATTCTTATATAAGAAGGACCAAGGTGATAAAGATGTAAATTCTCCCTAATTTAATGTACATAATCACAGTATTCCTAGTAAAAATGTCAAGAGTAATGTTTTTTGGAAATTTGACAAGATCATACTAAATTCATATAATTATGAATATGAAAAATACATGAGAACAAAAGGATTTTAAAAAAATGATGAGAAGGGACTACCTCTATCAGATATTGTGATATAAAGCTATAGTCATTAAAAGAGCCTGATAATAGTGCTTGAATAGACGGAACAATATAATGAAATAAAGAGTTCAGAAACAGAAACATACGGAAACCTAGTATAAGATAAAGGTGGAGAAAAGCAGACATTCAAGAAATGATGGTGTGGGGCAACAGGCTAGACATCTGTCTGGAAATCAGAACAAAAGTGAATTCTTACTACATTTCTTACACTTAAATATTAGATGAATTAAAATGTAAATGTTAAAAACAAATCTTAAAAGAAAACATGGAGTGTGGTAAGAAATAAAGCTCACAAACCACAAAGGAAACAATTAGTAAAAATGGCTGCATAAAATTTTTAAAAAGTTTTTTTATTCAGGTATAGTTGATTTACAATATTATATGTTTCATGTGTACAACATAGTGATTCTCACAATTTTTAAAGGTTATACTCCATTTATAGTTATTATAAATTTTTGGCTATATTCCCTGTGCTGTACAATATAGCCTTGTAGCTTATTTATTTTATACATGATAATTTGTACTTATCACCTACCCCTCTCTTGTCCCTTCTCCACTCCCTCTCCTCACTGATAACCACTAGTTTGTTCTCTATATCTGTGAGTCTGTTTCTTTTTTGTTATATTTACTAGCTTATTTTATTTTTTAGATTCCACGTATAAGTGATACCATACAATATTTGTCTTTCTCTGTCTAATTTTACTTAGCATAATAACCTCCAAGTCCATCCATCTTTTTTATGACTGAGTAGTATTCCATGTATATGTATATGTATGTGTGTGTGTGTGTGTGTGTGTGTGTGTATACACACACATATATACCACATCTTCTTTATCCATTCATTTGGTAATGGACACTTAAGTTGCATCCAAATCTTGGCTATTGTACATAATGCTGCTATGAACATTGGGGTGCATAGATGTTTTTGAATTGATGTTTTCATTCTCTTCAGATATATAGCCAGGAGTAGAATTGCTGGGTCATATGGTAGTTCTATTTTTTGTTTTTTGAGGAAATTCCATACTGTTTTCCACAGTGGCTGCACCAACCTGCCTTTTTATCAGCAGTGCACAAGGGCTCCCTTTTCTCCACATCCTCCCCAACATTTGTTGTTTATGGTCTTCTTGATCATAGCCATTCTAACAGGCATGAGGTGATATCTCATTGTGGTTTCGATTTGCATTTCTCAGATGATTAATGATGCTGAGCATCTTTTCATGTGCCTTTTGGCCATTTGTATATCTCCTTTGAAGAAATTCTATTCAGATCTTTTGCCCATTTTTTAATGGGGTTGTTTGTTTTTCTGACATTGAGTTGTATGAGCTGTTTATATATTTTAGATATTAACCCCTTATAGGTTATGTCATTTGCATATATTTTCTCCCAGTCCGTAGGTTGTCTTTTTGTTTTGTCAGTGGCTTCCCTGGCTGTGCATAAGCTTTTAAGTTTAATTAGGTCCCACTTGTTTATTCTTGTTTTTGTTTCCTTTGCCTTAGGAGACAGATCAAAAAAAATATTGCTACAATTTATGTCAGAGTGTCCCACCTGGACTTCCTTGGTGGTCCAGTAGTTAAGACTTCACACTTCCTACAGGGGGGGCATAGATTCGATCCCTGGTCGGGGAACTAAGATCCCACATGCTGTATGGTGCGGCCAAAAAAAGAAAAGCATCCCACCTATGTTTTCTTCTGGAGTTTTATGGTTTCCAGTCTTGCACTTAGGTCTTTAATCCATTTTGAGTTTATTTTTATTATTTTTTTAAAGATTTATTTGTTATTTATTTATTTATTTGGCTGTGTTGGGTCTTATTTGCGGCACACAAGATCTTCATCGAGGCATGCAGGATCTTTTGTTGCAGCATACAGGCTTCTCTCTAGGTGTGGCATGCGGGTTTTCTCTTCTCTAGTTGTGGTGCACAGGCTCCAGAGCACGTGGGCTCTGTAGTTTGTGGCACACAGTTTCTCTAGTTGAGTTGCGTGGGCTCAGTAGTTGTGGTGCCTGGGCTTAGTTGCCCCGCAGCATGTGGGATCTTAGTTCCCTAACCAGGGATTGAACCCACGTCCTCTGCATTGGAAGGCAGATTCTTTACCACTGGACCACCAGGGAAGTCCCTTGAGTTTATTCATTTATTTATTTTAAAAATTTAATTTATTTTTTTATACAGCAGTTTCTTATTACTTATCTGTTTTACACATATTAGTGTACCCTTGAGTTTATTCTTGTATATGATGTTAAATATGTTCTAATTTCATTCTTTTACATGTAGCAGTCCAATTTTCCCAGCACTACTTATTGAAGAGGCTGTCTTTTCTCCACGGTATATTCTTGCCTCCTTTGTCTTAGATTAGTTGACCATAAGTGCATGGTTTTATTTCTGGGCTCTCTATTCTGTTCCATTGATCTATGTGGCTGTTTTTGTGCCAGTACTATACTGTTTTGATTAATGTAGCTTTGCAGTATAGTCTGAAGTCAGGGAGTGTGATACCACCAGCTCTTCTCTTTCTCAAGATTGTTTTGGGTATTTGGGGTCTTTTGTGCCTCCATACAAATTTTAAAATTATTTGTTCTAGTTTTCTGAAAAGTGTCCTTGGTATTTTGCTAGGGATTGCATTGAATCTGTAGATTGTCTTTGGTAGGATGGTCATTTTGACAATATTAATTCTTCCAATCCATGAACACAGTATATCTTTCCATCTGTTTGTGTCGTCTTCAGTATATTTAATTGGTGTCTTATAGTTTTCCAAGTACAGGTCTTCTACCTCCTTAGGTAGGTTTATTCCTAGGTATTTTATTCTTTTTAATGTGATGGTAAATGGGACTGTTTCCTTAATTTCTCTTTCTGATAGCTTGTTGTTAGTGTATAGAAATGCAACAGATTTCTGTATATTAATTTTGTATCCTTCAACTTTATTGATCGATGAGTTCCAGGAGTTTTTTGGTGGTGTCTTTAGGATTTTCTATGTATAGTCATGTCATCTGCAAACAGTGACAGTTTTATTGCTTCCTTTCCAATTTGGATTCCTTTTATTTCTTTTTCTTGTCCGATTGCTGTGGTTAGGACTTCCAACACTATGTTGAATAAAAGTGGTGAGAGTGGGCATCCTTGTCTGGTTCCTGATCTTAGGGGAAATGCTTTCAGCTTTTCATCACTGACTATGATGTTAGCTGTGGACCATATATATATATATATATATATATATATATATATATATGGCATTTATTATGTCATATATAGCATTTATTATGTTGGGTCTCTATACTCACTCTCTGGAGGGTTTTTTTTTTTGTGTGTGTGTGATCATAAATGGATGTTAGCTTTTGTCAAAAGCTTTTTCTGCATCTACTGAGATGGTCATATGGTATTTATTCTTCAATTTGTTAATGTGGTGTATCACATTGATTGATTGATTTGCAGATATTGAATCATCCTTGCATCCCTGGGATAAATCCTGCTTGATAATGGTGTATGATCCTTTTAATGTATTGTTGGATTTGGTTTGCTAATATTTTGTTGAGCATTTTTGCATCTATGTTCATCAGTGATATTGGCCTATAATTTTTTTTTTTGGTGATATCTTTGGTTTTGGTATCAGGGTGATGCTGGCCTTGTAAAATGAGTTCAGAAACATTCTTTCCTCTGCAATTTCTTGGAATAGTTTGAGAAAGATAGGTGTTAACTCTTCTCTAATGTTTGGTAGAATTCATCTGTGAAGCCATCTGGTCCTGGACTTTAGTTTGTTGAAAGTTTTAAAAAATTATTATTATTACTGATTCAATTTCATTACTAATGAAATTGTAATTGATCTGTTCATATTTTCTATTTCTTCTGGTTCAGTCTTGGGAAACTGTACATTTCTAGGAATTTGTCCATTTCTTCTAGGTTGTACATTTTATTGTGATATAGTTGGTTGTAGTAATCTTTTATGATCCTTTGTTTTTCTGTGGTGTTGGTTGTAACTTCTTTTTCATTTCTGATTTTATTGATTCGGGCCCTCTTTTTTTTTTTTTTTTTTGATGAGTCTGGCTAAAGTTTTATCAATTTTGTGTATCTTTTCAGAGAACCAGCTCTTAGTTTCATTGATCTTTTCTATTGTTTTTTTAGTCTCTATTTATTTCTGCTCTGATCTTAATGATTTCTTTCCTTCTACTAACTTTGGGTCTTGTTTGTTCTTCTTTCTCTAGTTCCTTTAGATGTAAGGTTAGGTTGT
Source organism: Eschrichtius robustus (assembly GCF_028021215.1). Taxonomy (NCBI): domain Eukaryota; kingdom Metazoa; phylum Chordata; class Mammalia; order Artiodactyla; family Eschrichtiidae; genus Eschrichtius; species Eschrichtius robustus. Next base: position 141,463,570 of record NC_090829.1, read on the forward strand.
TTATATGAGATTTTCTTGTTTCCTGAGGTAAGCTTGTACTGCTATAAGCTTCCCTCTTAGAACTGCTTTTGCTGCATCCCATGGATTTTGGATCCTTGTGTTCTTGCTTTCATTTGTCTCCAGGTATTTTTTTAATATCTGATTTGATTTCTTCAGTGATCCATTGGTTGTTTAGTAGCATATTATTTAGCCTCCATGTGTTTGTTTTTTTGCCGTCTTTTATTTTTCCTTGCAGTTGATTTCTAGTCTCATAGCATTGCAGTCAGAAAAGATGCTTGATATATTTCAATATTCTTAAATTTACTGAGACTTGTTTTGTAGCCTAGTATGTAATCTGTCCTGAAGAATGTCCCATGTGCATGTGAAAAGAATGTGTATTCTGCTTTAAATTTAAATTTAAAGCCAGAATTTCCTTATTGATTTTCTTTCTGGATGATCTGTCCATCAATGTAAGTGGAGTGTTAAAGTCCCCTATTATTATTTTGTTGCTGTCAATTTCTCCCTTTATTTCTGTTATGTATTTAAGTGTTCCTATTTTGGATGCATATATAAAAATTTAAAACTTCTCTATAACAAAAAAAATTATAAAGTTAAAAGGCACTTCAGAAACTGAGAAAACTACTTTCAACACATATGACAAAGAGCTAATTCCTTAACTTACAAAGAACTCTTATGATACTCCATAAGTAAAATGGGCAAAGGGTATGAACACATTACAGAACAAGCACATTACAGTAACATAGACAACCAAAAATATATATAAAATGTTTTTCAAACTTGCTCTTAATTAATGAAATGCCAATTAAAAGAATTAGATTCCAGTTTCACTCATCAGAATGGCAAAAATTAAAAAATTGGATGAAACATTTTTTTTAGTTTTTTTTAAATTTTTAAAAACATTTTATTATAGAAAACAATAACAACAATAAAATATAAACAAAAATAGTAGTATAATGAACTCTTCTGTATCCATCATCCAGGTTCAACTCATAGTTAATCTTTTTTTTTTTTCTGAGATATACATTTTAAAGTAATAACTAGAATTATGACTTATAACATTATACCAGAACATATAAGATTTTTAGAAATTTCATGTAATGTCTGAAACATTTATATTAACATATTTCCATACAAATAACCCAATGAAAGTTTAGTATTAGTTGTTTTGTTTGTTTGTTTTTTTATACTGCAGGTTCTTATTAGTCATCAATTTTATACACATCAGTGTATACATGTCAATCCCAATCGCCTAATTCAGCACACCACCATCCCCACCCCACCGCAGTTTTCCCCCCTTGGTGTCCATATGTCCGTTCTCTACATCTGTGTCTCAACTTCTGCCCTGCAAACCTGCTCATCTGTACCATTTTTCTAGGTTCCACATACATGCATTAATATACGATATTTGTTTTTCTCTTTCTGACTTACTTCACTCTGTATGACAGTCTCTAGATCTATCCACGTCTCAGCAAATGACTCAATTTCGTTCCTTTTTATGGCTGAGTAATATTCCGTTGTATATATGTACCACAACTTCTTTAACCACTCGTCTGTCAATGGGTATTTAGGTTGCTTCCATGACCTGGCTATTGTAAATAGTGCTGCAATGAACATTGGGGTGCATGTGTCTCTTTGAATTATGGTTTTCTCTGGGTATACGCCCAGTAGTGGGATTGCTGGATCATATGGGAAATCTATTTTTAGTTTTTTTAAAAAAATTATTTATTTATTTATTTATTTATTTATGGCTGTGTTAGGTCTTCGTTTCTGTGTGAGGGCCTTCTCTAGTTGCGGCAAGTGGGGGCCACTCTTCATCATGGTGCGCGGGCCTCTCACTATCGCGGCCTCTCTTGTTGCGGAGCACAGGCTCCAGACGCGCAGGCTCAGTAATTGTGGCTCATGGGCCTAGTTGCTCCGCGGCATGTGGGATCTTCCCAGACCAGGGCTCGAACCCGTGTCCCCTGCATTGGCAGGCAGATTCTCAACCACTGCGCCACCAGGGAAGCCCCTATTTTTAGTTTTTTAAGGAACCTCCATACTGTTCTCCATAGTGGCTGTATCAATTTACATTCCCACCAACAGTGCAAGAGGGTTCCCTTTTCTCCTCACCCTCTCCAGCATTTGTTGTTTGTAGATTTTCTGATGATGTCCATTCTAACTGGTGTGAGGTGATACCTCATTGTAGTTTTGATTTGCATTTCTCTAATAATTAGTGATGTTGAGCATCTTTTCATGTGCTTCTTGACCATCTGTATGTCTTCTTTGGAGAAATGTCTATTTAGGTCTTCTGCCCATTTTTGGATTGGGTTGTTTGTTTCTTTAATATTGAGCTGAATGAGCTGTTTATATATTTTGGAGATTAATCCTTTGTCTGTTGATTCGTTTGCAAATATTTTCTCCCGTTCTGAGGGTTGTCTTTTCGTCTTGTTTATGGTTTCCTTTGCTGTGCAAAAGCTTTGAAGTTTCATTAGGTCCCATTTGTTTATTTTTGTTTTTATTTCCATTACTATAGGAGGTGGATCAAAAATGATCTTGCTGTGATTGATGTCAAAGAATGTTCTACCTATGTTTTCCTCTAAGACTTTTATAGTGTACGGTCTTACATTTAGGTCTTGAATACATTTTGAGTTTATTTTTGTGTATGGTGTTAGGGAGTGTTCTAATTTCATTCTTTTACATGTAGCTGTCCAGTTTTCCCAGCACCACTTATTGAAGAGACTCTCTTTTCTCCATTGTATATCTTTGCCTCCTTTGTCATAGATTAGTTGACCATAGGTGCGTGGGTTCATCTCTGGGCTTTCTATCCTGTTCCACTGATCTATGTTTCTGTTTTTGTGCCAGTACCATATTGTCTTGATTACTGTAGCTTTGTAGTACAGTCTGAAGTCAGGGAGTCTGATTCCTCCAGCTCCGTTTTTTTCCCTCAAGACTGCTTTGGCTATTCGGGGTCTTTTGTGTCTCCATACAAATTTTAAGATGATTTGTTCTAGTTCCATAAAAAATGCCATTGGTAATTTGATAGGGATTGCATTGAATCTGTAGATTGCTTTGGGTAGTATACTCATTTTCACAATATTGATTCTTCCAATCCAAGAACATGGTATATCTCTCCACCTGTTGGTATCATCTTTAATTTCTTTCATCAGTGTCTTATACTTTTCTGCATACAGGTCTTTTGTCTCCCTAGGTAGGTTTATTCCTAGATATTTTATTCTTTTTGTTGCAATGGTAAATGGGAGTGTTTCCATAATTTCTCTTTCAGATTTTTCATCATTGGTGTATAGGAATGCAAGAGATTTCTGTGCATTAATTTTGTATCCTGCAACTTTACCAAATTCATTGATTAGCTCTAGTAGTTTTCTGGTGGCATTTTTAGGATTCTCTATGTATAGTATCATGTCATCTGCAAACAGTGACAGTTTTACTTCTTCTTTTCCAATTTGTATTCCTTTTATTTCTTTTTCTTCTCTGACTGCCATGGGTAGAACTTCCAAAACTATGTTGAATAATAGTGGTGAGAGTGGACATCCTTGTCTCGTTCCTGATCTTAGAGGAAATGCTTCCAGTTTTTCACCATTGAGAATGATGTTTGCTGTGGGTTTGTCATATATGGCCTTTGTTATGTTGAGGAAAGTTCCCTCTATGCCCAACTTTCTGGAGAGTTTTTATCATAAATGGGTGTTGAATTTTGTCAAAAGCTTTTTCTGCATCTATTGAGATGATCATATGGTTTTTATTCTTCAGTTTGTTAATATGGTGTATCACATTGATTGATTTGCGTATATTGAAGAATCCTTGCATCCCTGGGATAAATCCCACTTGATCGTGGTGTATGATCCTTTTAATGTGTTGTTGGATTCTGTATGCCAGTATTTTGTTGAGGATTTTTGCATCTATATTCATCAGTGATATTGGTCTGTAATTTTCTTTTTTTGTAGTATCTTTGTCTGGTTTTGGTACCAGGGTGATGGTGGCCTCATAGAATGAGTTCGGGAGTGTTCCTCCCTCTGCAATTTTTTGGAAGAGTTTGAGAAGGATGGGTGTTAGCTCTTCTCTAAATGTTTGATAGAATTCACCTGTGAAGCCATCTGGTCCTGGACTTTTGTTTGTTGGAAGATTTTTAATCACAGTTTCAATTTCATTACTTGTGATTGGTCTGTTCATATTTTCTGTTTCTTCCTGGTTCAGTCTTGGAAGGTTATACCTTTCTAAGAATTTTTCCATTTCTTCCAGGTTGTCCATTTTATTGGCATAGAGTTGCTTGTAGTAGTCTCTTAGGATGTTTTGTATTTCTGCGGTGTCTGTTGTAACTTCACCTTTTTCATCTCTAATTTTATTGATTTGAGTCCTCTCCCACTTTTTCTAGATGAGTCTGGCTAATGGCTCATCAATTTGGTTTATCTTCTCAAAGAACCAGCTTTTAGTTTTATTGATCTTTGCTATTGTTTTCTTTGTTTCTATTTCATTTATTTCCACTCTGATCTTTACGATTTCTTTCCTTCTGCTAACTTTGGGTTTTGTTTGTTCTTTTTCCTCTAGTTTCTTTAGGTGTAAGGTTAGATTGTTTACTTGAGATTTTTCTTGTTTCTTTAGGTAGGCTTGTATAGCTATAAACTTCCCTCTTAGAACTGCTTTTGCTGCATCCCATAGGTTTTGGATCGTCATGTGTTCATTGTCATTTGTCTCTAGGTATTTTTTGATTTCCTCTTTGATTTCTTCAGTGATCTCTTGGTTATTAGTAACGTATTGTTTAGCCTCCATGTGTTTGTGTTTTTTACGTTTTTTTCCCTGTAATTGATTTCTAATCTCATAGCGTTGTGGTCAGAAAAGATGCTTGATATGATTTCAATTTTCTTAAATTTACTGAGGCTTGATTTGTGACCCAAGATGTGATCTACCCTGGAGAATGTTCCGTGTGCACTTGAGAAGAAAGTGTAATCTGCTGTTTTTGGATGGAATGTCCTATAAATATCAATTAAATCTATCTGGTCTATTGTGTCATTTAAAGTTTCTGTTTCCTTATTTATTTTCATTTTGGATGATCTGTCCATTGGTGTAAGTGAGGTGTTAAAGTCCCCCACTATTATTGTGTTACTGTCGATTTCCTCTTTTATAGCTGTTAGCAGTTGCCTTATGTATTGAGGTGCTCCTATGTTGGGTGCATATATATTTATAATTGTTATATCTTCTTCTTGGATTGATCCCTTGATCATTATGTAGTGTCCTTCCTTGTCTCTTGTAACATTCTTTATTTTAAAGTCTATTTTATCTGATATGAGTATAGCTACTCCAGCTTTCTTTTGATTTCCATTTGCATGGAATATCTTTTTCCATCCCCTCACTTTCAGTCTGTATGTGTCCCTAGGTCTGAAGTGGGTCTCTTGTAGACAGCATATATATGGGTCTTGTCTTTGTATCCATTCAGCAAGCCTGTGTCTTTTGGTTGGAGCGTTTAATCCATTCACGTTTAAGGTAATTATCGATATGTATGTTCCTATGACCATTTTCTTAATTGTTTTGGGTTTGTTTTTGTAGGTCCTTTTCTTCTCTTGTTTCCCACTTAGAGAAGTTCCTTTAGCATTTGTTGTAGAGCTGGTTTGGTGGTGAATTCTCTTTGCTTTTGCTTGTCTCTAAAGCTTTTGATTTCTCCATCAAATCTAAATGAGATCCTTGCTGGGTAGAGTAATCTTGGTTGTAGGTTCTTCTCTTTCATCACTTTAAGTATATCATGCCACTCCCTTCTGGCTTGTAGAGTTTCTGCTGAGAAATCAGCTGTTAACCTTATGGGAGTTCCCTTGTATGTTATTTGTTGTTTTTCTCTTGCTGCTTTCAATAATTTTCTTTGTCTTTAATTTTTGCCAATTTGATTACTATGTGTCTCAGCGTGTTTCTCCTTGGGTTTATCCTGTATGGGACCCGCTGTGCTTCCTGGACTTGGGTGGCTATTTCCTTTCCCATGTTAGGGAAGTTTTTGATTATAATCTCTTCAAATATTTTCTCTGGTCCTTTCGCTCTCTCTTCTCCTTCTGGGACCCTTATAATGCGAATGTTGTTGCGTTTAATGTTGTCCCAGAGGTCTCTTAGGCTGTCCTCATTTCTTTTCATTCTTTTTTCTTTAGTCTGTTCTGCAGCAGTGAATTCCACCATTCTGTCTTCCAGGTCACTTATCCGTTCTTCGGCCTCAGTTATTCTGCTATTGATTCCTTCTAGTGTAGTTTTTTTTTTTTTCCACACACACACACTGTATTTTATTTTTACAAGAGATAAATAGACTGACACCAAGCATTGTACATGGATGACCACAACAAAAGCAACGATGATTGCACTTACCAAATATGAAACACACTCATACTATGTCATAATATTGACATTCAGTCCAGTAATCCTCCACTGTAACAGCTCCTTTACTTTGCAGTGAAAATTGATTTGTATATTCTTTGCCTCTGAGTCCTTGTGGGATTTTTTTTTTTTTAATTCAGACAGAAAGTCACAAAAATTATACTCATCCTCATCAGTTCACTCAGTCCCATGTAATTAATTTTTTTTTTCATCTTGATCTTTTGTTAGCACTTTTATGAGTTCATCAGTTTTTCATTAGAGTTCTGAAAATGCTTATTCATTCAGTTCAGCAGTACAGTCAGTTACCAGAAACCTGTACTTGTCAGAGTCTTTTCCATGAATTTTTTGAAGATGGAACCCTTTTATAGGAACATATTTGCAAAATCATCAGAGTACACCCAGAACTGTCTGTAAATGACAAAAGACTTAAAAATGACCACGGTTAAAGATTTGATGAAAGTTCATAATAATGCAGTTGACAAGAAAATTAATTATTTCTGAGATATACATTTTAAAGTAATAACTAGGATTATTACTTATAACATTATACCAGAACATATAAGATTTTTAGAAATTTCATGTAATGTCTGAAACATTTATATTAACATATTTCCATACATATTTCCATACAAATATAAGATTTTTAGAAATTTCATGTAATGTCTGAAACATTTATATTAACATATTTCCATACATATTTCCATACAAATACAAATATAAGATTTTTAGAAATTTCATGTAATGTCTGAAACATTTATATTAACATATTTCCATACAAATAACCCAATGAAAGTTTAGTATTAGTTGTTTTGTTTGTTTTTTTATACTGCAGGTTCTTATTAGGCATCAATTTTATACACATCGCTGTATACATGTCAATCCCAATCGCCCAATTCAGCACACCACCATCCCCACCTCACCGCAGTTTTCCCCCCTTGGTGTCCATATGTCCATTCTCTACATCTGTGTTTCAACTTCTGCCCTGCAAACTGGCTCATCTGTACCATTTTTCTAGGTTCCACATACATGCGTTAATATACGATATTTGTTTTTCTCTTTCTGACTTACTTCACTCTGTATGACAGTCTCTAGATCCATCCACGTCTCAACAAATGACTCAATTTCGTTCCTTTTTATGGCTGAGTAATATTCCATTGTATATATGTACCACTTCTTCTTTATCCATTCGTCTGCTGATGGGCATATTTAGGTTGCTTCCATGACCTGGCTATTGTAAATAGTGCTGCAATGAACATTCGGGTGCATGTGTCTTTTTGAATTACGGTTTTCTCTGGGTATATGCCCAGTAGTGGGATTGCTGGGTCATATGGTAATTGTATTTTTAGTTTTTTAAGGAACCTCCATATTGTTCTCCATAGTGGCTGTATCAATTTACATTCCCACCAACAGTGCAAGAGGGTTCCCTTTTCTCCACACCCTCTCCAGCATTTGTTGTTTGTAGATTTTCTGATGATGCCCATTCTAACAGGAGTGAGGTGATACCTCATTGTAGTTTTGATTTGCATTTCTCTAATAATTAGTGATGTTGAGCATCTTTTCATGTGCTTCGTGGCCGTCTGTATGTCTTCTTTGGAGAAATGTCTATTTAGGTCTTCTGCCCATTTTTGGATTGGGGTGTTTGTTTCTTTGATATTGAGCTGAATGAGCTGTTTATATATTTTGGAGATTAATCCTTTGTCCGTTGATTCATTTGCAAATATTTTCTCCCATTCTGAGGGTTGTCTTTTCGTCTTGTTTATGGTTTCCTTTGCTGTGCAAAAGCTTTGAAGTTTCATTAGGTCCCACTTGTTTATTTTTGTTTTTATTTCCATTACTCTAGGAGGTGGATCAAAAAAGATCTTGCTGTGATTTATGTCAAAGAGTGTTCTTCCTATGTTTTCCTCTAAGAGTTTTATAGTGTCCAGTCTTATATTTAGGTCTCTAATCCATTTTGAGTTTATTTTTGTGTATGGTGTTAGGGAGTATTCTAATTTCATTCTTTTACATGTAGCTGTCCAGTTTTCCCAGCACCACTTATTGAAGAGACTTGTCTTTTCTCCATTGTATATCTTTGCCTCCTTTGTCATAGATTAGTTGACCATAGGTGCGTGGGTTAATCTCTGGGCTTTCTATCTTGTTCCATTGATCTATGTTTCTGTTTTTGTGCCAGTACCATATTGTCTTGATTACTGTAGCTTTGTAGTATAGTCTGAAGTCAGGGAGTCTGATTCCTCCAGCTCCATTTTTTTGCCTCAAGACTGCTTTGGCTATTCGGGGTCTTTTGTGTCTCCATACAAATTTTAAGATGATTTGTTCTAGCTCCGTAAAAAATGCCATTGGTAATTTGATAGGGATTGCATTGAATCTGTAGATTGCTTTGGGTAGTATACTCATTTTCACAATGTTGATTCTTCCAATCCAAGAACATGGTATATCTCTCCATCTGTTGGTATCATCTTTAATTTCTTTCATCAGTGTCTTATAGTTTTCTGCATACAGGTCTTTTGTCTCCCTAGGTAGGTTTATTCCTAGGTATTTTATTCTTTTTGTTGCAATGGTAAATGGGAGTGTTTCCATAATTTCTCTTTCAGATTTTTCATCATTAGTGTATAGGAATGCAAGAGATTTCTGTGCATTAATTTTGTATCCTGCAACTTTACCATATTCATTAATTAGCTCTAGCAGTTTTCTGGTGGCAGTTTTAGGATTCTCTATGTATAATATCATGTCATCCGCAAACAGTGACAGTTTTACTTCTTCTTTTCCAATTTGTATTCCTTTTATTTCTTTTTCTTCTCTGATTGCCGTGGCTAGGACTTCCAGAACTATGTTGAATAATAGTGGTGAGAGTGGACATCCTTGTCTCGTTCCTGATCTTAGAGGAAATGCTTTCAGTTTTTCACCATTGAGAATGATGTTTGCTGTGGGTTTGTCATATATGGCCTTTATTATGTTGAGGTAGGTTCCCTCTATGCCCACTTTCTGGAGAGTTTTTATCAGAAATGGGTGTTGAATTTTGTCAAAAGCTTTTTCTGCATCTATTGAGATGATCATATGGTTTTTATTCTTCAGTTTGTTAATATGGTGTATCACATTGATTGATTTGCGTATATTGAAGAATTCTTGCATCCCTGGGATAAATCCCACTTGATCGTGGTGTATGATCCTTTTAATGTGTTGTTGGATTCTGTTTGCTAGTATTTTGTTGAGGATTTTTGCATCTATATTCATCAGTGATATTGGTCTGTAATTTTCTTTTTTTGTAGTGTCTTTGTCTGGTTTTGGTATCAGGGTGATGGTGGCCTCATAGAATGAGTTTGGGAGTGTTCCTCCCTCTGCAATTTTTTGGAAGAGTTTGAGAAGGATGGGTGTTAGCTCTTCTCTAAATGTTTGATAGAATTCACCTGTGAAGCCATCTGGTCCTGGACTTTTGTTTGTTGGAAGATTTTTAATCACAGTTTCAATTTCATTACTTGTGATTGGTCTGTTCATATTTTCTATTTCTTCCTGATTCAGTCTTGGAAGGTTATACCTTTCTAAGAATTTGTCCATTTCTTCCAGGTTGTCCATTTTGTTGGCATAGAGTTGCTTGTAGTAGTCTCTTAGGATGCTTTGTATTTCTGCGGTGTCTGTTGTAACTTCTCCTTTTTCATTTCTGATTTTATTGATTTGAGTCCTCTCCCTCTTTTTCTTGATGAGTCTGGCTAATGGCTTATCAATTTTGTTTATCTTCTCAAAGAAGCAACTTTTAGTTTTATTGATCTTTGCTATTGTTTTCTTTGTTTCTATTTCATTTATTTCTGCTCTGATCTTTATGATTTCTTTCCTTCTGCTAACTTTGGGTTTTGTTTGTTCTTCTTTCTCTAGTTTCTTTAGGTGTAAGGTTAGATTGTTTACTTGAGATTTTTCTTGTTTCTTTAGGTAGGCTTGTATAGCTCTAAACTTCCCTCTTAGAACCGCTTTTGCTGCATCCCATAGGTTTTGGGTCGTCGTGTTTTCATTGTCATTTGTCTCTAGGTATTTTTTGATTTCCTCTTTGATTTCTTCAGTGATCTCTTGGTTATTTAGTAACGTATTGTTTAGCCTCCATGTGTTTGTCTTTTTTACGTTTTTTTCCCTGTAATTCATTTCTAATCTCATAGCGTTGTGGTCAGAAAAGATGCTTGATATGATTTCAATTTTCTTAAATTTACTGAGGCTTGATTTGTGACCCAAGATGTGATCTATCCTGGAGAATGTTCCGTGCGCACTTGAGAAGAACGTGTAATCTGCTGTTTTTGGATGGAATGTCCTATATATATCAATTAAATCTATCTGGTCTATTGTGTCATTTAAAGCTTCTGTTTCCTTATTTATTTTCATTTTGGATGATCTGTCCATTGGTGTAAGTGAAGTGTTAAAGTCCCCCACTACTATTGTGTTACTGTCGATTTCCTCTTTTATAGCTGTTAGCAGTTGCCTTATGTATTGAGGTGCTCCTATGTTGGGTGCATATATATTTATAATTGTTATATCTTCTTCTTGGATTGATCCCTGGATTATTATGTAGTGTCCTTCCTTGTCTCTTGTAACATTCTTTATTTTAAAGTCTATTTTATCTGATATGAGTATAGCTACTCCAGCTTTCTTTTGATTTCCATTTGCATGGAATATCTTTTTCCATCCCCTCACTTTCAGTCTGTATGTGTCCCTAGGTCTAAAGTGGGTCTCTTGTAGACAGCATATATATGGGTCTTGTTTTTGTATCCATTCAGCCAGTCTATGTCTTTTGGTTGGGGCATTTAATCCATTCACGTTTAAGGTAATTATCGATATGTATGTTCCTATGACCATTTTCTTAATTGTTTTGGGTTTGTTTTTGTAGGTCCTTTTCTTCTCTTGTGTTTCCCACTTAGAGAAGTTCCTTTAGCATTTGTTGTAGAGCTGGTTTGGTGGTGCTGAATTCTCTTAGCTTTTGCTTGTCTGTAAAGCTTTTGATTTCTGCATCAAATCTAAATGAGATCCTTGCCGGGTAGAGTAATCTTGGTTGTAGGTTCTTCCCTTTCATCACTTTAAGTATATCATGCCACTCCCTTCTGGCTTGTAGAGTTTCTGCTGAGAAATCAGCTGTTAACCTTATGGGAGTTCCCTTGTATGTTATTTGTCGTTTTTCCCTTGCTGCTTTCAATAATTTTTCTTTGTCTTTAATTTTTGCCACTTTGATTACTATGTGTCTCGGCGTGTTTCTCCTTGGGTTTATTCTGTATGGGACTCTGCGCTTCCTGGACTTGGGTGGCTATTTCCTTTCCCATGTTAGGGAAGTTTTCGACTATAATCTCTTCAAATATTTTCTCTGGTCCTTTCTCTCTCTCTTCTCCTTCTGGGACCCCTATAATGCGAATGTTGTTGCGTTTAACGTTGTCCCAGAGGTCTCTTAGGCTGTCTTCATTTCTTTTCATTCTTTTTTCTTTAGTCTGTTCCGCAGCAGTGAATTCCACCATTCTGTCTTCCAGGTCACTTATCCGTTCTTCTGCCTCAGTTATTCTGCTATTGATCCCTTCTAGTGTAGTTTTCATTTCAGTTATTGTATTGGTCATCTCTGTTTGTTTGTTCTTTAATTCTTCTAGGTCTTTGTTAATCATTTCTTGCATCTTCTCAATCTTTGCCTCCATTCTTATTCCGAGGTCCTGGATCATCTTCACTATCATTATTCTGAATTCTTTTTCTGGAAGGTTGCCTATCTCCACTTCATTTAGTTGTTTTTCTGGGGTTTTTTCTTGTTCCTTCATCTGGTACATAGCCCTCTGCCTTTTCATCTTGTCTATCTTTCTGTAACTGTGGTTTTTGGTCCACAGGCTGCAGGATTGTAGTTTTTCTTGCTTCTGTTGTCTGCCCTCTGGTGGTTGAGGCTATCTAAGAGGCTTGATGGGAGGCTCTGGTGGTGGGTAGTGCTGACTGTTGCTGTGGCGGTCAGAGCTCAGTAAAACCTTAATCCACTTGACTGTTGATGGGTGGGGCTGGGTTCCCTCCCTGTTGCTGTGGCGGTCAGAGCTCAGTAAAACCTTAATCCACTTGACTGTTGATGGGTGGGGCTGGGTTCCCTCCCTGATGGTTGTTTTGCCTGAGGCAACCCAACACTGGAGCCTACCCGTGCTCTTTGGTGGGGTTAATGGCAGACTCTGGGAGGGCTCACGCCAAGGAGAACTTCCCAGAACCTCTGCTGCCAGTGTCCTTATCCCCACGGTGAAACAGAGCCACCACTCGCCTCTGCAGGAGACCCCCCTAACCCCAGCAGGTAGGTCTGGTTCAGTCTCCCCCAGGGTCACTGCTCCTTCCCCTGGGTCCCGATGCACACATTACTTTGTGTGTGCCCTCCAAGAGTGGGGTCTCTGTTTCCCCCAGTCCTGTCAAAGTCCTGCAATCAATTCCCACTAGGCTTCAAAGTCTGATTCTCTAGGAATTCCTCCTCCCGTTGCCGGACCCCCAGGTTGGGAAGCCTGACGTGGGGCTCAGAACCTTCACTCCAGTGGGTGGACTTCTGTGGTATAAGTGTTCGCCAGTCTGTGAGCCACCCACCCAGCAGTTATGGGATTTGATTTTACTCTGATTGCGCCCCTCCTACCGTCTCACTGTGGCTTCTCCTCTGTCCTTGGACGTGGGGTATCCTCCTTGGTGAAGTCCAGGGTCTTCCTGTCAATGATTGTCCAGCAACCAGTTGTGATTCCGGTGCTCTCGCAAGAGGGAGTGAGAGCACGTCCTTCTACTCCGCCATCTTGGTTAATCCTCCCACTCTATGCCCTCTAGTGTAGTTTTCATTTCAGTTATTGTATTGTTCATCTCTGTTTTTTTGTTCTTTAATTCTTCTAGGTCTTTGTTAAACATTTCTTGCATCTTCTCGACCTTTGCCTCCATTCTTATTCCAAGGTCCTGGATCATCTTCACTATCATTATTCTGAATTCTTTTTCTGGAAGGTTGCCTATCTCCACTTCATTTAGCTGTTTTTCTGGGGTTTTATCTTGTTCATCTGGTATGTAGCCCTCTGCCTTTTCATCTTGTCTGTCTTTCTGTCGAAACATTGTTATTGTACCTATGATTAATAGTAATGCTGATACTGCATAGTTGTTTAAAAAATAAAAGAGTGAAATATATCTCTGTATGTGTGGATATGCAAAGATCTCCAAGTCATGTTCCTAATCATTGTCTACATGTTGCTCATCACCTGCCATAAAGAAAGGGGTTAAAATCCTAGTTTTTATTTATTTATTTATTTATTTATTTATTTATTTATGGCTGTGTTGGGTCTTCGTTTCTGTGCGAGGGCTTTCTCTAGTTGCGGCAGGTGGGGGCCACTCTTCATCGCGGTGCACGGGCCTCTCACTATCGCGGCCTCTCTTGTTGCGGAGCACAGGCTCCAGACGTGTAGGCTCAGCAACTGTGGCTCATGGGCCTAGTCGCTCCGTGGCATGTGGGATCTTCCCAGACAAAGGCTCGAACCCGTGTCCCCTGCATTGGCAGGCAGATTCTCAACCACTGTGCCACCAGGGAAGCCCTAAAATCGTAGTTTTAAGATTTAAGACTTATATTTGGTACTGTGTTAGGCTGAATACTGCCCCCTGCCCCGAAGGATGTCCACATCTTAATCCCTAGAAACTGTGAATCCCCAGGACCTGTGAACAGAATGTGATAACTGCATAGAGCAAAAGGAACTTTGCAGATGACCACTTGAAGGATATTGATTGAGGTGGGGAGATTATCCTGAATTATCCTGGTTTATCCATGTGGGCCTGATACAATTACAAAAACATTTATAAGAGGTACACAGGGGGAGTCAGTCAGAAGATAGCAATGTGATGAGGGAGGAAGAGTCAGAGACAGATGTTTTCCTGCTGGCTTTGAGGATGGAGGAAGGGGGTCACAGGCCAAATACTGGCTTTTCTAGAAGCTGTTAAGAGGCAAGGGAATGGATTCTCCCCTGGAGTCCCTGGAAGGGACCAACCCTGCTGATATCTTAATTTTTAGCCTTATGAGACTCACTTCAGACTTCTGACCTCCAGAACTATAAGAGGATAAATCTGTGTTGTTTTAAGCCAGAGTTTGTGGTGTTTGTTAGAGCAGCAACAGGAGACTAATAGAAGTTATCTTGAAAAACATCATAAATCAAAATGAGACTAAAAGCAGGCTATTAAAATGTAAATGAAACATACTATTTTAAACTTCAAGAAGTCAATGAAGAGGATGACTTCACGTGCTTTGGGGAAATAACTTAACGCTCTCAACACCGTCTTGCTATACCTTGTCTGGACTACACCTAGGAAAAAGATCACCAACTGCGGGGAGCTGGTGGGATTGTTTTGTAAAAACTAGCTGGAGAAACGAGCAAACTCTCTCATCAAGCACTCAGGATGGGGATTTTAAAAAGCAAGAAGGCTGGCCCTTGCGCAGGGGCATTGGTGGAGGCATGCCCGGAGGCTGAGAGGGCTGGGTGGGGAGGAGAAATGTGGGGGGATGGGTGACAAAAGGTGACAGGTAGCAGCACGATCAGGAAATTAATTACACAGAGCAAACAAGATAATTGAGGAAATAAATAAATGTATTTAGAATCATAGAAGACAAGTTTATTTCTGCCTGAAAGGTTTTACTTACATAGAAAGGGGGACGTCTAGAAATAACTCTGAGGTGTTCGATTAGAATAGGGAATATTGGGCTATATATATATATATATATATATATATATATATACACACACACACACACACACATATTTTATATATATTTTATATATATATATACACAAGGATAGCTAGTTACCAATCTATGTGCATATATGCGCGTGCATGCGTGTGTGTGTGTGTGTGGGGGTAAGTTTCCTAACTCTGCTGAAGGCCTAGAAGCAATGACACCCCGGTAACAATGAGCACACTGAGTATCATTCTCCACTAAATACCATCCTCTGCTAAAGGGAATCAGGGTTCCTCAGAGAAATGGATGATTCCAGGCTTGGGACAGGCAAAGTACAAGGTAAGGCTGGTATGTGAAAAAGGACACAGAAGCCAACTTGAAGTTTTCACTGATCAAATCTAGGACAATTTGAGCATCAAAATAAATAAGGATGAAATAAGATGACAACCTATTAAATAAGATAGGAATCCATGAGTCCATACTAATACAAATGAATAAATAGAGAAAGGAAGAGAAAGCTCTTCCTTATGGTAGAATGACAGCTAATAAATGTACAAGGAATGGCTGAAGGGGACGATGACTGTTTGATAGCTATCAGAGAGGTAGTGGAAACAGGCAGGACTTGTCAGTGGATGCTAAAGGCCAGTGAACGTAAGTCTGATAAGGAACAGGATCTGGCATGATACTAATCAAATACAAAGGGAAAGAGGGTGGCTTTGTGGAGAAACCTGGCAGACACCTTGACCATCACCAGGTCAGCAAGGCCTGCACCACCAGTGGGACAGGTGGACCTCATGTGCCTCCGGGAAACTGAGAAGAGCACAGGGTCATTCTTGTGGTCTCCCTGCCAGGATCAGGCCTGAGTCAGGTCAGGGGGAGACACCGACCAGACCCAGGTTGAGGGTCTTCCTGCAGAACAAAAGGCCTGAACTCTTTGACTTAAAGTTCAGCAGAATGTTAAATGACCAGAAAAGCTCTTCCCTTAGCTTATAAGAATAGTTATAAAAATAGGCAAGATGATCACATACCTCAAGGCTTTCAAGAACACGATTTCTAACATTGTGTCCACTTTTAAGATGATGTGTCCCAATTTTTGGCTTCAGAAATGTGGTTGCTCTAATATTGAAGAAAGGAAGCTTAAGAATGAACACTAGGGGACGTCCCTGGTGGTGCAGTGGTTAAGAATCTGCCTGCCAATGCAGGGGACACGGGTTCGATCCCTGGTCTGGGAAGATCCCACGTACCGTGAAGCAGCTAAGCCCGTGCGCCATAACTACTGAGCCCGTGCTCTAGAGCCCATGAGCCACAACTACTGAAGCCCATGTGCCATAAGTACTGAAGCCCGCGTGCCTAGAGCCTGTGCTCCGCAACAAGAGAAGCCACTGCAATGAGAAGCCCACGCACCGCAATGAAGAGTAGCCCCCGCTCGCCGCAACTAGGGAAAGCCCACGCGCAGCAACGAAGACCCAACGCAGCCGAAAAAAAAAAAAAAAGAATGAACACTGGAATTAAGAAGAGAGGAAGTATGCTACAGAAGGAAAAAGGCTTGTGTGGCAAGACGTCTGAGTTATAATTCCAGCTCTGCCAGTACTAGCTAGCTGCCTGGCCTCAATGGTTTAATGTACGAAATTTGCTGTTTTCAATGACGTTTAAGGTTTATTTAGTCCGGCACGAAAGTCCATCAATTAAATATACCTATATACATCAGAAATCTCAGGCTTTATTGGACAACATGGAATTGTGCCATTCAAGGTTTGGATGGTTATAGACAAGTTATGTAGGTTTTGGTTATTTAACAATTTTATATATTTAATTGATTTTTGACAAAGAGCTCAAGTTCATCACCAGACTCAGCTTCCCAAGGCAGAGCCTTCAGGGTTAGAAGCTATGCCTCTCTACTCCCACCAGGTGGCGGCAAATGCAGCTACTGCATGGGCTACAGGAAGAGTCCACGGTCTAGGGCTACATTCACAGACACGTAAACTTTTAGCTCCCCCTCCCGGCCACTGCCACATTTCTTTTTAATTTACAGTGTTGACCTGATTCTTTTTTACTAGAATTTTCACTCTGTCTATTTTAATAAAATTCTACGAAAATATCCCACATTTGATGTTACACATTCGAATGTCCATTTCATTCATTCTTTCAACACACATTTGAGTGCTTACCACGTGCCAGGAGCTGTGTGAGGTGTGGAGGGTATAATGAACACAGAAACGTGTCTGTTTTCGTGAAGCTAATACGTCGGTAATAAAATAATCACAACAGTGACTGTTCTAAGTGTTTTAAAGGAAAGAGCTACAACCGTGTGAGGTGTGGAGGGTATAATGAACACAGAAACGTGTCTGTTTTCGTGAAGCTAATACGTCGGTAATAAAATAATCACAACAGTGACTGTTCTAAGTGTTTTAAAGGAAAGAGCTACAACTCTGTGAGGATATATGGCAAAGAAGCCTGATCTAGACAGTGACCTGGGAGTTTCCCTAGAGCAGTGCATTCTAAGTTGAGATATGCAGGGTCAGCGGGAATTGGCTGGGCAAAGAGGAATGGAGGGTGGGAAGGAAGAACAGCGCAGAGAGAGGAGGCAGTGCCAGGGCTGGCGAGTAGAGGAGGCCCCTGCGGCTGGGCCCCATGACAAGGGCCAGCGGTTCCAGATGGGGCTCCAGAGGTCAGTGGGGTGAACAGCTGCAGGGTCACTGGAAGGCATGTTTATGGTCTGGATCTTTCATCCAAGAGGAACAGCCAGCTAGCAGTAAGCAAAAGAGAGAGAGGCTGGGGAAGGGATGATCTGCGCTGCCTTCCGAAGAGGTGACTGGCTGCAGGCGGGGGAGAACAGAAGAGGGCAGAGTCAGAGAGCAGCGGATGCAGGAGGCGGGACGAAGGAAGGCGGGAGCTTGGACCAAGGTGCCCGTGACGATGTGAAAGATGCACAGGGGACAATGTCACCAGGGCTTGGTGACCCACTGGATGCTGGGGTGAGGGAAAAGGTCAAGGAGGAATCCTGGTTTCCGGTGGAAGGGGTCCCAGTGGGTGGGGCGGTGGGAGACTGCCAGGTCTCGTGCGTGTTGAGTTGCAGGGGTCTGAGAGGTATCAAGAGGCACTGCCGCCCAGTAGCTGGGCCTATGGGAGCCGGAGGAGCAGAGGGCTGGGCGTGGCTGAGGGTGCAGAAGCCCAGGAAAGACAGTGCTTCGCGAGTGGGAGGGGAGCAGCAGAGTCAGACCTGTGTGCTGCTGAGAGACTGAACAAGACGTGGCCGGGAACGTCCGATTAGTGGTTTTGGTGCAGAGATGAGAGTGGAGGGCAGACTGGAGCGGGTCGAGGAATGAGAGGCAGGGAATGGATACACTGAATACGGCAATTCTTTACCAAAGTTTGCCTGTCAAGGGGGATGAGAAATTGAGCAATAACTGGAAAAAGAAAGGGAACTGAGGTCAAGGGAGATTGTTTCTGTTTCTTTTGTGATGGGAGGTCTTGAACATGTTTAAAAGCCGAGGGAAAGCGCCAGTCAAGATGGAAGAGGTGATGACACAGGTAAGAGAATGGACAGCCGAGAGTGACAGCAAGTGGGAGGGGGTGAGATCCAAAGCACAGGGGGGTTGCAGTTGTGGCAGCTGAAGACGGAGGAGATTCCCCTCAGGTGGCTTTAAGAGCCTCTACGAAGTGACAGCACAAGGGGAGGCTGGAGAGCGGAACATCCTATAGACCCTCTGCAAGTTGCAGCTGCCCTACTGTTATACTTTGGTCCGTCAGGGTTTCACTAGATGGAAAAAGAGACAACGGAGGCTGGGGGTTTGCAACTGGCAAGGGGACAGGTGTCTGGGGCCATTAGCTCCCTGAGGGCAGGGACCTGTCATATCAATCACTGCCTCACTCTGTGCCTGACTGGAGTATCAGCGCCCAGGTACTTACTATCAAAGTGATCAGCGTAGGAATGCTCACTGGTCTTCATTTCAGTTTGCCTCTTTTGGTGCTTCTCTAAAAAAACCAAAAAAGAAAGAATACAGAACAGACAGAGCGTAAATTCCTATGTGACTTCTTTTCTCACTTGGCAGAATTCTTTCATTCTTCCGTAAAGTCAGTTTTAAAGTTCTTGCCATAGTTCTATCCAGAGACACTGTCATATACCTCAGAAAGCTAAAGGGCATCTTTCAATTTTTAGCTTAATCGTAAGGTGCTTGTGTAGCTTCGTCTACTTTGTTTAAAAGTCGCAAAAATGCATACTAAAAATGTTGTATTTTTACCTATGGAAACTATAAAATTCATATCCTTCAAAAAAAAACTTACATGAAATAACACAGAAAAAGAAAACAGCATAAGGCTGTCTATACTCAAGGCAGGGAGACCAATTAGGAGGCTACTGAAATAATCCAGGCCTGGACCAGGGTGCTGACAGTGGGCGTTGGATACGTTCTGAAGGATGTGTTGACAGACTGAATGTGGGGAGGGAGAAAAACAGGAGTCAAGGAGGACACTAATGCCCAGACAACTTGGGAGAATGGCTTCCAGTAACTGGGGTGGGTAAAAGCACGGGAGGAGCAGGTTTGCGGGAATGTTCTGGACTTGCTGTGCTGGAGATGCCTTAGACATCTAAGCAGAGATATGGGCAGGCAGACATGCGTCTGAAGTTCAGAGGAGGGTCAGGACTGGAGATACACATGTGGGGTTCACTCGCGTTTAGATGGGTTTTGAGCCTATGAGACTGGATGAATTCACCTAGGAAGTGAGGGTAGATTAAAAAAAAAAAAGGTCAAGGTCATGTGTGGCAGTGAAAAACTGGCCTGAAAACTTACCCGCTGGCACACGTGTGGCAAGGAAATGTTAAAGCACCACCGGGAAATTGTGGACAGAGGGCTCCAAGGCTGAGTTGAGCGAGTGAGGGACAAAAACACAGAAGACACTGCAAAGGATTCAGATTTCCCAGGGATGGGGATTAGGGAAATGTCTGCGCTAAGGGTAGAAGGAAAAAACAAAGCAAGCAGGCAGATGCAAAATTTAAGGTATCAGATTCAGAGATAAAAGAAAAATGTGGGCGAAAGGCTGCAAGTTGGTGAAGGGGTGAAATCGGCCCCAGCGTGACGGGGCTGGAAGGCGGCGGGGCCGGAAGGCGGGGCTGGAAGGCGGGGTGATGTGACTGGGGCCGGGCCCCGCCCCCGGGCCATACCCGGGCCAGCTCGGGGCCGCCCCTTGCCCGAATGCCTCCAGCGGCCAGTCCGCGTGCGGGCAGGTCCGCGGGTCCCCGGGCCAGCGTGGGCTTGTGAGTGTGTTGCGTGGGCGCAGTCACAGTGTCTGAACTGGGAAGAAGGACGCCGAGGGCCGCTCTTCACCAGGCCGCGCTTTGCAGGAGGAAGCGGCCTGACGGCCCGCCTACGTTACCAACTCCACAGCCAGGCAGCGAGGCCCGAGCTGGGCAGGGGCCAGGACTGAGGGACCGGGCGACACCGGAAGGCTCGGAAAGTTTAGCAGGAGGTTCGGCTGGGGCAGGGCAGAGACCTCCGGCTGCGGGGCGCGGCGGCAGCGGGTCTGTTACCTGCTCCGCGCGGCTGCCGCTGCAGCGCCAACCCCGCGGCCTCCTGGCTCTGACGCGTCGCCCTGGAAACCGGCGCGCGGGGCTTTATGGGACTGGCCGGCCAGGAGGGGAGGAACCAGAGGCCGGGCCGCGAGGCCTGCGCGCACGCGCACCCGGGACAGCGTCTCTGGCCCGGGCTAGGTGTGCAGGGTCGGGTTGTGAGGCGTGTCTCACCTGACTCTTCCGTGAGGGTGAACTCAGCTGGCTGCATAGACTTTCGCAAACAAGCCTCCAGCCGCCCCTCCTCGGCGCCCGTGATCCCGCCTGTGCCCTGGCCGCACCCGGGCCGAGCGAGCTGACCCCGCGCCCGGTCGCTCTCGCCCGCGCACCGGGTGTTTTGAATCTGAGTCCGATGCACATGTCCGGTTCCCAGCCTGGGAGGGCCGTGGACTAAGAGCAGAGCGCTTCTGTTAACCTTTTTTTTTTTTTTTTTTAAACTTTGGGTTTATTTATTTATTTATTTATTTATTTTTGCTGTGTTGGGTCCTCGTTTCTGTGCGAGGGTTCTCCCTAGCCGCGGCAAGTGGGGGCCACTCTTCATCGCGGTGCGCGGGCCTCTCGCTGTCGCGGCCTCTCCCGTTGCGGAGCACAGGCTCCAGACGCGCAGGCTCAGTAGTTGTGGCTCACGGGCCCAGCCGCTCCGCGGCAGGTGGGATCCTCCCAGACCAGGGCCCGAACCCGTGTCCCCTGCATTGGCAGGCAGACTCTCAACCACTGCGCCACCAGGGAAGCCCCCTGTTAACCTTTATAAAGATGGATTTCTTGGTGGAAGAAAATCTGATCACAAAGCAATGCATGTTTGGTGTAGAGAAGTTACCATGTACAGGAAAGTACCAAGAAAAAGTAAAAATCACCTATAAAAATTATAGGTGATTTTTAGTGATTGCATAGGAGTTTTCACTGATGCGTAGGCATACTTAACGAACATTCACATTATTTCTTTTTTTCCTCTTCCCTCCTCCTCCTCACCCTCCCATTGTATCAACGCCCTGTTGAATGTCCTTGTAGATGAATCCTAGGGGTCACCCCGACTGTTTTCTTAGGATAAATTCCTACATGTGAAGTTGAAGGATCAAAGGATAGGCCCACTTTGAGGCTTTCTGAAGGTATACGAAAGTTTGCCTTCCAGGCAAATGTCTCCAATCCTTAATCCACATTTGCGGATAATCTTATATCTTTTAAAAATGTATGTCCATGTAGCGGCTTCCCTGGTGGCGCAGTGGTTAAGAATCTGCCTGCCAATTCAGGGGACACGGGTTTAAGCTGGACACTGGTCGGGGAAGATCCCACATGCCGCGGAGCAACTAAGCCCATGCGCCACAACTACTGAGCCCATGTGCCACAGCTACTGAAGCCTACACACCTAGAGCCCATGCTCCACAACAAGAGAAGCCACCGCAATGAGAAGTCCACGCACTGCAACAAAGAGTAGCCCCTGCTCGCCACAACTAGAGAAAACCCTTGTGCAACAATGAAGACCCAATGCAGCCAAAAATAAATAAATAAAACAAATAAATTTTAAAAATTAAAAAAAAGTATGCCCATGTTATTGTCAAAAAGTGACACCTTACTTTGATTTTTTTCACAACTTTGATTACTAGGAAGGATAGGCATTTTTGTTGTACTTTCAGTGACCATTTGTACTTATTTTGTGATTTGCCTTTTGCCCACTTTTTCAGTTGGTGGTCATCTTTGTAAAAATTGATTTGTTAGAACTTTTGACATTCTATAAAACCCAGACTATGGTATATGTTGCAGATATTTCCTGCAGTTTGTCAATTACCTTTAAATTTTGTTTATAGTGTATCTTGTATTTGTGTAGCTCAAATTTATCATGTTTCCCTTTATCGTTTTTTCATTTTGTTTTTATGTAATAGGGGGCAGTGGGCATCTCCGAGCAGACCCTGTTTTTTCTTTTTTTAATTTTATTGAAGTATAGTTGATTTACAATGTTGTGTTAATTTCTTCTGTACAGCAAAGTGACTCAGTTATATATATATATATATATATATATATATATATATATATATATATATATATATATATACACACACACACACATATATATATATTCCTCTTCATATTCTTTTCCATTATGGCTTATCAAAGGATATTGAACATAGTTCCCTGTGCTATACAGTAAGACCTTGTTGTTTATCCATTCTGTATATAATAGTTTGCATCTGCTAATCCCAAACTTCCATTCCTTCCTTCCCCTACCCCCCTCCCACTTGGCAACCACAAGTCTGTTCTCTAGATCTGTGAGTCTGTTTTTGTTTCCTAGGTATGTTGATTTGTATCTTATTTTAGATTCCACATATAAGTGATAGCATATGGTATTGGTCTTTCTCTTTCTGACTTACTTCACTTAGTATGGTAATCTCTAGATCCATCCATGTTGCTGCAAATGGCATTATTTCATTCTTTTTTATGGCTGAGTAATATTCCATTTTGTATATGTACCACATCTTCTTTATCCATTCATCTGTCGATGGACACTTAGGTTGCTTCCATGTCTTGGCTATTGTAAACAGTGCTGCTATGAACATAGAGGTGCATATATCTTTTCCAATTATAGTTTTGTCTGGGTATATGCCCAGGAGTGGGATTCAAGCCGACCCCATTTAATTCTAGCTTTTTAGGGGTTGGTGTGGGGCAAGGCTTTCCTGTCCCATCACCACCTGCTCCTCCCTATCCTGTTAGAGTGCCCACTCTTAATTTTGGTGCGTTATGTGTTTCTACAACCTTGGGTGGTGAGTTATTCATATAAGGTGGGTGGTGGTTTTTGTTGTGGGTGAGCTGGGCACCATCTCCAAGTGGACATACATTAGACAAGTGTTGCCCTAGACTTGTCATTCATGGAAAGATGGCTGGTTCATTGCTGCTGGTGCTCCCAAGACAGTAACAAAAGTGGCTGTTTATTATTATGATTATTTTTAATAAGTTTGTGTATTTATTATTTAATTTTGGCTGCGTTGGGTCTTCGTTTCACGTGGGCTTTCTCTAGTTGCAGCAAGCAGGGGCTACTCTTCGTTGCAGTGTGCGGGCTTCTCATAGCGGTGGCTTCTCTTGTTGCGGAGCACGGGCTCTAGGTGCGCGGGCTTCAGTAGTTGTAGTGTGCGGGCTCAGTAGTTGTGGCACGTGGGCTTAGTTGCTCTGCAGCATGTGGGATCTTCCCGGACCAGGGCTTGAACCTGTGTCCCCTGAATCGGCAGGCGGATTCTTAACCACTGTGCCACCAGGGAAGTCCAAAAGTGGCTGTTAATTATTAAGGGAACATCCCAACCCTGGTCCTCAGGACTGGAGGAACCTGAAAGATGGAGGCTCCTCAGAACGTCCTTTCCCATCTGAACTGTCTCTCCCTCTCTTTTTTGCTAGCTCTTTCCAGTCTATAGCCTTTGCTTCTGCCTTGGAAAGAGGTGCTTCTTTCCTGTCTGTGTGTTATGGAAGGGGGAGAGGCCCTTACTGTACGAAGCTGAAGAACTGCCTTTTAGTAATTATGGTGGTCACCTCCATCACTCTACATATTAACATAGGCCTTTTTTGCTCTGTATGAGTTTCCTAAGGCTGCTGTAACAAATTACCACAGAACTGATGGCTTAAGACAGCAGAAATTTATTCTCTCATGGGTCTGGAGACCGAAGTCCAAAATCAAGGTGTCAGCATGGCCGTGTTCCCTCTGAAGTCTCCTGGGGAGGATGCTTCCTGTCTCTTCCGTCTCCTGGTGGCTCCTGGTGTTCCTTGGCTTGTGGCCACATCGCTCCAATCTCTGCCTCTGTCTTCACATAGAGTTTTTCTCTGTGTCTCTCTGTGTGTTTTCTCCTCTTCTTATAAGGATATCAGTTATTGGATTTAGGGCCCACCTGAAATCCAGGATGATTTCATCTCAAGATCCTTAACCAATTTCATCTGCAAAGACCCTGCTTCCAAATAAGATCACATTCTGAGGTTTGGGGGGGAACATGAATTTTGGGGGGACAATATTCTACCCACTACTGCTACTATGGTGGTCACCACTGTTATAATAATAAAAAAATAAATAAATAATATAAATAAGGAAAATAAAAAATATAAATAAGTAATAAAAATTAAAAAAGAATAAAAATCAGCCTCTATTTCTCATTTTATTTTACCTGTAAAATTATATAAATAAACAAAACATAGCATCTGGTGTCATTTATTATAAGATCCCTTGAGGATCTCTGCAAAGTTTGGAGCCAATACCTCATACTTTTATCACTAAAATTATGTCAAATCGTCCTTTCACAGTGTATACACATATCAAATCATCACAATGTACACTTTAAATATCTTACAATTTATTTGTGAACTGTACCTCAATAAAGTTTAAAAAAAAAAGAGTAAATTCTGTTAAAAATTAGGTCAGATCTAAAAGTATTTTTATTTGACTTTAACATCAAGGATTAGAGATCTGAAATAATTAGCCTCTTGCATCTTCATTCGATTAGACAACTTATTTCTGAATTGAGTTTTCAAAGTCGGAGATTCATTGAGCTTTCTTTTAAGACTCATTTGGAATGTTTTGTATTCCTATTAATTATCTTGAAGCTCACTGATGTCACTGTAACAAAAGATCTGTCAGCTGGAGTTTTCAAATTTCTGATTTGTACATTTTCATGGTCATTATTAAAAGGATAAGCTTCTAAAAGTAATTCATAGTGAAATAAAGGAGCACTAGGAATTTGAGGGTAGGAAATCAGGAGTTTTTCTGGTGTGGTGTGGACATAAACGGAGTTGGGTTCAAATGCTGGATACACCGTTACCTTTCCTATCATCTCCCATGCTTTTTTTTTTTTTTTTTTTTTTTTGCCGTACCCCGAGGCTTGTGGGATCTTAGTTCCCTGACCAGGGATCGAACCGGGGCCCTCGGCAGTGAAAGTGCTGAATCTTTTTTTTTTTTTTTTTGAAAGTGCTGAATCTTAACCACTGGACTGCCAGGGAATTCCCTCATCTCCCATTCTAAGTCCTCACCGGTGGGGACGGTTAGTAATAGAACCCGGTTTTAGGGCTGTTGTGTGGTTTAAGGGAGTGGTTTTTTTAAAAAAAATTTATTTATTTGTTTTTGGCTGTGTTGGGTCTTCGTTTCTGTGCGAGGGCTTTCTCTAGTTGCGGCAAGCGGGGGCCACTCTTCATTGCGGTGCGCGGGCCTCTCACTATCGTGGCCTCTCTTGTTGCAGAGCACAGGCTCCAGACGCGCAGGCTCAGTAGTTGTGGCTCAACGGGCCTAGTTGCTCCGCGGCATGTGGGATCTTCCCAGACCAGGGCTCGAACCCGTGTCCCCTGCATTGGCAGGCAAATTCTCAACCACTGCGCCACTAGGGAAGCCCCTAAGGGAGTGGTTTATGCAAAGCTCTTAGAGCAGGTCTGGCTTGGCAAACACCTCAAAATTGTTAGCTATTATTTCAAGTAGGAAATTTGTTTCTCCCTAGAGCAGGCAGCTGGAGGGGGTGTCAAGACTGAAGTAGTTTTTGCCCTGTTGTTACCAATATTGGGTCCTCTGGCCTCGTGTGCAGTAAAGCCAATCTACTGACACCAGGTTGTGGTGTGCAGGTGTGAAGGAATGTGCAGGGTTTATTGTAGGCACCAAACAAGGAGTGTGGGCAACTGATGGTCAAAAAACCCGAACTTCCTGATGGGTTTCAGGAAAGTGTTTTCAAGGGTAAAGTGAGGGAGGGGAGTGCTGTAGGGTGGGTGATCAGCTTGTGCACAATTATCTGATTGGTTGATGGTGAGGGAACCAATCGTCAGGATGGTGTCATAGGAGTTAACATCATCAATCCTCAGGCTCCAGTTGGTCTGGGGGCTACGTGCTCACCATCATCATGCAGTTAGCTTCTTCCATTTGGTGGGGGCTTTAGTATCTGTAAAACAGCCCAGGAATGTGCATCAAATACTCTTATCTATGTCCTTCAGGGAGGAACTAAAGGTTCTGTGACTGCCACATGGCTAATTTACTGTTTAAATTGTTACCAGTTCTCCTGGCCCAACTGATACTTTTGTCACTACATGTTCGCATCCTTTCAATCATTAATTCTTGAGCCAGGCTTTTGTGACTCAGGGGAGGCCTGAGATAACTATAGGTTTTCTACAGACAAGAGGCAGGCAGAGGATATGGGGTGAGGGGTCTGTCCAGGGAGGCCCCATAGGGTCTTCCTCAGTTATATTATATGATCAGCAAATGTATATTCTCTAGGGCACATGAGCTACAGTTTATGTCACTAACTTACAAAGGCATTAAGAAATACACAGAGCTTATTACTTTTTTAAATAATATTTGCAGCAAAATAGTATGCTCATGTGGTAGATTTAAGACTAAGGTGTTTGAAAAAATATTTCATATGACAAAAATAGTATATACTCACTGTAGAAATTTTGGAAAATACAGCAAAGAAGAAAAGCAAAAATGACCTATAATCTTTGGTGGGCTTTAAAATAAAATTTACTGGGACGAAGTGAGAGAGTGGCATGGACATATATACACTACTAAATGTAAAATAGATAGCTAGTGGGAAGCAGCTGCATAGCATGGGGAGATCAGCTCCGTGCTTTGTGACCACTCAGAGGGGTTGGATAGGGAGGGTGGGAGGGAGAGGCAAGAGGGAGGGGATAGGGGGATATATGTATACGTAGAGCTGATTCACTTTGTTATATAGCAGCAACTCACACAACGTTGTAAAGCAATTATACTCCGATAAAGATGTTAAAAAATAAATAAAATTTATAATGCTTGTGACTTAAATTTGGGGAACCATGAGTCATCTTCACCTAATTTGGGGAGTAAACTTTGCATGCCCTAAGTTAAATTGTTGTGGGGTCATCTCAACCATTCATCCTGATCTAAATGAAGCTGAGCTATATTCTAGGGTCAGGGTGACCTTTCGTGGAGGGCACCTACCTGAGGGGAAGGGGAGAAGGCCTCCAGACCTCCTGGGCTCTGGTGAAGGGGCTGGAGGTCAAAACCCACCAGATCCCTCCCCGCTCCCGGGATCTTACAGCCACGACCTTCATGAGCACCCAGGGACTTAAACTAAGAGAGAGACTCAGCCATCTTAAGACTAAATATATCCTCCCACCTTTGCCCCTAACGCCCTTCATCTTGACTTTGAAACCCACCAGGAGAGTGGAGTGGCTACCATTTGGGCTTCTTAGTAGATTTTTAATGCCTCTAACGTTTAACACAATTCAAATTATCTATACAAATACGACAGAGAGAGAGCCTGTTACAAACAGGTCATTCATTTCTTCCCCCCAATGTCTCTAAAACAGTGGAAGCAATTTGCTTGTAAGCCAGCCCTCCCTGCCTGGTCGGGGATGTCAGTCAAACCTGACACGGTCCTCAGCTTGTCAGCCTTTGTTCTTTAGGAGAAACAGGTGGTAAAGGGGGAAAACTGGGAACAGGCCACTCCTAAAGGAATCTATTGTATGACAGTTCATTGAATTTTTTTTTTTTTCAATGCAAAACAATCATTATTTTTACTTTTTAACTCTATCCATAGGAATTGTATTTGAAGGTTTCATTAAGTTTCCAGGTATTCCTCAGAGTAGACTTGAATGTGGTAAAAGGTGAGTATTCATAAATGATAATGAACAATTATTAAGTATTGCTTAATTAGCATGCCCCCTTCTCTGATTAAAATACACGCTTTGTACATTAGGTGCCATTGCTGAGCGGTTTAAGGATAAAAATCATGCACCCTTTAAAAACACTCTTTAGTAACAGACCGTTATTGCTGATCCAGATGGCCTATCATTTGTATTAATGACAAACTTAATTTCTTGAGTAAATTTTCACCCACTGTGCTCCCTTGATTTTTCTTGCTCAGTGAAATTTATCTGAAGCAAAATATAATAAAGCATGACATATGCATCACGGAATTAAAGTGGAGATTAATTAAAGCTGACTCCAGTTGAAGGTCATTGAGTTTTTTTTAATCTGCCAGAAAATTTTAAAGTAAGGAAGCCACTCTTTATTTAGGTAAAGGCTTCTGTAGCTGTTCTGACCCTTGCTGTGTGTTTGCCAAAAAACCCTGTAAACAAATCCTCCTCCCGCACCCGTGCTGGTGTTTTCTGGGCTTTTCCAGCTCCGGGGAGCGCCTCCTCCTCTTCTCTCCTCCTCTGCTACCCGGGCTCCACCTCCTTCCGCCCGAGGCATCTCCCCGCAGGTCTCTGATTGGTGAGGAGCGCAGCCTTGCCTTTTAGGGACTGTTGTCGGGCTTTCAAAGTGATAAGGGAAAGGGTCCAGCGGCTGCTTATATCAACCAATCAACTGTTGTCCTGACAGATCCCCAAATATTCCCTGGCCAATGGCGGGGAGAGCCCGAGGTGCCTGGGCCGCTCCTGGGAGAGGCAGGGCTTCAGTTGAGCTGAGAGGCGGGAGCTCAGACAGCCTTGGGCCCCTGGCCAGTCCCCACCTGGCACTTATCTGTGTCACTTTCAGGATTTGTCTGACTCTGCGCTCCCTCGCAGGGGTGTGTTGGGGGGGAGTCCTCTTTGCGACTCTCAAAATGGTTATCAAAGTGTTTGTTGCTACATCATCTGGGTCCATAGCGGTAGGTGTCTGATGGAATTTGGGGGCTTTCTTCCTGTCCTATTTTCTGAATAACTCAGACTTGGAAGTAGAAGGAGCGGGTATGGCCCAGCGCTGGCTTTACATGTTTTTTTGGAGCGTGTGTAAGTAAGCCTGTGAGCCCTTTGCTTTCTGCCTTGGTTTGAATGGTGTTGAAGAGGTGTGTGTGATCTGGGACAGCTGGATGTGGAAGGGGATTCAGGGAAGGGGGTGTGTTTGATACTAGAACTTTTAACATGTGATTTGTGTCGTGTTATGTCGCATATATGATAGAATGGGAGGCTTTTTTTTGGTGGAATGTTTCTGCCATTCCTTCTGCAAGACTTAGACTAATTTAAAATTGCAAATAAATGACACTTTGTGTAACAATATTTGGAGCGTATGATGGGCCAGATTACTAAAACGACTCCTGAGTATAATTACTTGTGTATGCAATGTAATCCTAACGAAAGCGTGAAGTTAGCATGTGTAATACTATTATTTGAGAATAATGATGTCACAGTGACAAGAACAAACATCTCTAAGGCTAAAGATTTAAATGCTCTAGGAATCCAAACAGACCAAAAATAGGTACTAAAAGCCGACCTCCAAAACACTGCTTTGTCTGATTTCCTTGGGACCAGGCTGGGAACCACCCATCGATCTCTCTAAGTCCAGCTTTCATTCTGTGCCTTAAGAAATAGGGGCAAGGGAGGGACTCGTTTATCCTTGGAAATGATTCAGGCTTTGATTTTAGGCTTGAACCTGCAGTGCCTATCTGGGACCGACATTTCGACCAGCATTTTAGCATCTAGGAGGCTGTGGAGAGAAAAGAGTTTTATTAATCCTGAGAGTTGAAGACCAGCAAAGGGGCTGTTTCCTTTTATATCTGATTCCTGGAACTTCTCAGGTTGCAGCTTGGGTTTCAGTGGTCCCTCAGCCAGGGATGATAGCCTAGACAAATGGTTGGCCCAGGGAACTGTCCTAGTGGCAGCTCCTGAATCCACCCGCGGCGCCCCCGCCTCGCCCCCTCCAGCCCTGAAAGTTCACGCGGTTTCCAGAGAGGACGAGAGGAAAACACGAGAAAAGAGCCTGGTTGTTCCTTCTGAGCACAGCTGGTGGGCAACTGTTTAGTGATCTCTTGAACATCTTTTAACAGAAAACGATGAGGAACAATTCCAAATGCAAAACTGCAAAATCTTTTGTGGCTGTTGATGACCTCGGAAACTTTTAGTTGATCTACAAAAAGCACATTTTTTGATTGTTTAGATTAAAAAAAATTTTTTTTTGTAGAAAATGGCTTTCGTGGGCTTCAAATATGCTGTTGACACACTCATTGCTGGAAACTTTTACCACTAACCTGCCAATCTTCTGCATGTTCCATAGATCAGGTCTGAGTGGCCCCATGCATCCTTCCGGAGACAATGAACAAACTGATGGATTTCTTAGGATTATCTGATGTCCTACATTCTTGAAGTTTGGGAGCATGATTTAGTTAGCTTGGGGGGATCTGGAGGGGTACTGTTTATTCCAGGATCTTAGAAAATCCAAGTTCATTCTGCTGCCGTAAGCAAATGTTTTGGTGCCACTTGGGACTATGTGACCTGAGGAAAGTTATTTCACCTTGCTAAGCCTCAATTTCCTTAACTGTAAAATGAGGATAAGAATAGTACTCATCTCATAGCGTTGTCATGAGGACTTAGGAAATAAGCAAAGGGTGCCCAGCAGAGTGTCAAGTGCTTAATAAATATTATCATTATTAGTATTTATTTATTATTTATTTATTTATTTATTTATTTATTTATGGCTGAGTTGGGTCTTCGTTGCTGCGCACGGGCTTTTTTCTAGTCGCGGCGAGTGGGGGCGACTCTTTGTTGCGGTGCACGGGCTTCTCATTGTGGTGGCTTCTCTTTTTGCAGAGCACCGGCTCTAGGTGCACGGGCTTCAGTAGTTGTGGCTCACGGGCTCTAGAGCACAGGCTCAGTAGTTGTGGCGCACGGGCCTAGTTGCTCTGCCGCATGTGGGATCTTCCCGGACCAGGGCTCGAACCCGTGTCCCCTGCATTGACAGGCAGACTCTTAACCACTGAGCCACCAGGGAAGTCCTATCATTATTAGTTAATGTTATAATTATCAGCTATGGTTAGTTAGTATTATAATTATTATAAGTATTGGTTATTAATGTTAGTTAATATTAATCAATATTTTTGTAGTTATATTTATTAGTTAATATTAGAAGATCTGCATCTGTGACGATGTTTCAGAATTGTCTCAAGCCACATAAATGGAAGAATTTCTGTCTTATCCTAAAGAATGAGAACTGATTTTTTCCACGGTGTCAGTGCTAATGATTTTTCCCAGCTGGGGAATTTCACCCAGAAACTTCTTTGCAGGACGACCCCAGAGCAGCTGCCAGTACTTACGCTGTGTGTGTGGCAGTTGGTCTTTGCTACTTACTTCTTCAGTCTGTATACTTTAAAAACAGGTTCTTGCCTGTGACCTCATCAAAGAGGGCATTATGACTTCTGTTGGATGAATGAAATAAATGAAAAAGGAAAAAACCAATTGTAATCTCTTGATGAGGTTTAAGCATGCAGCTGTGTATCACATCTCTATTTTAACAGTTGATGCCAAAGCGTGGTTCCGTGTTTTACCACTTTACACACAGATTTGGGTGAAGAGACCCTGGGAGTAGGGGAGAAAGTTGTTGTATCTTCGTGGATGACCCTCCTCTCCTCCTGAAGGCCATCGCCACAGGGGTTGGGGGACAAAAGGAGAGAGGACGGTCCTCCTTGTTTTCAAGATGCACAGCCCCTGGACCACCACCTTTAAGGACAGACCCTAATGGTGGCCCCCGGATTTTGCAATCCTTTTTCCAGTCTTGATTGAGTGTAAATATAGAGGGAAAAACATGGCTCTTGAATTAGATGGATCTGGATGTGAACCTTGGAAAATTCTTTAATTCACTGGCACCTCAGCTTTGTTATCTTAAAATGGTGATCAGAGTTCTTGCCTGGCATGGCAATCAGGACGAGTCATGCCAGGGTGCCTGACTGCACAGCTTCTCGACCTGTGGTGCAAAATGCTTTTCCATGCTTTCCTCATTTCTCACCAGCACCCAGGATGAAGGCGGCGTTCTATCCATTTTGCAGATGAGGCAATGGACGGGCAGAGCTTGTGCTCAGATAGCAACCTTCCCAGCCAGGATGGAAATGCAGGTCACCTGTCACTCAAATGC
This sequence comes from Eschrichtius robustus, assembly GCF_028021215.1. NCBI lineage: Eukaryota > Metazoa > Chordata > Mammalia > Artiodactyla > Eschrichtiidae > Eschrichtius > Eschrichtius robustus. The sequence goes on from NC_090829.1 coordinate 141,495,937, forward strand.
AGCGTGCTTTTTACTACAATACAGTGAACTTGTTTGGAAAGGTTCCTAACTGTACAAGACAATGAACGGAACATGCCCAGCGAGTGACCCAAAGATCACTCAGATGCAGCACCGTCACCAACAGTGGCTGGTGACTTCAGGACAGAGAATGACGGTTTTTTTTAAAAAAAAATATTTTATTGAGGTATAGTTGATTTACAGTGTTGTGTTAATTTCTGCTGTACAGCAAAGTGATTCAGTTTTCAGGTTCTTTTCCATTATGGTTTATCACAGGATATTGAATATAGTTCCTCGTGCTCTACAGGAGGACTTTGTTGTTTTTTTAAAAAAATTATTTATTTATTTATCTATGGCTGCGTTGGGTCTTCGTTTCTGTGCGAGGGCTTTCTCCAGTTGCGGCAAGCAGGGGCCACTCTTCATCGCGGTGCGCGGGCCTCTCACTATCGCGGCCTCTCTTGTTGCGGAGCACAGGCTCCAGACGCGCAGGCTCAGTAATTGTGGCTCACGGGCCCAGTTTTTCCGCAGCATGTGTGATCTTCCCAAACCAGGGCTCGAACCCGTGTCCCCTGCATTAGCAGGCAGACTCTCAACCACTGCGCCACCAGGGAAGCCCCAGACTTTGTTGTTGATCCATTCTCTATGTAACAGTTTGCGTCTGCTAATCCCAAACTCCCAGTCCGTCCCTCCCCCACCCCCCCTCCCCCTTGGCCACCACACGTCTGTTCTGTAGGAGAATGGCACATTCTTGTGAGTCAATGTAACAGGATAGGAGGTGAAAGCACGGAGTCCTAAGCACTGGTCCGCCAGGGAATTCCCATTGTAACAGGATAAGAAAACAGAACTCTCTCAGCCTCCACTGAGGTCCCAAAGCCTCCAAGTGACACACACCCCAAGGACACTGGATCCTCCAGAGGGGCTGCCCAGAAGGACGGTGCAGCCTGTGGGACCAGCAATGGCCATGGCGCCCTGGAGAGGGGAGAGGGGGTGAGAGGTGCAGGGGGGAGTGCATCTGTGGTGAGGGCTACTGGGGTGCTGTGCACACCCCTACCCTTGAAACCATAAAGGGGGGTGACCTTTGGGGACTGATGCCGTGTCCCTAGGGTCAGCTCAGGAGGCCACACGGAGAAAGGCTGTACTTTGTGGTGGGAGCGGCGTCTAGTAGGGACCCTTGAACAAGGACCACCGGGGGGGGGGCGGGGGGTGCGCCCCGCTCAGGTGGGCATCAGAGTGCAGGCAAAGGCCACGTGCCAGCCAGGTGAGCTCGTGCACTCCCTGCTCCCCCTCTCCCTCCTCTGGGCTCATCCTAAGACCCTTCTCCAGACCCAGGCAGAAGTCAAGTGCTCCAAACAGCCAGGAGAGCCATACTCTTGACGGAGTTTGAGTTGCTGGTGTTTGGGGAGTCCGGAGGGGCAGATTTTATTTTTCTTTTCTTTATTTGGGGGCGGTGCTGAGAAATAAAATGTAGCACAATACAGTGCACCCAACAGTCAGTCAGCTTCCTGTAGACGTAATTGCTTGTCTTGAGAGGAATCATAATAAACAGATTCTTTTTTTTTTTTTTTACATCTTTATTGGAGTATAATTGCTCTACAATGGTGTGTTAGTTTCTGCTTTATAACAAAGTGAATCAGCTATACGTATATATATGTCCCCATATCTCTTCCCTCTGGCGTCTCCCTCCCACCATCCCTATCCCACCCCTCTAGGTGGTCACAAGGCACTGAGCTGATCTCCCTGTGCTATGCGGCTGCTTCCCACTAGCTATCTGTTTTACATTTGATAGTGTATATATGTCCCTGCCACTCTCTCACTTCGTCCCAGCTTACCCTTCCCCCTCCCCGTGTCCTCAAGTCCATTCTCTAGTAGGTCTGCGTCTTTATTCCCGTCTTGCCCCTAGGTTCTTCATGACCATTTTCTTTTTTCTTTTTTTTTTTTTTAGATTCCATATATATGTCTTAGCATATGGTATTTGTTTTTCTCTTTCTGACTTACTTCACTCTGTATGACAGACTCTGGGTCCATCCACCTCACTACAAATAACTCAATTTTGTTTCTTTTTATGGCTGAGTAATATTCCATTGTATATATGTGCCACATCTTCTTTATCCATTCATCTGTCGATGGACGCTTAGGTTGCTTCCATGTCCTGGCTATTGTAAACAGTGCTGCAATGAACATTGTGGTACATGACTCTTTTTGAATTATGGTTTTCTCAGGGTACATGCCCAGTAGTGGGATTGCTGGGTCGTATGGTAGTTCTTTTTTTTTTTTTTATAATATTTATTTATTTATTTATTTTTATTTTTGCCTGCGTTGGGTCTTTGTTGCTGCGTGCAGGCTTTCTCTAGTTGCAGCGAGTGGGGGCTACTCTTCATTGTGGTGCATGGGCTTCTCATTGCGGTGGCTTCTCTTGTTGCGGGGCATGGGCTCCCAGCACACAGGCTTCAGTAGTTGCGGCATGCGGGCTCAGTAGTTGTGGCTCGTGGGCTTAGTTGCTCCGTGGCATGTGGGATCTTCCTGGACCAGGGCTTGAACCTGTGTCCCCTGCATTGGCAGGCAGATTCTTAACCACTGCACCACCAGGGAAGCCCGGTAGTTCTATTTTTAGATAATAAACAGATCTTCCTCTCCTATTTTCTCCATCTTTCTTTGACTTTCCAGCAGAAGAAACCTAAGTCAAGACTTTGGGAAATGTTCATCTGTATAGAAACTGTGGAACAAAATGAAATCCTTTTCCATCCCACCTCAGGTCCTGAGACATGATTTTGTTTTCAAGTTCTTTTTTTAAATTGAAGTACAGTTAATTTACAATGTTGTGTTAGTTTCAAGTGTACAGCACAGTGATTCAGTTAAGTCCTGAGGCATGATTAATAGAGATGGAAATAACGCTGGTGAGGGAGTGGACCTCAGCCAGGCTGAGGCTCCCGGGAGGGTATTTGAGGGGGAAGGAAGACAGGGTTTTGGACAGAATAAAGGATGTTGCCTTCTGAATATTTAATTAAAAGTATATCTGCCTGAGTGGTTAAGAATCCGCCTGCCAATGCAGGGGACACAGGTTTGAGCCCTGGTCCGGGAAGATCTCACATGCTGTGGAGCAACTAAGCCCATGCGCCACAACTACTGAGCCTGTGCTCAAGGGCCCACAAGCCACAACTACTGAGCCCACGTGCCACAACTACTGAGCCCGTGTGCCTAGAGCCCGTGCTCTGCAACAAGAGAAGCCACTGCAATGAGAAGCCCGTGCACCGCAATGAAGAGTAGCCCCCTTTGCTGCAACTAGAGAAAGCCCGTGCACAGCAACGAAGACCCAACGCAGCCAAAAATAAATAAATAAAAAATAGATAAATTTATAAAAAAAATAAAAGAGGGCATCATTCATTCTGGGAGTGAATTCTTTGATTGAAGAGAGAAAATTGTAATTGTTTCTGGGGAAGGAGTTCTAAGCTTTCAAGATGACCACATTCACAAAGAAATGGCATTTGGTAGATACAGTCCTTGTACGTGAACCAAGGGTAGAGAAAAGGGCCCTAGGATGTTCTCTCTTAGGTGTGGCTGGCACTCTGATCTCAGTTGCAGAGCTGGGTGTGAGTGGGAAAGGAGAACAGGGTTATTTTACTGCATTACTCTTCAATATTCTGGGAGAAATATCCACCAGCTTTTCTAGCTTTTTTTCTCTCTTTCTCTTCTAATAATCTCCATGTGGGCTTTTCAGTTCCTGTATTATTTCTAAAACTACTTTTGTTCTATGTGACTCGTTCCTATTTTCATAACTGTGAATAAAGTGCCTTTTAATGTGGGTATACTTGGTATTTGAGTTTCATAGTAAATTGTCTTTTTTTCTTCTCTCTATCATCTTTTTCTTTGTAAACAATTCTTAATTATTTTTTGGCTTTAAAGCTTAGCAGAGAATTAAAAGTATTTTGAAGGCGTCAAACAAAAGCTATAATGAGAGCATTGCTATTTTTATTATGTCAATTATACATCAGTGATTTAAACATTGATGAGATTAAGATTTCAGAATTTAAATGATGACCCTGTTGATCCTATGGAATGAAGAGCTGTGATTTTCTGGATTTCCTTGTTTAAATATTTAGCGATATTATTTGTGTTGTATGGTATAGTTGAAGGAAGGGCTTAATTTATGTACATATAAATAAAATGTTGTTTTACAAACTGTCTAATAGTAATCTCTCTACTCTTGACCAGATTAGGAAGAAACAGCAAGAAGTAGTGGGCTTCTTGGAAGCTAATAAAATCGATTTTAAGGAGCTTGATATTGCTGGAGATGAAGACAATCGGAGGTGGATGAGAGAGAACGTTCCTGGAGAGAAGAAACCTCAAAATGGGATTCCTTTGCCCCCACAGATATTCAACGAAGAGCAGTACTGTGGGGTGAGGTTTGATTTTTTGGAAAAGTCTTCTGCATGTGTGTTTATCAGAAGTCATTTAAAGCAGATCAATTTTGAGGCAGCATTTGAATTTTTGGACATTTTTCAGGTCATGATCTATTTCTACCATTCAGTACCTGGATGGTAGATCCATGGTGAAGGATCAATAGTTAAGACTTACAAAATGATGGGAACAATAAAATAATGATTCAGAAGTTCTTGGGATTCTTTTAGGTTCCTTATTTTGTTTTGAAGAATTGAGGTCCCTTGTTCAAGCAAAATACACATTTAGTTGGAAAGATGGTCAACCTTGCAGGGTACACATACATGCTCCCACAGGGACACTGGGTATGTTTTCAATTTTGTAAAGAATAATTTGCAAAAGTAGAGTTTGGTGTAAATAATATCTAAACAGTTTAAAAACTGTTCTGGACACCCTTCCTCCTTGTGAGGACACAGCAAGAAGATGGCCATTTATGAACCAAGAAGGGGGCTCACCAGACACTGAATCTGCTGGTGCCTTGATCTGGGACTTCCAGAACTGTGAGAAATAAATAGCTGTTGTTCATAAGCCACCCAAACACAAAAAACAAAAACTGTTCTGGACATTTAATTATAATAGCAATTTTATTTTATACATTTAGTAGTCCATTTTACCATAAAATCACTTTTTCCTCAGAGTTTATAGATTCTGCTTAGTAAATTAAATTGTTGAAAGGAAACATTTAAAAACTCAAAGGGCTTTGGAGCATGAGAACTGGAGTTATCTTAGGGGTCATCTAAGTCTTCTAGGCCGTTTTTCAGATGCAACAATCAGGGTTCTGGAAGGCAGAAGGAATCAATTGAAGAGCGGACTACTTTTTTTTTTTTTTAAATTAATTAATTAATTAATTTATTTTTGGCTGCATTGGGTCTTTGTTGCTGCACATGGGCTTTCTCTAGTTGTGGTGAGTGGGGGCTACTCTTTGTTGCGGTGCATGGGCTTCTCATTGTGGTGGCTTCTCTTGTTGCAGAGCACGGGCTCTAGGCGTGCAGGCTTCAGTAGTTGTGGCTCGCGGGCTCTAGAGGGCAGGCTCAGTAGTTGTGGCGCACGGGCTTAGTTGTTCCATGGCATGTGGGATCTTCCTGGACCAGGGCTCAAACAGGTGTCCCCTGCATTGGCAGGTGGATTCTTAACCACTGTGCCACTAGGGAAGTCCCAGAGCTGACTACTTCTGAAGGCTGTAGCCTGGTGTAGGAATCTTCACTCACTTCTTCTCTTCTTGCTGCACAAAACTGTTGGTCCTTTAGCTTAGCTTCTCTTTACTGTTACGTTTGTCACCTAAAGCAGGTGTCATCAAACTATAGCCAGAGAGCCAAGGCCTGCAGCTGCCTGTTTTGGTAAAGTTTTATTGGACACATCTGCACTAATTCACTTCCCTAGTGCCTATAGCTAATTTTGCATGATGGCAGAGTTGAGCAGTTGCAACAGAGACCATATGTCCCACAGAGCCAGAAATATTTATGATCTGCCCATTTACAGAAAAGCTTTCGGGCCTTTTATTTGAATCATGAATTGTTTTGTTGTTGGGGGTTTGCATTAGTTTCCTAGGGCTGATGTAGCAAAACATCACAAACCTGGTGGTTCTTATGGACTGTGTGTTTGTGTCCCCCCCAAATTCATATGTTGAAGTCCTAATGCCCAATGTGATGGTGTTTGGAGATGGGGCCTTTGGGAGGTGATTAGGGTTAGATGAGGTGCTGAGGGTGGGGTCCCCATGATGGGATTAGTGCCCTTACAGGAAGAGGAAGAGAGAGAGAACGGTTTTTCTTTACCATGTGAACAAACAGCCAGAGGCAACTGTCTGTAAGCCAGGAAGAGAGCAGAACCCAACTATGCTGCACCCAGGATGCATTTCTGTTATTTAAACCACCCAGCCTATGGTATTTTTTTATGGCAGCCCGAGATATTACAGTGTCTTAAAATAACAGAAATTTATTCTCTCACAGTTCTGGAGGCCAAAGTTTGAAATCAAGGTGTCAATAGTGTTGGTTTCTTCTGGAGGCTCTGAGGGAAAATCTGTTCCCTGCCTTTCTCCTAGCTTCTGGTGGCTGACAACAATCTCTGGCATCCCTTGGCTTGTTGACATATTATGCCCATCTCTGCCTCCATCTTTACATGGTCTTCTTGCAGGTCTCTTTGTGTCTTCACATGGCCTTCTTTTTTTAAAATTAATTAATTAATTAATTAACTAATTAATTAATTTATTTTTCGCTGTGTTGGGTCTTCGTTGCTGTGCGTGGGCTTTCTCAAGTTGCAGCGAGTGGGGGCTATTCTTCGTTGCGGTGCACAGGCTTCTCATTGCGGTGGCTTCTCTTGTTGTAGAGCACAGCCTCTAGGTGTGTGGGTTTCAGTAGTTGTGGCACACGGGCTCATTAGTTGTGGCTCACAGGCTCTAGAGCACAGGCTCAGTAGCTGTGGCACAGGGGCTTAGTTGATCTGCAGCATGTGGGATCTTCCCGGACCAGGGCTCGAACCCGTGTCCCCTGCACTGGCAGGTGGATTCTTAACCACTGCACCATCAGGGAAGTCCCCACATGGCCTTCTTATAAGGACAAAAATTCACTGGAATCCTAGTCCATCCTAGTCCAACACGGCCTCATCATAACTAACTACATCTGTAAATATCTTTATCTCCAAATGAGGTCACTTTCTGAGGTCCTGGGTGGACATTGCTTTATAGGTGAAAGTACAGGCTGTGTGAATTTACATGGCTGTGTTAGGATTCCTCAGAGGCTTAGCTCAAAGTCTTGTGGATGTGGGAGTGTCTTCAAACAGTCTTAACGTGGCAAGCAGTTATTTAGTGGAACATATGGTCCAGTCCAGCTCTCCTGGGATTGAAGCTGGGGCTTCCCAGAGTGTAGAGAGCACTTGCTCTGTGAGGAAGAGTCCCTCCCCTGCACCCCACACTCCTCTCCCCACCCCCTCCAGACCTCCTGGCCTCCGGACATCCCTCAACCCTGAGCTGAATTTTTTTTTTTGAATTTGACCTTATGTTTGTTTATTTATTTATTTATTTATTTATTTATTTATTTATTTATTTATATTTTTGGCTGCGTTGGGTCCCTGTTGCTGTGCGCGGGCTTTCTCTAGCTGTGGTGAGCGGGGGCTACTCTTGGTTGCGGTGCGCGGGCTTCTCATTGCGGTGGATTCTCTTGTTGCGGAGCGTGGGTTCTAGGTGCGGGGGCTTCAGTAGTTGTGGCATGCAGGCTCAGTAGTTGTGGCTCGTGGGCTCTAGAGCGCAGGCTCAGTAGTTGTGGCGCACGGGCTTAGTTGCTCTGCGGCATGTGGGATCTTCCCTGACCAGGGCTCGAACCTGTGTCCCCTGCATTGGCAGGCAGATTCTTAACCACTGCACCACCAGGGAAGTCCCTGAGCTGAATTTTTAAGAACTGCAACTCTTCTTGGATAAAGCAAGGGAGAATAAGTTTTTTCGGGGGAGGTAGTGGTGATGAGCAATTTTTATTTTTCATAAAATTTTTTAACAATTGAAAAATTAATAGATGTGCACATGGAAAAATTAAAATGGTTCCAAAGTTGCCTGCAGTGAAGATTCTTCTCCCTCCCATTTCAGCCCCCTCTAGTTCCTTCCTCTCGGGTGGGCCAGCTTCATGGATCTGCCATCTGGGAAGTCACACCAGACCCCGCTCAAGAGAGCTCTCAGCTTGGTTTAACGCTCTACTGTTGCTGTCTTGAAATTCGTAATGATTTTTGAACAAGGGAAGCCTTGTTTTTATTTTGCACTGGGGCCTGCAAATTATGTAGCCGGTCCTGCTCTGACCAACCAATGCTGGCAATTTCTTGTTTGGCCTTCCAGGAATTTTCTATGTGCATTAACAATTGCATATCACTTAAAAATGCGGGTGTACTCTATACACTTTGTTCTTTTCACTTAATAACCATATCTCAGAGATCATTGCATAGCTGCACATACTCTTTTTTTAAAAACAGTTTCATTTTATATTGGAGTATAGTTGATTAACAATGTTGTGTTAGTTTCAGGTGTATAGCAAAGTGATTCAGTTATACATATACATGTATCTATTCTTTTTCAAATTCTTTTCCCATGTAGGTTACTACAGAATATTGAGCAGAGTTCCTTGTGCTATACAGTAGGTCCCTGTTGGTTATCTGTTTTTTTTTTTTTTAAATTAATTAATTAATTAATTATTTTTTTGGCTGCGTTGGGTCTTCGTTGCTGCACAGGCTTTCTCTAGTTGCGGCGAGCGGGGGCTACTCTTTGTTGCGGTGCGTGGGCTTCTCATTGCGGTGGCTTCTCTTGTTGCGGAGCACAGGCTTTAGGCATGTGGGTTTCAGTAGTTGTGGCACGTGGGTTTCAGTAGTTGTGGTTTGTGGGCTCTAGAGCGCAGGCTCAGTAGTTGTGGCACAGGGGCTTAGTTGCTCCACAGCATGTGGGATCTTCCCAGACCAGGGCTCGAACCCATGTCCCCTGCATTGGCAGGAGGATTCTTAACCACTGAGCCACCAGGGGAGTCCCTGGTTATCCATTTTAAATATAGCAGCGTGTACATGTCAACCCCAAACTCCCAATCTATCCCTCTCCCCTACCCTTCCCCCCTGGTAACCGTAAGTTCATTCTCTAGGTCTGTGAGTTTGTTTCTATTTTGTAAATAAGTTCATTTGTATCATTTTTTAAGATTCCACATATAAGTGATAGCATATGATATTTGTCTTTCTCTGTCTGACTTACTTCACTTAGTATGATAATCTCCAGGTCTATCCATGTTGCTGCAAATGGCACTATTTCTTTTTTTTTTTTTTTAATCCCTCCCTCCCTGTCCCCTTTGGTAACCATAAGTTTGTTTTCTATGTCTGTGAGTTTATTTCTGTTTATAGATAAGTTCATTTGTATCATTTTTAATTTTTTAATTTTATTATTTATTGATTGATCGATTCATTATTTGTCATTTTTCAAATGGCATTATTTCATTCTTTTTAATGGCTGAGTAATATTCCATTGTATATATGTGCCACATCTTCTTTATCTATTCATCTGTCAGTGGACATTTAGGTTGCTTTCATGTCTTAGCTACTGTAAACCGTGCTGCAATGAACATTGGGGTGCATGTATCTTTTCAAGCCATGTGTTTCTCCAGATATATGCCCAGGAGTGGGATTGCTGGATCATATACTGTTTATTTTAATGGCTGCAAAACATTCCATTGCATGTGACATAATTTATTGGCACAGTCCTCTAATGGGGAACATTCAGGTTGTTTCCAGTCTTTCTCAGCTACAAACGATGCTGCAGGAAACCTCTTTATGGGTACAGTGCTTTGTACTCAGTCTGAGTATATGTATAGGATAAATTCCTAGAAGGTGTGCTGAGTTACAGCATAAACGCTTCTCACCCTTCAATAGATATTAAACCTGGACTATAGTTGCACCAATTTACATTTTCAAACGTAATTTGAGTGTGGCTGTTTCCCTGTGACTTTGACAACACTCTATAGGCACACTTTTGGATCTTCGCCAATCTGTTAAGTGAAAAATGTGTTCTTATTGCTTTGACTTGGATTTCTGTCTTAATGGGTGGGGCTGAACATCTTTTTCTCTATTTATAAGCTCTTTGTGATTTTTTCTATGACTTACTAGTTTTCTATTTGGTTCCAGGTAACGTTTACTGGTTTGTAAGAGTCTTTACTTTTGAAGGAAAGTAGCCCTGTCACTACCATTGCAAATATTTTCCCATGTTTCTTATTTGTCTTTTGACTTTTTAAAGAGATTTTTTTGGAATGCAGGACTTAAAATTTTTTTGTACAGACAGATCTATTAATCTTTTTTAAAAAAATGGTTCCTCTCTTGTTTAGAAAATTGTTCTGCACTCTAAAATTATCAAAGGAATCATCTCATGTTTTCTTCTAGTACTTTTCCAGTGAAAGTAGGATTTAAAACCTCTTACTTTTGCTTATTTTAGTTGTCCTTTTCAATCAAGGCTAGTTATGGTAGAAACAATATTGAAGCATTTTCTTTCAACCTATGTTAACTTCCAGGGTAAAAGTTCTGCAGTTATTTTCTGCTATAAAAATAAAACCTCAAAGGCATTTTTTATTCTGTTTTGCTGTGATCTAGCAATGCTTTTCATTTTAATTGTGGAAGAAGAAGAAAAGAATTCCCAAGTAAGAAAAAAGGCTTCTATTTTTAAGATGTATTTTCCTATTACAAGTATGGCTCTAATGAGATAAGCATACAAATTATTTTATGTTTAACTGTTTTTAATTCTTTTCAGTTCTGCCTTTAGAGAAGTATTAGAAGTTTTTCTTACTAGCAACTTTGCTAAATTTGCTTTTCTGCAGTCTGTGGATATTCTTAACAAAAGTTCATTAATGAGGCAAAGGACTTTGTTTTCAGAAAGTAGGTAAAAATGACTATTTGTATTGTAGGTTCTGATTTTGAAAGGAGACTCAAAGGTTATGAAGGATATGTCAGGTTTAAAATGGCATAAATCTACTCAATATTCTGTAATAACCTATATGGGAAAAGAATCTGAAAAAGAATGGATATATGTGTATGTATAACTGAATCACTTTGCTGCACACCTGAAACTAACACAACATTGTAAATCAACTATACTCCAATATAAAATAAAAATTAAATAAAAAAAGAAAGTGATAAACCTGCTTAAAAAACATAAAATGGCATAAATCTGGATGGCCAATGTATCTTTCCACACGATTGAAATGTGGACTGTCAGAATAATGCTACCATTTAAGTTGAATCACTGGACTCTGGATTCTTGAATGGTCACCTATATGCCATACCTGATGATAGCAGCAGGGAGAGGGGACCTCAAGGGCAAGCAGTGGCTTTCTCTGCACCAGGGCAGTGAGAGGGCTGGGTGTCACAGGTAGTTCTGAGTACCATCGTGTCCCTGCCAGCCTGAACCCCTGCTGCTCTGGGCAGAATAGATGAAGATGTTATCGTGAGGGCATGGCAGACAACTGTTGGCTACAGAAAGGGGACACCACCGGGAAGCCAGCACAGTGGAGGCCGGGTCACCTGCCTGGCAGAAAAACACTAACAGGAAGTAGCCAACTTGTCTGTTGATGCCAAGTCGGATTCTGTGCATTTTTGCCTAGGTGAGGGCTGGGGTGCCTGCCTGGGCCTGGACGCAGCAGCCAAAGGGGACCTTGACCATTCAGCAGAGAGGCAAGTATCTGTGGGGACTCAGGACTGCAAGGGAGGACAGGATGCCTGCCCAATTAGGGCAGGGGGAGGGCGTTCTCAACACACTGATGTTACTGAACAGGCTATTTTATTTTTTAATTAAAATTTCTTTTTCAGTATGATCACAATTTTATTATATCTTATATATAACTTTGACAGTACATATACCAACACGTTAATAAAAATTACTTTTTGTTTTGCCATTATGGGCAATTTTTCCTTGCCTTTTTAAAAAAAAATTTATTGAAGTATAATTTATTTACAATGTTGTGTTAATTTCTGCTATACAGCAAAGTGACTCAGTTATACATATATATTCTTTTCATATTCTTTTCCATTATAGTTTATCACAGGATATTGAATCTAGTTCCCTGTGCTCTACAGTAGGACCTTGTTGTTTATCCATCCTCTATATAATCGTTTGCATCTGCTAATCCCAAACTCCCAGTCCTTCCCTCCCCCACCCCCTCCCCCTTGGCAACCACAAGTCTTGAACAAGCTATTTTATGTTATTAAAATTTTATTATGAAATGTGCCATAGATGATAAAAAATATGTAGTTTAAAGAGGGATAATAAAAATGAACAACCATGTGCACACCATCGGTCTGAGTAGCGTGATATCTCCAGAAATTTAAAAGCACACTGCGTGCTTCTCCCTGATCGTGTCCAGCTCCCTTTGCACGAGAGGGAGCCAGGGTAGTGAATTTTGTGTTTACCGTTCCTTTCCTTTTCTCCCATCTCCCATGTATACACACCCAAGGAATACATTGTTTTGTTTTGGCTATTTTTAAGCTTTTTATAAATGGAGTCATACTATCTGTATTTTTTGAGTTGCTTCTTTCACCAACATATCTCAAAGATATAACCATGTTGATTGGTGTTGTCCTAGTTTATTCATTTTCATTGCTTCACAGTGGACACTGGTGTGTGTCTTAGTTCGTCCGAGCTGCTATAACAAAATGCCACAGACTTAGTGGCTTATGAGCAAGAGAAATTTATTTCTCATAGTTCCGGAGGCTGGGAAGTCCAAGATCAAGGTGTCAGCGTGGTTGAGTTCTGATAAGGGCCCCCTGTTTCACAGCTGGTGCCTTCTTGCTTTGTCCTCACGTGATGGAAGGGGTGAGGGAGCTCTGGGGGGGGGGGGTCTCCTCATAAAGGACACTAATTCCATTCACGAAGACTCCACCTTCATGACCTAGGTCATCACTCTCAGTATGTTTAGCTCTAACAGACAATACAAAGAGTTTTTTAAAGCTGAGCTGAGGGATGGTCACACTTCAAAACTAGTGATGGCAGTGATTCCAGGAGAGGGAAGACAGCTTTGTGGATGTTTGAAGCACTGGTGAGATCACCCCCACATTTCCAGTCACTCTAAGAAGGTTTTTGTTGTTGTTTTGATCTGACCTTCCCTCTAGGTCCTGGGAGTCGGGACTGGGGTCAAGTGGAGTAGAACCTTTGTGAGTTGCACATTTTTACCACTTTTTTTTTTGGTAAAATATATTTTTCAATTTTATGAAAAAAGATGGTGACAGTGGCTGACAGTTTAAAAATATTTTCCTCCTTAACAAAATAATCCATCAACTCTATTTCAACCCCTCTCCCATTTAAAAAATGTTCTAAACCATGTGCTCTGGCTCCCTGTGGCAGCTCAGGGGAGGCCCCACAGGAGACATTCTTTAACTGTGGCCGTTAGTAAAGAGATTGCAAAGCTCTTCATGTTTGTGTGTCCTCTTCTGTATATATTTAGAACATTTTTCTATTGAGTTTTTGCCTTCTCCTTATGATGGAAAAAGGACAAGCATAATATATATTATATATATATGTATGTGTATATATATATATATATATATATATATATATATATATATATATATATATATATATATATATATATACACACATATATATAGATACACATAATTAAGAAGAGCATAAAAATTGTGAAGTCCCTCCAAAAGAATCTAACAAGAGATGTCTGGAGAAAATTTAAATGTTATGGAAGACTTAAATAAATGATGATGCTGTAGAACATATCCTTGGGTTGACCATCTCTATAAAAAGGTAGTATCTTAAAGATCCTAATTCTTCCCAAATTGATCTATAGATCCAACACTTTTTCAATCAAAATCCCAGAAAGAATTTTTGTAGAACCAAGCAAGATAATTTACTTAAAATGGAAAAGGAAAGGTCTAAGAATAACAAGAAGAAGCAGAAAGTAAGCAAGTCTCATTATAAAGCTGTGATCACGAAGACAGTGTGATATTGGAGGGTAAACAGACAGGTAGACCTCATGTCCGGAAATAGACCCCCACACGATACACAACTGGTTATGACAGTGCTGGCATGGCAGATAGATGGGGAAAGAATGGACTTTTTTAATAACTGTGGATGAAACAATTTGATGAAATAACTGGTGATTTAAAAAAATTAAAATAATTATTAAAAAATTTACCCTTATTTCTTTTTTAAAAATTGAGATGTAACTGACATATAACATTATATTAGTTTTAGGTGTGCAACACAATGATTTGATATATGTATATACTGCAAAATGATTACCACAATAAGTTTCGTTAACATCTATCACTTCATGTAGTTACCATTTTTTCCTTGTGATGAGAACTTATACAATCTAGTCTCTTAGCAACTTTCAATTTTTTTTTCATTTTTTTGGTCTTATTGATTCTTACTGATCTATATCTATATACATCTCTATCTCTATATAATTTTTTTCCTATTTGCTAAATCTCTGCTCATCTTTATTTTTTCCTTCCATACTCTTTGGTTTCTTTTTTCCCCTAACTTTAATGCTTGACTCACTACTTTTAAAGCTTTTTTCTTTTCTAATGTAGATATTTAAGGCTATAAATTGCCCTCTGAGTACTTCTTTAGCTCATTCCATGTATTTTGATATGCAATATTTTCATTGTTGTTTCTAAAACATTTGTAGTCCATAATATGATTTCTTTTTTGACCCATGCGTTGAGATTTGGATATATTTGGAGTTACTTCTATTATTTTGTTATGTACTTTTAATTTTTCCAACTTTTGCAGTTTCTTTCTTTTTTCATCTTTTCTTGACTTTATTTTGACTAAAGTCTTTTTTCCTAATTATATTTCCCCCTTTACTTAATATAAGCTATCTGTTCTCTTAGTGGTTACTTTAGTTATTTTAACAACCATACTTAATTTAAATTAGGTAAGATTGTATCTTTACTTTAACCCTAATCACCCTTTCCCTATTTACATGTGTTCAGTTATTTTAGTATTTTAATTTGTTGGCCATTATACCACCACACAACATTTCTACTTGTTGTTTTTATAGTCAAGGTTTGTTTAGATTTAGATTTACCCACATATTTATTAATATCTTTGCTCATTATTTCTTCTTGCATCTTAGATAATCCACCTGGAATCATTTTCCTTCTGCCTAAATGCGTCCTATAAAAGTTTCTTTAAGTGAGGGTCTGTTGGTGGTAAATCCTCTAAATTTTTGTTTGTTTAAAAAAGACATTTTTCCAGACAAGTGTCTTTATTTCACTCATGTATGAAAAATAGTTTCACTAAGTCTAGAATTCTGAGTCAGGGGTTATTTTTTTTGTAAGCATGTTGAAATTATTTTACTTTCTTCTGACTTCTATTGAGAAGCCAGTTGTCAATCTAATGCCATACTTTGCGGGGGAAACTTTTTCCTTCCCCCCCCCTTCTACCTCTCCCTCCATGGGCTGCATTATAATCTTTCTCTAGGATGTGTCTAGATTTAGAGGGTTGTTTTTTTTTTTTGCCATGTGGCAGTGAAAGCGCCAAGTCCTAACCACTGGACCGCCAGGGAATTCCCTAGAGTTCTTCTTATTTATCCAGTTTAGGATTATTTTTGGGCTTCCTGAGTCTAAGGATTGGTATCTTCAGCAAGCCTAGAAGATTATTAGCCATATATATTTGAGTATGGCTTTCCCCCCATTATCTCTGTTAGCTTCTCCTATAAGATGTGTGTTAGACCTTCTCATTCTGTCTTCCTATAATAATATTTCTTCCATATTTTTCCCCCCTCTCCAGATAATGTCTTTGATTGAATCTCCCAGTTAGCTAAATTGTTTTCTTCTGATGTGGTCTAATTAGCTATTTAATCCACATTTTCATTGTTAGGAGGACTTTTTGGTTCTTTCCAAATTAGCTTAATTGTTCTTTCTAGTTTATTTCTTGTGTTTTCAAGCTTTTCTTTCATTTCTTTGTGTATATTAAATATAGATATTTGATATTTTCTGCCTGATAATTGTCTGATTCTGCTTTCCATTATTTCTGCTGGCTTTCACTCATGGTATATTTTTATTTCCTTATTTATTTTGTGATTTTTGACTCTGAATTGCTCATTTAAAAAAATGCTATTTGCAGATACTCTTTGAGCCTGGAATTTGTTTCTGCTAGTTTCCTGGGAGCTCTATAAAAGTTAGAACCCTTTTAACCTGATTTCCTTTGAAGATTTTCTGGACCACACATGTCATGGGAATTTGGATCAAAAACTCTCATGAATTTTGGCTTGTAGTTATAAATTCTCAGAGAATGTTTTCTCTTTCACTGAGCACCAAAGTTGAAGCAGGGAAGTTTTCTTCCATTCTATTTTTCATGGCAAGGTTATTTCTCATTTATATTTACGTTGAGGGTAGAGCCCTCAGTGGGGTTCTGGTGTGTGTCTGTGTATATATGTATATATGTGCATGTATGTGTGTATCTATGTATATGTGTGTATATATGTATATATGTGCATGTATGTGTGTATCTATGTATATGTGTGTATGCATGTGCGTATGCATGCATGTGTATATATGTGTCTGTATGTGTATCTATACATCTATGTATGTGTTTATATGAGCACATGTATGTGTATGTATGTATGTGTCTGTATGTGCAAATATATATCTCTGTGTGTGTATGTATGTGTGTGTATGTTTATGTGTGTGCGTTTTATAGAACTCCCCACCTTAAGGAGGCCCAGGCTTTATCCATGTCCCTCTTTTCTCTCTGTGGCATCAGAGTGGAAGATAAAGATTTCCTGGTTTTGTAAGAAACTCTCAACGTGG
The DNA here is from genome assembly GCF_028021215.1 of Eschrichtius robustus. Lineage (NCBI taxonomy): Eukaryota > Metazoa > Chordata > Mammalia > Artiodactyla > Eschrichtiidae > Eschrichtius > Eschrichtius robustus. The sequence goes on from NC_090829.1 coordinate 141,512,632, forward strand.
ATGGTGGCCTTGTTGTGTGCTTATTCTTAGGATTCTTGAACTCACTTGGCTATACTATTTTTTTTTTTTTCTGGTACCAGCTTAGCAATGCATTTATACTTTTTTTCTTAATCTGGCTTAAAAAATTTTTTTTTCAAGATGGTGTTTTAGGGCATCTAATCTGCCACACTAATGTAACTGGAAGTTGAAAAACCATTTCATACTCATTATTTTCTATATCTATTTGTTAACATCAAGTAAAAATATGGAAAAAATATGGAAAAAAATATGGAAAAACTGTTCTTCAGTCCTCTGAAATTCTGAAGAAGCTATATGGACTTAAGTTGAAGCAAAACACAATCTATTCAATTATAAGAAAACTTATCTTGACTTGAAAGCTTCTAGAGTTGACAACTAGAGATCGTCAGATATTTATCTATGGAATTTTAAGAAACTGGCATAAATTTACTTTATTACCTTTTACCTACTTAGTAGTACTACTACTACTAATGAATTCTATCATGTAATCTTTAACAACCACCTAGTAAGTGTGTGCTCTGGGAATTAGTGAGAATTTCTGATACCAAAGAATCACTTACCATGCTATATTTCCCTCCGCTAAGATTTGAGGCAGCTTACAAAAATACATTCAGTACAAAAGAAGAAAATTAATCCCTGAGAGAATCAGGGCTACAGATAGATAGGAAATTAAATCTTAGGCTAAGATGAACACACGAGAAGTACATAACATTTTCTTCCCAATATAGGTGGCCTGTCTTTGGTTTTAAGCTCTTAACACACGTAAGAGGAGGGTAGGCAATAACATGACCACGTTGGTTTGAGTGTCCTGTTCAGTTCAGGTCAGACTGACCCTGTACCTTCTGAGCCTTTTGGCAACACTGTTGAAATTGCATCACAGCCCCAGTGACAAAGATTGGCAGTAAGAAAGTGGCCAGGGAGTATCTTTTATGTTTAATGATAAAAAGTGAAACTCTTCTGAGCTATTGACAAATACGCTACTGGAGAGTTGGTTTAGGGCTGGACCCACCTGGTGAAGCACTGACCTTTATGTGGTCTGGCATGGGGGTGGAGTTTCACTGAGCTTCGGGTTTCTATCTGCTACCAGGTTTCAGATCGCTGTGCAGTTTTTCCCATTTTGGCAAAACAAGCGCCTTTCTAAACCCTCCGTAATCTTGTGGCTCCTGATATCAGAAGGGCCTGAGACAGGTCTGGGCCCTTAGAAGCTACTATAATAACAACAGAGAAATCCTGTGTTGGTTTAATTGTTTTAGTCCTGTGTTGTTTGGACCCTGATTAAGGTCCAAATCCATAGGGTCAAATTATAAGGAAACCAGCTAAAGATGTGAAACTTTTAGAGAAGACTTCCACTATGTATGTTGTTTTTTTTTTTAACATCTTTACTGGAGTATAATTGCTTTACAATGGTGTGTTAATTTCTGCTTTATAACAAAGTGAATCAGCTATACATATACATATATCCCCATATCTCCTCCCTCTTGTGTCTCCCTCCCACCTCCCTATCCCACCCCTCTAGGTGGTCACAAAACACCGAGCTGATCTCCCTGTGCTATGCAGCTGTTTCCCACTAGCTATCTATTTTACATTTGGTAGTGTATATATGTCCATGCCACTCTCTCACTTCATCCCAGCTTACCCTTCCCCCTCCCTGTGTCCTCAAGTCCATTTTCAACGTCTGCATCTTTATTCCTGTCCTGCCCCTAGGTTCTTCCTCAGTATGTATGCGTGTTGTCAGCAATTCCTGAGCAGGAACAATTTGTGTGTGTGTGTGTATGTGTGTGTGTGTGTGTGTGTTCTCACTGTACTGTAATAGGCACAATGAAGGTGTGTAAAAACAAATGTAAACTTCATGGTTCAGTTTCCTAAATTTGGGCTTGATCATTTTGGCAAAGCCAATGGGGATAACATTTTGTGTTAGCTCCTCACTTAATGACTAATAAATAAAAAATATTAACTTAGGTCAATATACTGGCTCACAAGTGTGCACTCGGTTTAATCATTCTTTTTCTTTGCTTCAAGGATTTTGACTCTTTCTTCTCTGCAAAAGAAGAGAATATTATTTATTCCTTCCTTGGCTTGCCTCCCCCTCCAGGCTCAAAGGTAAGCTTGAATACCCCCTTGGGGTCCAATATAGGTCATAAGAAGTGAGGATAAAATCAGCTCCGACACTGTTTAATAAGTGATGATTTTTAAATTAACATGATTTTAATACACTTCTTATTCTGATGAAGTCGTATGCATAGAGATAATGCATGGTTTCTACTAAAGCACGTTTCAAAACTATGCTTTTATTATTTTTGCTCTGTTTACACCTTGTTATAGTAAGCTTTACAATACCTAAGAAATATCATTGCATTCAATAATCTTAAGTGCGTTAGTTAAATATGTAAAAATATAAATTCTCAGATTGTGTCTATGAAATTATTTTGTTATGAATTTCTCATGACAGCTTATGTTAGTTAATTTTATAATGATATGTACTCCTATATTAATTATTTCTATTTAAAATGAATTGGATTTTGCTTTTTTTGTCTGATGAGGAGGGAAAAAGTAAGATCTAGACTCCAGAACAAGATAAATTTCATCAGGTTTCTTTTCCCCTCTGGTGTTTCATCTTTGATTATGTATAATTATATCAATTAAATAAAGAATTATGCTAATAAAGCAAATACCATGAATTTGAATGTCTGGTGGAGATCACCAGGTTTTATTCCTTACCTTCACTGCATTCCTCACCTCTACCAAGCATCTCATACCTGACTCTCCATAGATACAAGTCAAGCACACATTTGTCTAATTCATTTATTTCTTAACTAATCTGTTTGTGCCCAGCTTCATTTCAAAAGAGATTTGTGATGACTGAGTCCCAATTAATTCTCAACATAGGAGACACAACTAAAAATCCTACCTTATAGAGATGGGTGTGTCTCAGAAGCATGTGGATGTGCTGTCTTCCATGTGTCCGCATTCTTCAGGTAATGACACCTGAGGTCTCTTAGTGCTTAGGTTAACACATGCAGGTGTAACACGAATTCCTTCTCCAAATGGTAACATGTAGATTTTACAGTTGGTTAATGTTCTATAAGGGGATAATGGTTCTATACGGGGAAATAAAGGTATTTCCCTTTTAATGAAATACCTTTCTGGCTTTGGTCAACTTAAATGCAACATATCTCATACACGTTATTAAACTGTGGGTTTACTGTTGTGGTTTTATGTCTCTCACAAGATTTGCTTATTCTCAGGCTTAAGCCCTGAGAACAGCAACTCACCCAGTGCCATTCTCACTTTTTTTAAAAAAAACTTTAAAAAACATTTTTAAAAAACTTTACTGTTCAGTAGTGTTAAGTATATTTACATTGTTGTGCAAAAAATCTCCAGAACTTTTTCATTTTGTACAAATGGAACTCTATACTCATACAACTCCTCTTTTCTCCCCCCAGTCCCTGGTAACCACTCTTTTGCTTTCTGTTTCTATGAATTTTTCTATTTTAGATTCCTCATATAAGTGAAATCAAACAGTATTGTATTTTTGTGACTGGCTTACTTCACTTAGCATAATGTACTCAGGGTTCATCTATGTTGTAGCATGTGTCAGGATTTCCTTTCCTCCTTTTTTAACACTGAATAGTATTCCATTGGATGTGTGCTCATCCGTTCATCCACTGATGATATTTGAATTGTTTCCACCTCTTGGCTATTGTGAATAATGCAGCTGTGAACCTGAGTGTGCAAATCGTTCTCATCTTTTAAGTCAACTTCCTCTTGAATCTTCTTACTTTGGTTCATTCTCCTCTTGTTTTTCCTTTACTTCTGTTTTAAAGAAAATTTATTTTTAAAAATTCACCCAGAGTTTATAGTCATTATTTGTTAGCGAGTTTATAGGATATTACTTGCCTGCACTGGAATTGGAGTTGTCAGTGATATCAGATTTTAACATAGATTGAGACATATGTTATTTATAACAATAAAACAATAATTCAAAGAAAAATGGAAATGAAGGGCCTAAACAAACAAAAAGAAAGCTGGAGTGACATTAATAATATTAGATATAGAGGAATTCAAGACCAAGAGCATTAACTAGGTAAAAGAGGTATTATGAGAAATGGTAAAAATGTATAAAGAAAATATAGTAGTCATGGATCTTTATGGATCATACTACATGGCAGTCAAATACATAAATCAGAAACTCCTAGACATACAATGAAAACTTGTTAAAAACATACCTTTCAATAAATATATCGTACTTATTACAGATCAGGCACAATTTGAAGCATACAAACAAATGTAATCAGCCAACCTAATTTTTAAAAGTTTAAAAATTAAAAAATTTTCTTCTAGCTTTATTGAGATATAAGTGACATACAACACTGCAGTTTAAGGTATACAGCATAATGATTTGACTTACATATATCGTGAAATGAAGTTTAGTGACCATCCATCATCCTGTACAGATACAAAATGAAAGAATTAGAAAAAAAATTTTTTTCCTTGTGTGAGAACTCTTGACGGCTTTTGTATATAACACACAACAGTGGTAATTATATTTATCATGTTGTACAGTACATCCCTGGTACTTATTTATCTTGTAACTGGAAATTTGTACCTTTTGTCTACCTCATCCAATTCCCCTCTCCCCACCCGCTGCCTCTGGTAACCACAGACTTTTTTCTATGAGTTTGTTTGTTTTTGAAGTATAATTGACCAACAACACTATGTTAGTTCCCTGTATACAACATAATGATTTAATATTTCTGTACATTTCAAAATGGCCACCGTAAGTCTAGTTACCATCTGTCACCATACAAAGATATTACAGAATTATTGACTGTATTCCCCATATTGTACATTGCATAACAGTGACATTTATTCTGTAACTGAAAGTTTGTATCTCTTAATCTTCCTCACCTATTTCTTTCCTCCCTCCATCTCCTTCCACTCTGGCAACCACTCTGTATTTATGACTCTGTTTCTGTTTGGTTATGTTTGTTCATTTACTTTGTTGTTTAGATTCCACATTTAAGTGAAATCATACAGTATTTGTCTTTCTCTTTCTGACTTATTTCACTTAGCGTAATACCCTCTAGGTCCATCCATGTTGTTGCAAATTCCATTCTTTTATAAGGCTGTGTAATATTCCATATATATATATATATATATATATATATATGCCACATCTTCTTTATCCACTCGTCTATTGATGGGCACTGAGGTGGCTACCATACCTTGGCTATTGTAAATAATGTTGCAATGAACATTGGGGCATATATTTTTTCAGATTAGTGTTCTCATTTTCTTCAGATAAATACCCAGGAGTGCAGTTGATGGATTGTGTGGCAGTTCTACCTTTAATTTTTTGAGGAATCTCCATACTGTCTCCTCTAGTAGCTGCACCAATTTACAGTTTTATCAACAGTGCATGAGGATTCTCTTTTCTCCACATCCTCACCAACGCTTGTTATTTGTTGTCTTTTTGATAATAGCTATTCTGACAGGTGAGAGGTGATATCTCATTGTGGTTTTGATTTTCATTTCCGTGATGATTAGTGATGTTGAACATCTTTTTATGTGCCTGTTGCCCATCTGTATGTCTTCTTTGGAAAAATGTCTATTCAGGTCCTCTGCCCATTTAACATTTTTTTATGTTGAGTTATATGAGTTTTATTTTTTTTAACTTTTTTAAAAAAATAAATTTATTTTATTTTATTTATTTTATTTTTGGCTGTGTTGGGTCTTCATTGCTGCACGTGAGCTTTTCCCTGGTTGTGGCAAGCGGGGGCTACTCTTCGTTGTGGTGTGTGGGCTTTTCATTGTGGTGGCTTCTCTTGTTGTGGAGCACAGGATCTAGGTGTGTGGGCTTCAGTAGTTGTGGCATATGGGCTCAGTAGCTGTGGCACACGGGCTTCGTTGCTCTGCGGCATGTGGGATCTTCCCAGACCAGGGATCGAACCCGTGTCCCCTGCATTGGCAGGCAGATTCTTAACCACTACGCCACCAGGGAAGCCCATGAGTTTTTTTTAATTTTTATTTTTTGGCCGTGCCATGTGGCTTGTGGGGGCTTATCAATAGTTCCCCAACCAGGGATCGAACCCATGCCCCCTGCAGTGGAAGAGTGGAGTCCTAACCACTGAATTCCCTATATGAGTTCTTTGTATATTTTGGATATTAATCCCTTATCAGATGTAGTATTTGCAATATCTTCTTTAATTCAGTAGGCAGCCTTTTTGTTTTGTTGATAGTTTCCTTTGCTGTGCAAAGTCTTTTAGTTTGATGTAATCCAGTTTATTTATTTTTACTTCTGCTTCCCTTGTCTGAGGAGACAGATCCAAAAAAATATTGCTAAGACTGATGTCAAAGAGCATACTACTTATGTTTTCTTCTAGAAGTTTTATGGTTTCAGGTCTTACATTTAAGTCTTTAATCTATTTTGAGTTTATTTTTGTATATGGTATGAGAAAGTAGTCCAGTTTGATTCTTTTCCATGTAGCTGTCCAGTTTTCCCAGCACCATTTATTGAAGACACTGTTTTTTCCTTATTGTGTATTCTTGCCTCCTTTGTCATAGATTAAGTGACCCTAAATGTGTGGGTTTATTTTCAGGGTCCCTATTCTTTTCTATCGATCTGTATGTCTGTTTTTGTGCCAGTACCATACAGTTTTGATTTTGTAGCTTTGTAGTATAGTTTGAAACTAGGGAGCATAATACTTCCAGTTTTGTCTTTCCTTCTTAAGATTATTTTGGCTATTTGGGGTCTTTTGTGACAGCAAACAATTTAATAGATATGTATAGATATATGTATACACACACAAGAATAAGAATATATTAGATAGATATTAATAGAATGTATTCTTCTATTACACTTATTAAACAATTTCCAAATCTATTATGTTCTTGGTCACAAAGGAAACTTTCATAAATTTCAAAAAGGGATGATTTTACAAGATACATTTTTATCCCAAGTATAGAATTACAATCTGGAAGAGAAATATCATAAAAACTTAAGAAATAAATATATGCCATTTCAAATAACTCCATATCCAAGGGAAAACAAAACTGATATTACAAGTCATCAAATAATAAGCAAAAGATATTATTTCATACACAAACCCCAATATACAGCCAAATCTCTATACAGAGGAAAATTGTTAACTTTAAATATTCTTATAATTAAAGCAGAAAGGTAAAAACTTAGTAAAATAAATATTCAACTTATAAAATTAGGAAAATAGAAAAAAAAAGAGTAGGCAGTGAATCAATAAAAAGAAAAACCAAGATTAATTTAATACAAAAGAGAAAGTGTGTGTCTGTGTGCCTCTGTGTGTGCATATATGAATACAATTTATATATAATTTGAATATATATAATTTGAATACATTTATATGTAATTTGACTATATATAATTTGAACAGACAAATGAAATAGATGAAATCCCTGACCAGTTGATATATTACTTAGAAAACTTTCAGTTATATACCTAGATCAATTTCTGTTATGAATTCAGATGGGAAGTCTAAATAATACATTAGCAAACTGTATCCAGCAGTGAATTAAAGGTAATACACCAAATTAGAGCAGAATTTTTTCTATCAAAGTAGTTCATTACATGAACTTACTGATGGAGAAAAACTGTAAGATTGTGTCCATAAATACCAAGAAGATATTTGATATAATTCATCAGACATTCCTAGTTAAAATAAACATGGATTAAAATATAAGTAGAAGGAAACTGAGTAAATATGATAAAAACCAATTATCAAAAGAAAACTATATCCTAATGAACCATGAAATACTGAAGCATTTCTATTAAAATCAGAAGAAAGATAGGCATGCCTGTCATCACCATATTATTAAACATTGTTTTAGAAGCTGTAGTTATTACAAAAAAGTAAGAAAATGAAATATCTCATATATATGTAGCATATATGAAATATAAAAATTATCTTTATTTGTGTATGATGTAATTGTATGCCTAGAAATCTCAACAAACTCCAATAAAATCCATTAGAATTAGTATTATAGTTTATTAAGTTTCTGGATTAAAAAAATGCAAAAATTAGTAGCTTTTATTTATATCAACTATAATGGATAGGAAGTTAAAATGTAAAAAACATATCTCACTCACAATGGTGATAAAAATCTCTAAAATGTTTAGGAATAAATTTATCTGAAAGACACCAACAAATACTAAAGTAATGGAGAGACCTATGATGCCCTGAGTAGGATGACTTAACAATAAGAAGTGATAATTCTAAACTAATAAATACATTTAGTGCTATTTCAATGAAAAGCCTATTTAATATTTTTGACACTAGGAAAAATGATCTTAAAATGAATTGGAATAATACATGCCTGAGAAGAGCCAAGAAAATTTTGAAAAAGGAGACTTAGTGTAGCAAAGTCTTGCCTTTCTGAATATTGAAATTTATGTTAAAAACTACAGTGATAAAAGCTGTATATTGGTATGGGAACTGATAAATACATCCATGGATATGTTTATATATTTATATATAGACTTGTGTGTTAACAGATCCAAATGTATACATAGAACTTTATAAACGACAAAAATAACATCTCAGTTCAAGGGAAAAATAATGGTATGGGCATAATTTGTCATCTATCTGGAAGAAAACAGAGCCCTACTTTATATCATATACAAAATTAGATTCCAGGTGGATTAAGTCTCTAGATGTTAATAATTAATACAAAATAATAGAAATACATTTCAGAGAATAAAACTCAGATAAATTTGTGTACATAAAGGGCGACAAAACAAAACAAAAAACCCCAACAAAATTTGTAAAAAGTTATAGACTGGAAAAAAAACCTTGTAACCTGACAAAGGGCTAATATTTCTGTTGTATAAAGAACCTCTAAAAGTTGATAATAAAACACAAACAACTCGTAAAAATGGGCAAAACATATGAAGGCATTTATCTGAATAGCAAATGTAAGTGGCTAAAACTCGTGAAAAATATGCCTTTCCTTTCCAGTAATGAGGAAAATGTAAATTAAAACAAAAATGAAATTCCATTTTCTCCCAACGGTTGGCAAAGATTAAAAAGAGCAATCATCTTCATTGCTCATGGAGATAAAGGAAAAGGGGCCAGGCACATATTACGATGAGAATGTAAATTGCTACAATTTCTTTTTTTAGAAAGAAATCTAATCCTCCCCACCATTTTATTCATTTTAATATAGCGTTGTTTGTACAGGTACAAACGTGTGAACTTTCTGAAAAACCATCAACTGGGAAATATTTGAATAAGTTGTTATATATTTAATATTAAGCAGATGTTAATAACAATGAGTTACAACCATATGAATTAATCTGGACAAATGTCCACGATGTACTAAGCTAAAAAACCAAATTGTGCATAGTATGTTCCCATATCTGTTTAAAAAAAACCCACAAAAATGAAACAAAAATAGCCTCTATGTATGTATTAAGGTAGAGTGATACCTTCATATGTACCTATAAAATTTTTAATATTGAGGTACATATAAAATTTTTAATATTGAGTATCATAGAAGCTTGGGACTGGAAATTGTGTATATGGCTTAATTTTTTCCCGTGAGCTTGAAGTGCCTTTGTAATAAAAATCACCGACGCCTACCCCCACCCCATTTTTACTAAGATAGAATTGAAATGTAACATTGTATGAGTTTAAGGGGTACAACCTAATGATGTAATATATGTAGGTGGTGTGAAATGATCACCACAATAAGTTAACATCCATCACCTCACATAGTTACAATTTTTTTCCTTCTGATGAGAAAAATTACCTAATATTTTAAGAGACTGGGAACCACTGGTTAAGTCAAGAGAACATAAAGTAGAAGGTGTATCCTAGCCCTGCCCCTAACTTGCAATGTGACATTTTTTGCCTTTATTTCCTTGCCTCTAAGGTGTGAGTGGTGGTGACTGTCCTATGAAATTAGGTTACAGTGTCGTAGTGAAGATAAAATGAGGGATGAAGACAAACATAATTTGTATAGTTAAATGGTATTGAAATGCAAGCTATTTATCCTCAAGAAAATTCTCAGACATTCTCAATTTCTATGATGCAGGTGACAAAATCTCCCGAGGAAGCATCTTCCCTTCCCAATGGTGATGTGACAGGAGAAGCACAGAGCACCACAGAGGTAAGAGCTGGTATCTTGAACCATCTCCTGGAGACCCATTTACTCAGAATGTCTACTAGGTTCTAATCTTTTCATATCTGTTTGTTTATCTGTCTACCTCATCTATCTATCTATCTATCTATCTATCTATCTATCTATCTATCTATCTATCTATCTATCATCTATCTTTCTTTTTTAATCTCTAAAATTATAAAGCCTCTTTCCACACAAGCAATAGAAAATAAATACTCCCTAAATATGGAATCCTTTGGACTTCTCTTCACAAGCCTTAAATGGGTGAATTAACTCCTATTAGGGTCTTTATTACTCTACCATGCACATGAGTCAGGTCTATGGACTTACACCGACAGATCCAATCAGCAATGTCGAGGGTTGGTGATCCCATACTCTAGGGGTTAAGTGACTAATACACAGACGTCCACGTTTGCTTTGTTTATGTATTGTGTATCTAAATAAGGAAACCACAGCACGTGTGGTCTGGTGTTGCCTTAGAAGCTTAACCAAGGTTAGTGATACCATGGGTTTCCTTTATGACCAGGGAACAGAGAAGGCTGAAGAAAGTGGACAGCACGAGGCACAGAAAGAGGGCAGTGAAGATGCGGGCGAGCTCACCGGATCCCCAGAGAAGAATGTGAGTGTTTGCTTTTTTCACTGTAGTTTCAGTGGATTCAGTTCTGTTCAACAAGCATTTATTTAGCTCTGCCAGGTGCCAGGAATCTTTCTGGGCACACGAGAGTGGGCGTGAAAGTAAGGAACTGAGGGTTTAGCCAGGAGGCAGCAGGTAATTTTCACTTAATGTGTTAACTGCTGTGTTCAAGGTGGGTAGAGGGCTGAAAGGAAGCCAGAGGAAGGACCCTGAACCCAGGCCTGGAGTGACAGGCTACGCAAGGCTTTAATGATTTGTCATTGTGTTGTTGCGGTTAGGTTGGGTTCATGTTCTTTCTAAAGCAAGGGACTTTATGCCTTGGTCATGTGTAGTGATGGACTCGTATCACACTTGTCGACTTAAAAAAAATGTACAATGTGAGCGTTGTGAGTTAAGTTTTATTTGGGGCAGAATGAGGACTATAGCCCGGGAGATAGCATCTCAGACAGCTCGGAGGAACTGCTCTGAAGAGGTAGGGGGAAACGTCAGTACACATGTGATTTTGGTAAAGGGGAGTCCGTGCAATCAAGAACATATTTTTGGCAGAAGGTTGCTGCTAGTCACGAGGAGCAGATGTCAGCATGAAGGATTTTAGTGCTTTTCTAGATATGATGAGAGATGCAAGAATTGGGCTCATAAAATCTTCTCCTGAAAGCATCTAACTATCTGAAGACCTGTTCTGCGAGTCTTTCCCAGAGCACAGAGTGCCTCATTCCTGATCTCCACACCGAACTCCTTTCAAGGGGTGTTGAAGGTCAGCAGCTGCAGCAGCTCCTGATTTAATCCTTGCAGAGGCAGATGGCAAGTGCCAGTTTGTAGCTGGCGTACTCCAAGAGGATTTGTGGGAAGCCAATGGGAGCTGAGGATCATAGGGTCCCTGGGGGAGGGAAACTGACACCAATGCAAAGCCAATCAGGGGACTCTCAGGGCCCCGCTGATGCAAGACCTGTGAGCTAATTCTAAAGCATTCCAATGCAGGGCCCGCAGGGTGAAGGGCCAAGGGGAGAATATGGTTCTGGAAGCACCAAGCTAAGATAATGGTGGATCAGATGGGCTACTTATTCAGGGAATTCTGAAAATGTGGTTGGGAAGCCAGGCAAAGGGGAAACCCTGGAGCCACCAGGGAGCCCGAATGGGCTGAGCCTCCTCTTGGGAGAATTTCAGTGGGCTTCTGCCTTGGGCCAATTGTAGCAAAGACTACTTACCAAACCCTGATGGTTTGCATTTGTACCTATTTATTGATTCCAGGAGAGATGTGGACAGCTTTTAAGATCACTGGATTCTTGTTCCCAGCAGATGGAATTTGACTAGGAAAGGGGCCAAGACTGACAACCACGTTGTGGAAAATGGGGGTGGCATCAGTTTGTCTTTATCATAAGGAATTTAAATTTGGGAGGAACCAAGGCAGTAAATTCCCTTATGTTTGAATACTGCTATTTCAAAATGTTGATGATTTAAGACCCTTTGACGTTTCTGTTTTGAAGAAAGATGAAATCGTCAGTCTTGACCTAGAAGTTAGGTGGGGTTTCATGGCAGCCTGTATAATTCAGAAATAATCAATTTAAGGTGAAATAGAGTGACAATTTAATTATCCTGTAATTTATAAAAATCTTTAAAAACGTTTTATAATTTGAACTTTCCATGAATTGCCTAATGCACTGGTACAGCATTATTGATTTACATGTTGAAATTCAGTTTGCTCCTTTTAAGACAGAGAGACAAAGGTAAAAACATTACACCCCAATCCCTTTCTCCCATGAGACCAAGAGGAAGACAGCATTTTAAAAATCAGACCCTGACTTCTACAGCAAGGGCAGGGCTGGCTTCAGCTTCTCAGCCGCTGGGCTGGTTAGTTCAATGAAGTGATAAGCCATCCAGCTTGGGAATTCTCTTTGCTAATATTTTTAAAAATCGTGAGCCCTTTACAAAGTAAATTATAGTCTTGTGAATCCTCATAGGAATTAAAAACATCGCTGTGTTATTTTTGCTTGGGCTGCGATGAAGAAATGACTACATAGAAGACTTTTATTTTAGGTGAATATAGTATTAACATTAATGATCAACTCTTTAATAATATTTATTCTACATAAAGAGAGATTTTGACTTGTTCTCATTTGACAAGTGGTACATGCTCTCTGACTTGCTGTAATTCAGTTAAATAAGGAAAAAACTATGATTAGTCAGTGAACATTAAAAATGACATAACATGATTAGCTTTGGGACTGAATATATAGGAAACTCGACTGAAATTTAAAAAAGAGACAAAAACGATCTGATATTTGGGATGCTTGCATTTTGTGCTTCAAACACCTTCTGTCTGTTTTTCTGGTTTTTGGATTGTTTTTCAAGGTTAAGATGGGAAGGCGTCTTGGCTATCTGACATCACATCTTTCCCGGCTGTGCACCCAGGCTTACAAGGGCTTATTTGTGATGAACAGAAAGGCCAATTAGATCATGTGTTTTAGCTCTTTAACACGATTTTTTATTTTATTTTATTTTTAAAATTTTATTGAAGTATAGTTGATTTACAATGTTGTGTTTAATTTCTGCTGTATAGCACAGTGATTCAGTTATACCTGTTATATATATATCGTTTTTCATATTCTTTTCCATTATGGTTTATCACAGGATATTGAACATAGTTTCCTGTGCTGTACAGTAGGACCTTCTTGTTCATCCATTCTCTATATAATAGTTGGCATCTGCTAACCCCACACTCCCAATCCTTCCCTCCTCCACCATCCCTTCCCTTTGGCAGCCACAAGTCTGTTCTCTATATTTGTGAATCTGTTTTTGATTGTAGATAAGTTCGTTTGTGTTGTATTTTAAATTCCACGTATAAGTGATATCATATGGTATTTGTCTTTCTCTTTCTGACTTACTTCCCTTAGTATGATAGTCCCTAGGTCCATCCACGTTGCTGCAAATGGCATTATTTCATTCTTCTTTATGGCCGAATAGTATTCCATTGTATATATGTACCACATCTTCTTTATCCATTCATCTGTTGATGGACATTTAGGTTGTTTCCATGTGTTGGCTATTGTACTAGGTTGGCCAAAAGGTTCGTTTGGGTTTTTCCCTAAGATGTTATGGGAAAACGCCGAACGAACTTTCTGGCCAACCCAATAAATTGTTAATGCGAATTTTTAAAGTACCAGTCACATCCAGTAGACTCTTCTCAGATAAATCCAAGGTTTTTAGATAAAATCTCTGGCTCTGTTGAAACCATTTTGGGGAAATCTCATGGATTTGTACCTTTTGCTCCTCCAGCCCATTGTATCTAAACCGCAGCTCCCTGTGCTTCCTTCTCTAACCAACATTCCGTGAGGGATATAAATAACATAATCTTTGTGGCTCCAGATTTTGTTCATAACACTTCTGGCCGTGGACCGTCAGCTTCACTAATTTCTCTAGACGCCATAATATCTGCTTTATGCCCCCACCTCCTGGCTGGCAGGAGATTCAATCTGGGCGAAGCGTTTCGGAGACTCACTCCTCCTTGGGGCCTTAGAGTCATCATGGGGTCTTCAGTGGTGACTGGAGTGGAGAGGGCCCTGGTTCTTTGTGGTGGTGACTTTCTGACGTGGGTTTCCTGCTGCCTCTTGGCAGCTGTTGACGCTGGTCCCTCAGCTTGGTTCAGGCCCTCTGCCCTGGCTGGACGTGGCCATGCCTCTCACAGTGACCAGTCGCATGCTTCCTCGTACATCGTGCCCAGGTGCTACCCAGATGCCCCAGTGGTCCCTGGTTCAGCGTCTACATCAAGCAGGGCCTGGGTAGCGCCACCTGGAACACCCACCTCCTTCTGCCCCCTTCTCTCTTCAATCTGGCTGCTTCATCTCCTCAGCTCCAAGCCCTAAGCTCCAAGCTCGTTTTTCCAGGGATTATCTAGCTTCCTCGCCTCTTTCAGCCCAGGATTTTGATAAGCAAGGCTTATAACTTCTTCCCTAGAGGCGGAGAACCAGAACAAGTATGAGGCTGTCTTCTTGGAGTGTGGGGAATGACAGTAACTCTATTCCCTCCCTCTAATTTTGGGTAGTAGGGAGAACAAAATGAGAATTCTTATCCTGGTATATACAGTCATACTATTCATGACAAGGAATACAAATGTATTTTAACCTCTTATTCTGAAATGATTACAGAGTATGAAATGATTACATAGTACAGAGTCCTGTGTGCCCTTTGCCTGGCTTCCGCTAATGATGACATCCCAGATGGCTGCAGTAGGAGATGGAAACCAGGAGTATGACATTGGTGCATCTCTGTTAAGTAGACTTGCAGACCTTATTCAGGGTTGGCCATTTTTCTCAAACCTTTCATTTGTATGTTAAAAGTCATTCCTCTGTGTGTTAAGAACCATTTTCAAGTGTGCAGTGGTAACAGCTCCCTCCAGCGGCTGGCGGTGTTAAAACGAGTGACACACCAGCTAAGTGAGTGTCTGAGTTGTGTTCATCTGATCTCAACTATTGCACATGTTTACTCAGTACACACTTGCAAATGTTCAAAGGATGCCATTTTAATGGGGAAAATATTTACCGAAGAATATCACATTGATTTGAAAAAAAGAGGTGAGGACAGAAACTGTTATCTCCTTTAGCGAGGTGGACTTCCTCTGACCACCAACCCAAGCCTCTGGGGTTCTTACACACAAGATGCTGAGGTGTATATTTCCACCTTGCTGACAGGTTGGGGCAGCGTTTGGGAGGCAAGATGGTGCACACTGAAAAGATCGCTCATTCCTGCCTCAGAAGATGTCACCTGTAGCTTCAATCCCCCTGTAGAGAGGGGACTTCATGGTCCCCTTCCCTGATGACCCAGGGAGGGATGAGGGGATAAGGAGGAGAGGGGAGGCTTGTGGACAGTACCAGAGGAGTAAAGGAGGAAAGCAGGTCACCTCAGCTTCTGGGCACACTGAGAAGGGGACTACAGACTGGGGGTGTCATGAGAACATTATGAAACCCTGGAAATGGAGAAGACGCAGCTTGTTCATCTTGGTGTTTGGTTTCCATCGAGGTCAAATTATTTTACATGGTATTCTTTGCTAACTCAATGGTCCTCTCCAAAATCTTCTAAGACCTTGGCTTGACTGACTACATGATTATGGTCTATAAATCTTCCGCACTTTGCTTCCTCCAAAATCTGTCTTGAGGATAGTTGCTCAACCAAGGGGTGGGCATTGGTTTAGGTCCTCCACAAGCTCGTGAGTCTAAGGCTGCGTCCCTCTATTGTCTGCAGATGGAGAGAACCCTGCTCTTGCCCTTGACCTTCAGCCTCTCTGAGGCTGGCTGCCCTCCTCAGGTCCCTCTGGACTGGCCCCCGCCCTCCTTCCACACCAGCCACTTGTCCTAACCAGCCACTGCCTGACACTCACCGTGGCTGACACCTGTCCTTAGTCCTGGCCACGTGCCACATCAGCAGCCTGCCTCCCTGGCCAAGTTCCCAACAGAAATAGCTGTTGGTGAGGTTCTAAGACTCTGAAGGCTTCCTCTGATTAGCTTTCTTAGAAGAACAACAAGGTAAAATGATTTTAAGTTGTAACTTCGTCAAGTGAATGATTCATACCCTATGCTAAGATCCTGCAAAATCTCAACTTAATTGACCATGTGATTATAATTATCTTAAAAATAACATTTTGCCAATACAATTATTGGCCAACCATAAAAATCAATCCAAGCATTGTACATAGATGACTTTTAAAGATCTACCTAATTCTGACACTTTATAATTCTGTGAGCTAAGGATGGATGTTTAAGTTTTTATTTAATTAATATATCACACCTCCTCCTAAGAAAGATTTGAGGCATGAGTGGCATACATAAATACCTTCATTCAACATTTTATTGACAGACTGAACGCTGCCATATGCCGGGCAGTCCAGGGACTGAAAATGAGCTTCTATTCTGGTGGAGCTGGTGATGGTCATAGCCAAGGTTCTTCAAAGCTTACCTGACCTTTTGAGGCTAAGTATTTCTATAAATTCTCTGAGCAGTTACTTTCTCTATTTAATGTCTCTTTCAAGAAATTAAGGTCAATTCAGATATTGATAAAGCCCTAGGTCCCTCGGTAATTGCTGCTAGCTAACCTGTAAAACTTGAGATTAGCACTTATTCCTGTAAGAACCCCTACTGCCCTCCAGCCTAGCTCTAAGGATAATCCCATTTTTAATAGTGTGTTTTTTGTTAATTCATTTGTTTCAGCTGTACACAATTAATAAAAATAATTGGATTTAGAAAAGTGTAAAACTCTACATAGCTAACAATTCTGTGTTGCATATAGTGAATTTTAATTTGATCTCATGTGGATAAGAAGAAAATCAATGTTCTTTGAGATCTAAAGAGTTAATAGGAGACTTTATAGGTTCATTTATCTAGTCACTTAACACATTTATTGAGCTTATACCTTGGTTCCAGACAGTGGCTGGGTCCTGGAGATCCAAAAATGAATAAAGACACAAGTTGTGCCCCAAGGAGTACACAGACTAGTTAGGGAGACAGATAAATAAATGATGATTATGGTAGCAAATAAGGGAGTCCCTTAACTCAGGCTTATGGGTCAGGAAAGTCTTCCTTGAAAAGATCATTTTAAGCAGTGTCCTGGAAGGTGTCGCTGATGTGAGAAATGTGACTGTTAGCTGAAATAAAGAATCATGAGGCTAGAGAGGTGAGCAGGGGCCAGATCATGGTGGCCTTTCAACCGTTCTAAGGATTATGGATTTATCTTGAAACGATGGAAAGTTTTCAACACGAGGGCAGCATGGTAAGGTGGGTTGTCTTTTAGAGTGGCATCTCTGGCTACTGTGCGGAGAACAGGTTGGAGATAAGGAAGACTAGAGGTGATGTAACCCCGGTGAAAGAAGATGGCGGTCCTGGCAAAGGAAGGACAAGGCATGGGCAGAATGAGACAATATTAAAGAGGTGCAATCAACACATCGCTGAGAAACCAACACCCGTATTTTGCAACAAGTGCAGGACTCTCTTTTCCTGGACTTGATTTTAGCTTTAAAACTTGCTGTGTTGCCAGAATTAATTTGGAGATTCCCAGTGCTGGAGAACCTCTTGGGCTGACTCAGTCTTGGCTGGCTGGATCAGGTTTTCACATTTTGAATTTTCTTTGCCAGTCTCAGAAATCTGAGAGTATTGTTCTGGAGCTGGCCAAAAACGTGAGGCTGGGCCAGAGAAGGTGGCAGTGTGCTGGGTCCTCCACCACCTGCCTTCCATGAGAATCTTGAGAGGCAGCATGGAAGAGCAGGAAAGAGACTAAATTAGGAACAAGGAATCTTGAAGTGAGTCCTGGTCATGTTACTTACTTGTGCTCTGATTCTGGGCACATTACTTAACTCTGTGGTCTTGGTGTCCTCATCTGTCCATAGAAGGGACTGGGTAAGAGGATGTAAGCAAATATGAGATTGCTTTCAACTCCCTGAGTCCAAAATTCCATGAGCTCAGGGATGGGAAGGTTCTTATTTCTTTGCAATTTTAGGAGATATCGCCTGGTTCTCCCACTTTGATCTGGGGGAAATAGAAATTCCAGTCGGTTGGCAGAGTGGAGACCTGTTTGAGCCCAGGATGGCCTCACTCTTTCTTACCTTAAAGTTTCTTTCTTTAACCAGAAATCAGTGTTTAAATATTACATGGTTCAGAAATGTTATCATTTTGTTCTGATGCTGAAAAAGCTTTTGATCTGTTTTTATTAATTGGTTCAGAACTGAAGTAAAGGCATGCTTATAAGGACATAGAAGCCAAAAAGCCACAATTTTGCTCAAATTTTCGAATTGCTGATGTATATGGTTTGAAATTTCCCTGATAGCTCTATAGGTCTGCAATATGCTTTAGATAGAGATACAGAATCAAACATATAATTAAGCAGTATTACTAATTAGTTATATTTTCTCAGGAGTAAGAGTGATGAAAATATGTCTTTAATTTCATAATATTCCAAGGGCTTGAAATCTAATGCATGAAATAAGGAGGCATTGCTCAGTTATCATATCTTTGCTATTGATATGTTTTCTCAATAAATAGATGCCTTTCATTTTGAGAAACATGCATTTTATTATAGTTTGCTTAATTTTCATTTATTTTTTAAATTAAAAAATTTTTATGTGTTTTAATTTTTTTATTTTCATACAATTTTCAAAGGTCACTTTTAATTTACAGTTATTACAAAATATTGGCTATACAGTTTGCTTAATTTTTAGATTCAACTTAAAAACTTAGGCGAATTTATATTTTTCTTTCATTTCTGTTTATGGACTTAAGGAAGAAGAGGGAGAGACAGCAACAGAAGAGGTACAGTAGCATATTTCACAGTCATGTTGTACTTAATAAAAGCATCTTTTAGGTGAGAGAGTTGCAGCTTTAGCCACATTCTCCTTGTTCTTCACGATACAGAGAAGCGGATGCAACCCACACTCCCAGAAAGTCCTCCTTTAGCCTGCCAAGAAGAGAAATAAAATAAGATGGAGATACATTTATCAAAGGGAGATTGATGGGGAAACAGGGTGTGGCTTTGGACTCTTTGCTGAGCCTCCTGTGGTGAAGATGTCGTCAGTGAAGTCAGGCCAGGCTGGACCAAGTCCTTCAGTGGAGATTTCTTCTCTATTTTTTCTTCCCACCCCATTGAGTAGCACACACTTTATGCAGCTTGCATGGTGCTTACTGGTGTTGTTTGATTGCCTCCTATTCACTTTGTTGGCGAGGGAGGGATTCTCTCCCTCTGGTTACAGGAATGGCACAACACCTGCCACTGGACAGGTGAGATGGACAGTGGTTTATTAGTCACACGTTCTCCAAGCCCAAGGGATGAGGCTATCCACGCATGCAGGGCCCCACAGGGGGGGTCACTTGGGACCAGAGTGAACAATTGGGGGCAGTAGGAGGCAGGCTTTGTAGTATCAACAGGGTGGGGTGTCCCCTGGTCCACATGGAGGATGTGATTGGCCTGTTTGCATAATTCTGGGGGATAAGCAGGCACTGTGTCTGGTCCCTTGATAAGGAGGGCTGCTCAGGTGGGAGACCCAATCTGTGGAAGCAGAAGGGGAGGTGAACCAGTGGTCAGGCCATTTTAAGTCTTCCCTATTTTACCAGATGTTAAGGCAGCAGATGATACTGAGTCTTAATTTTAGGTCTTGCACCACAGGTGTGTACCTTAGACACCATGAGGTTTAAACATGCAGCTCATCGCTTAGCATCTGGAAGATATTTGACATTAGGTAACCACATGGTTCCAGGATTTCTAGTGGGGATCTACCCAGGGGGAGCATTATTATTTGTATGTGTGTGGGGGGGGGGGCTTTTTTTTTTTTTTTTTGGAGTAGCGTTGATTTACAATGTTGTGTTAGTTTTAGATGTACAACAAAGTGATATATATATATAGAGAGATATATATATTCTCTATATATCCATATATATTCTATACATAGAATATATATGTCCATATATATATTCTATACATAGAATATATATATCCATATATATTCTATATATTGTATATATAGAATATATATCCATATATATTCTATATATTGTATATATAGAATATATATATCATATATATTCTATATATTCTACACATAGAATATATATATTGTACATATTCTATATATAGAATATATATTCTACGTGTAGAATATATATCCATATATATCCTATATATTCTGTATGTAGAATATATATATATGCATATATATATTCTATGTATTCCAGACATAGAATATATATCCATATGTTCTATATAGTCTATACATAGAATATATATATATATTCTAAATATTCTATACATAGAATATATATATATTCTCTATGTATAGAATATATATATCCATATCTGTATTCTATATATTCTATATATAGAAAAAAATATATCCATATCTATATTCTATATATTCTATATATTCTATATATAGAATATATATATCCATATCTATATTCAGTATGTTCTATATATAGAATATATATATTCTTTTTCAGATTCTTTTCCCTTATAGGTTATTATAAACTATTGAGTATAGTTTCCTTGCTATACAGTAGGTCCTTGTTGGTTATCTGTTTTATACATAGTAGTGTGTATATGTCGATCCTGAGCTCCTAATTCATCCCTTCCCACAAGGGAGCACTAACGACTTGAGAAGAATTTTTTTTTTTTTAACCCTGTTTGGGAGCATTTGCCCTTTAATTTGCATTTAAAATCAGTTTCTTTAAATATTTTAGTTACAAATTCTGAATAGTGAAGACATAGGAGATGCTGCAGGCACTCAGTACTGGCTCCCACCCCGTCCCCCTACCCCAACCCCCAGGCCTTGCTTCTTCGCTCAAAATGCATATGGGCACCCTGCACTAAATAAATGGCTCCCCGTGTCAAGTGTCAGCAGCCTCAGGACTGGATGAAGTTGGATACGAAGCGATGAAGCCCAGTAGCTTTCATGACAGGATGTGTGCATTTAACCATGCTCCGAAGAATTCCAATGATTGTGCCCAGACCCAAGGCAGTACCTCAGAGGTGACATTTGCCATTTCCCCACTGTGTGGGAGCCTCAAGTTGGCTTGCCTGTCGAATCTGCACTTTATTATCTGGACGTTGGGGAGTTTTAACTTTAACCCCTAACAGGGACGGCATCGTGTCAATGTGTGGATGAATCTTTTCCGAGGACGTTAGTGGATTCTGGGGGCAGGTCCAAAGTGACATTCTCGGATTCTCCCTACTTCTATTCCATCCTCTCATGTTAGCCAAATCTCAGTGACCTTTATTGTAATCAAGACTTTTAAGAATATTGTTTTTGAACATTTTTGGGTTAATCATTTAAAAATGCTAATCAGAGGGCTAAATTAAAAATGAAAACTCAAGGACAGAGAGAATATTTACCAAAAGTCACGTGTATTGTCTAGGTATTTCAGTGGAAGGTCATCAACATTAAAGAAGGTCCCAAATGTCAAAAGAAACTCCTTCCCAAAACTTTTGTTGATTTTTGAAATTACAAAAAATTCATAATCTTTATAGAAAATTTAGAAAATACAGATAAAAACAGAAAATAAAAATATCTTATAACCCCGTTACCCAGAGAGAACCACTAGCTACATACTCACATACACATACACATATTTATCAAACTTTGATGAATACGCTTCTGTAATCTACTTTTGTTCATGTAATTAATCTATATATTTATGGGGGGATGGTAAATATAGATCTGCTTCATTATTTTTAATATTATTTTATCAAACTAATCCCTATTCTTAGACCTAAAAGTTATTTTTAGCCTATTCCATACAGCGACTTTTCATTATCTATATGTCTTTCCAATAATAATTTCTTTAGTTTCTCTCTTACTAGACAAGCTTCCATTTTTTAAAATCCCATTTTTGTATATAAAAATAAGACAAACGTATTATTAATTTGAAAGTAGTTTCAGATTATATATGTAGGTTGCTGATAACTTTGGCTTCAAGAAATTAGCTCGCTATAACAAATATAACCAGCTTATACATTTAAAACCTTCATCCTTTCTGACAAAATTCTATTTGCTGAGATTCTTTTTGTATTTTATTCTTCCAACTGCCTTCTGAATTTTTAAAGGCAACAAGATGAGAGCAATCTGTTAATATGAGTAAAGACTCTATGCTTAAGAGGTGTCATGACACTTGTTAGAATTAATGTTTTGCCCTGCAGAACCATCCCAGATTGTGGGGTCTGTGTTTAGGAAGATGATGTCTGTGTGTGTGTGTGTGTGTGTGTGTGTGTGTGTGTGTGTTGTATGTGTGCAGTGTGTGTGTGTGTTGGGTGGGGTGTGTAGGAGGCCCTCAACTCTAGTCTGATGTTTTACACTCTTTTCCTCACTGTATCTGTTGACCCTTACACTTTTCAATAATAATGTAATTTTTGTTAAAATAAGACGGAAGAAATAACCGCGGAGGGTGCAGAAGGGGAAGCAGAGGAAGAGGAAGCTGAGAAAGGAGAAGAGGAGGGGCCAGGAGAAGAAGAAGAAGGAGAAGAGGAGGAAGATTCTTAGGCCTTTTCATGCTTTATTCTTCCACTTGTCCAGGTAGCCACATCGCTCTGGGGTTGAAGGTTTGTTTATTACCGTCTGCCATGTAGACCACATTTCACTTGGTGATAGAAGTGGATTTCAATTCGATCTATTTGTCTGTCTTCCCGAGGCCCTGGGCTGCCCCTTCCTGGAGCCGCAGGGCTGGTGAGCTCTACCGGACCCGTTTCTTGGGCGCTAGGGCGAGGAAGGCCTGTGGTTGGTATGATTTCTAGGAAAAAGCATAACTTTGAGGTGAGGAAGAGTTTGTTTTGTACTTACTCCCTCCTCTTCCTCTTTATTTAAGTGAAAGCACAGGACGTGTTCTGTTATCAGCGTTCTATCACATGGACTCCTTTACTGACCAACATACTTACGTATCCATAGGAGAGTTTACAATCGATGTTCATAATGATGGCAAGAAATTACAACCTAAAAATACCACAAAGCTGGCTGCTCATGAAAAAAGATATTGCTACTAGAGATTCAACGATAAGTGCTTGATATTACATTTAATCAATTATATTCATTGATTTATATCAAAATATTCATTTATTCAATATTAGCCCAAACACTCACGTAGAAACACTTTGGAATATGGTGAAGTCACTTGAGGTAACTTTGACAAGTACACTTGCTGCCTTGTAATTTTTTTTTTTTTAACATCTTTATTGGAATATACTTGCTTTACAATGGTGTGTTAGTTTCTGCTTTATAACAAAGTGAATCAGCTATACATATACATATATCTCCTCCCTCTTGCATCTCCCTCCCACCCTCCCTGTGCCACCCCTCCAGGTGGTCATAAAGCACCGAGCTGATCTCCCTGTGCTATGTGGCTGCTTCCCACTAGCTATCTATTTTACATTCGGTAGTGTATATATGTCCATGCCACTCTCTCACTTCGTCCCAGCTTACCCTTCCCCCTCCCCGTGTCCTCAAGTCCATTCTCTACATCTGCGTCTTTATTTCTGTCCTGCCCCTAGGTTCTTCATAACCTTTTTTTTTTTTAGATTCCATATATATGTGTTAGCATACGGTATTTGTTTTTCTCTTTCTGACTTACTTCACCCTGTATGACAGACTCTAGGTCCATCCACCTCACTACAAATAACTCAATTTTGTTTCTTTTTATCACTGAGTAATATTCCATTGTATATATGTGCCACATCTTCTTTATCCATTCATCCGATGATGGACACTTAGGTTGCTTCCATGTCCTGGCTATTGTAAATAGAGCTGCAATGAACCTTGTGGTACATGACTCTTTCTGAATTATGGTTTTCTCAGGGTATATGCCCAGTAGTGGGATTGCTGGGTCGTATGGTAGTTCTAGTTTTAGTTTTTTAAGGAACCTCCATACTGTTCTCCATAGTGCTGCCTTGTAATTTTAAACTTATACTGACGATGAAAAAGAATTATGTACTTCTTAATAGTCTGGTGAGTGCCACATAAATATATTAATAAGATAATGATAGTGGATATTGAGATCACAGGGGAAATGCTCAAATATTGTGGGCCATTCAGATAAGACGGTAGGTATGAAAACATCGAAAGATCATTAAGAGCTATAAAAATATCTGGTTTAACAGACAGTTAGCAAATACCCATGTAAATGTTATGTTTTTATTGACATTATTTGACCTTGCAACCAAGGCAGCTGTTTATTCTCTAGGGGGCAGTGAGGCTTACAGTTTGCTCTGGTGCCATAAGTGTTCTTGTTAATTTAAAATAAAAAAAATTTTAGTCTCCTTTCTGTCCATATTATGCCTCTGCTGAAACATGTAAGATAGATTTGGGGGCTGTTGATATCAGGGGAGCAGGAAGAAGAGGAGAATGAGGGAGTGAGCCCTGGACACACAGCAGGTCTTCAGTTAAGGTCTGCGGTCACACTTGGAGCCTGTCTAGTGAAGGGCGGACAAAAGGGTTCAACTGGATAAGGAAAAAGAAATCCCCAGTGCTTGTAAATATCGGCTAACAAACAGCTCTGCTCTATGTACCAAAGACCAATTTGAATATTATGAATCTCCCCTCTTAATTTACTTACACTTATACATAAAATACTACTATTAAAAAATGAATATATTTTTAGGAAATCTTGTAGCTGGTGGGAGTAACCATCACATTGTATTATCGGACCATGAAAGTTTCATCACTCCTTTATTCAAATTACAAAACAAACCCAGCCCATCATTTGATGTTTTCCCAGGTGGTTTCTTTCAAGTTGTGGACACATAGACATCGATTTTAGGGCCAAATGATTGTCTTTTTGGAAGTGATCCCATTTCCTTTCTTTATTTTTTATTTTCTTCTAAATAAAAGAAAATAAAACATTACTATTGAGCAGTCTGTTGTCAGTCTGATTAGTGTCCCTAATCCCATTTCTAAGGAATGAATAGGGGCTCAGTTTTGGAAAAAAAGAAAAGTGGCGAGTTTACTTTTAGAAATTTTATCTGAAGAATGATGGGAAAGGAAAATATGCCAATATTTATCATTATACCAACTCCCCCAACAGTAAAAGACTCATAAGTACTGTTTAAATTCATTTCCATTCACTCCGTTTGTAATGTTCTTTTAAAATTATTCAGTTTTAATGTACTTATAAAAAAATAATGATTGTGAAATGACACAGCTGAGAGGGAATCCTTCATGTAGCCAGATGGCTTTATAGGCTGATTATGGAAAAAAGAAAGGCAAATATCGCTGTGGCCAGCCCATTTTGACTGTTTCTCTGATGGCTTCTAGTTTGGAATTACTATATTTGCCATGAGGTCAAAATGCCTGACAGTGAAGGAGGGAATCAGACAGCTTCCTAAATCCCACTCCCGACCCCCGGAGAGAGCCAATGTCCTTCTTGAAAATGCAACATGGCAGTGCAGTCATGCATTTCATTGGGCAGACCATTCAGTGTCTAAAGACAAACCCATCTCATGGCTCACGGATCTGCCAGACATTTTATTGGAAAAGATGGTTCTAGGACTGTGGCAATGAATGGAACTATGAAACATTTCTCATTTCCTGTGTTTGAAACTGATGCTAAGTTGATGCCCCAGGAGAAGCAGTGTATAGTCTGAGACTGAGTTCTGTCTCCTAACAGGCTGATGCTTAATACTGACCTCTAGTCTAGCTGTGGACCATTTCAATTTCTTCCCCCAGGACTAAGCTGTAAATTCGGCCTCTCCATTTTCTATGAAAATGCAGCGGGGAAACTATAATTGAAGATGTCAACTTCCTTCTTTTTTTTTTAATGTTGAAATCCAATAAATCCAATTTATTTCCAAAGGCTGTTATGTCTTTATTTTTACATTCTTACATTTTCTTGCCTTAAGCAATGGTATTTTATGACTATTTAATTTCAAAATTATAAGAGAAACGGCCCACAGACATTCCTACCAGTATTAGGAGACAATGTCTACGTCCCTTTTACGATAATATCTGCTTAGTATTTACTTAACACTTCCCTTTTAATCATTCTCAATTCCTTCTGCATTGAAAAAGTTTTAAATTTTTTATCAATTTTTATTGGAGTATAGTTGCTTTACAATGTTGTGTTAGTTTCTGCTGTACAGCAAAGTGAATCAGCTATACGTATACATATATCCCCTCTTTTTTGGATTTCCTTCCCAGGTAGGTCACCACAGATCATTGAGTAGGGTTCCCTGTGCTATACCGTAGGTTCTCATTAGTTATCTATTTTATATATAGTAGCGTATATATGTCAATTCCAGTCTCCCAATTAGTCCCAGCCCCCCCTTCCCTCCTCGGTAACCATAAGTTTGTTCTCTACGTCTGTGGAAGATATCAACTTCCTTCTATGTTTGATAGTTTAGCACAGAGAAAGGATATAAACATCATTTGGTTTTCCATGAGAAAAATTTAATTTCCTTTCTTTGCACTTGATGAGTAGTGGTTTCTAGAATAAAAAGCAATACTTCCCTTGATTGTATGTTGAAGAGTTCAGTTTTTGATAAACATTCTCTGTCTCTCTTTAACAGTCTTCTCCCTAATATTTCCCCTTTCTTTTAGGAAACCCAAGCCACGAAGCACCATTTCAACTCTCTTCCCACAAACCAAATTCAACAAAATGCTTTGGCCCGAAGCTAGCACACGTCTGTCAGTACATCCAGGGTTCACCGAGGAATTGTATGATCCGACACGGTTATATCTCCATGCATATACCTGCTTAATCATACAACATGAAATCAAATGTGAAGACAACACATGCCTACCTTCATGGGCCTGACATTTGTGGCCTTTGCTTAATTTTTTTTTTTTTGCTCTGCATGAATAGACCTTCTAATACCCTGAAAAAAATTTCAAAATATAGAACTTCTCTTTGTGATATGACAAAAGTATTTCTTTGTATGTGCCTTATGCTACTTTTCTCAGAATTAGCTTTGAAAATGAAGAGATTCATAGAGAACAATCATACTAATAAAGATCAATAGCAAATATCTTGTCCCAAGGAGGAGATTTCTTCATTTCTAGTCTCTCTGTGTACAACCTGAACTCAATCTGTCTCTTGCAGAGTCTGAATGCTCAGCAGAACTTTTCTGTCTCCATTGGGATGGATCCTTTTTGTTGCACTGATTATTTGGTCCATGATTTCAAATGTTATGTCTTGTTATGTCGTATTTTATATTATTCACACGGCTGCATACATTGTCTCCGAAGCCTTGTTTAAATGTCACTACCGTCCACATGTGTGGGGGTCATGATGCAGACAAATAAATTAGCCACCCCAGTGCCCTTTGCTCGTTTCTACGCTGGAGGGAGTGGCTGCTTCTGCTTCTCTTGCGTTGGTTGATTTGCAGTCGTGGCTGCTACGTGCAAAGCCCGTGACTGTAATTTTGCCTCTTGACGCTGAGTGTCTGTTCAGCAAGAGCTGGTCCGGCCCCATGACTTGTTCACCAGGTAGGTCTGAAGCGATTCTCTGCTCACCTGCCCCATCTCAGTGTCTGATAGCTATGTTTTTCTTTATGGTAAGATGTTGCTGACATCTCTCCCCTATCTGCGTATGTGCTGCTCCGTGTATTTTTCTTGCAGCCGACGTGACGTTGCTTCTGTACTCTCAGAAGGGCCCTTCCCCGTGCTGTTTTCCTAATTAAGGACAATGATGGCCATCAGCTTGGAGTGGCCATAATCTTTTCCTCCTTCTGAATCTGCCTATTGATTTTGCAGCTAAGCCTGTTGGTGTCTTTGGGGAATGTAGTCTCTGGTGGCAGAAGTCGCGTGGCTCACAGGAACTCTGGCAAACAGCTCTTTTCTTGTTACCCTAGTAACAAAAAGAGGCATTTTGAAGAGAATGAAGATGATTTTATTCCAAATTGTTGAAGTAGACTACTTTGAAGACATTTCTCCCTAGTTAAAAATAAGGTGAGAGACTGCAGTGGGATGGAAATTCATATAATTAAAAATTAGTTCCTATTTTGTACTTCGTTGCACTAAATTATATCCTGTCTAAAAAGCATCACAATTTTATAGCACCTCCACACCCAAATAGGCTTTAAGTTTTTGCTGTTGCTTGGGCTGACTCTTAGCCCTTGTGGTAGAGTAGGATGGAGATAGATTTATTTAGCTAGGTGCCAATTTCCCTCCTATTTCTCATATTTTTAAATGAAGATAAATATTTGCGCTAATAATAAGCAGAGTAGACCACTTATTTAAATTGAATTAATTTTTTCTTATGTTGTCTTTCTGTAGTTAGGAAATTGATATTCTAGTAAATATTATTTGGTCACTCACATTTCATTTTCTATTAAATATTATTAAAATGCAAAAATCACTGAGGTCAATAATACCATGTAACTAGTATCAGTTCTCTTCCAGATTTGGCTTCACCTATAACCTCCAGTGGCTAGTGGGTCCAGTGGCACAGTGACAAATATGGGCTGTGGATATCAAAATATAGTTTAAAAAATCCACATGCTTTATCAATATAGGAAGTTTCTAGAAACTAAACAGCATTATAAATATGCAAAAAAGAATAACTCAAAAGAAAAACCCAAGTGAATAAGCAAAATCCGTCTGCAAAAAAAGAGAAAAGACCAGAGACATGGAGCAATTCTATGGTGATCTGAAGCTAATAGAGTTTCAAAGAGTTGATTAGTCTACAGAGGGCCTGAACATTCAAAGTAACTGTTTCTTTTTTATTCTTTAATTTGAAAAGCAAGTACACAAAAATTTGAGTGCATTTTTAAACCACTGAACAGTAAATACTTCCTTCTCCACATTTCCCCTTTGGGGTTTCCTTGCATTTCTTTGGATTGTAATCTTCCTTTGGTACAAGGATCCAAGGTATGCAATAAGGAGGGTTTATCGTTGTCATCGACTTTTCTAGATTAAATGTGAGAGGTGTAGAAAGGGAGTGGAATGTTTTGCCTACAAAGTTCCTTGAGGAATATCTAGAAAAGTTTTCTTTAAAAAACAATGTTAAGTGTCAAACCTGTGCAAGGGTGGTGAGGGTAAGACGACCCTAGTGAGTTGTAATAACAGAGAAGGACCACTAGGTGGTGATAAAAGACAAGCTCCTTGATACAGCATCGCTGTCCTGGAGCCCCGCTGGCCACGCGTGCGGGTCAGTGTACTGTTGAGATCAGAAGGTGGGCATACATCATTACACTTACAAATAATTTTATGACAAACGTCTCTGTATGTAAAGCATTTGATAATGGAGTATTTTCTTATAATACATGCCAAGGAATAAAGTTATTGGATTAAAGCAAACACACACACACACACACACACACACACACAAAAGAAGGTGGGCATAAAGTATTTGTCCACCAGACAGAAGAAAAACAAACAAAACCCCTCCAAACCCATTGGCCAATTAATCAGTATATTGTTTATAATGCTTTTATCCAAGACAATTAATTTTGGGCAAAATGTTGTGCATTCTTAAAAGCCATTAAAACCAGTCATTGATTGTTTGAATTTCACACCCTTGCGTTACATAGAAGGAGTCTAAAGTCGGTCAACAACTGATTGCCTACTGACAATTTTGATCAAGATACAGGATTGTCCTTTAGCCTGTAAATGGCTCTAGCTCCTCACTGAACTGTAAACAGAACCCCGATTGACCAAATGGCTGATTGTCTTCTCCTGTTTTAATTAAGCCTTTTAATCCTAATACAACATATTTCCAAATGTTTGGAAGTAGACTCATGATCCTTGCAAAAGCCTTCGTTTCACGGGTGCCTGAGATACTCGGCTTTTTGACTATTTGTTTTGGAAGGACTTTCTCGTAAGTAGAAAAAAATGAGTTGTGAAATCTCTAAAACACATCAGTCGGTCGGACAGGTCTTCCAGAACCAGACATCTGGAGATTGTTACAGATGTAGTAATGCTCTCAGGGGTGGAAGATTCAAATTGGGAAAGGGCTCCGCCAGGTGGGTGTGAGTAGCGTGGAGGGTGCGGGGGTCAGGGAAGAACGCGGGGGGAACTCGGTCAAGTCCAGCAGACGCATCTTGTCAGCTCAGGAGGGTGACGCCTTTCCTCACCGACTCACGGGAAGCAAACTCACCGTTTAGGATTAAAATTAGGCTGCTGGATATTGTGTTTCATAGTATTTTTACTTGCTGACATTTATGGGGTGCCCGCTGTGAGTCGGGCTCTGTATCAAGGGCTCCACGTGATCCCTGCAGTAACCTGGTGAGGTGGACACAGTACCCATTTCACGGATGAGGAAACTGAGGCACGGGGACGTCCAGTCCTTGTGTGAGGTTACACAGCCTGAGAACGGCCACGCTGGGACAGAGGTCTATGTGTGTTCTGATCCAAGGCCAGGACCAGCCTCCCAACAAACACTTTCCTCTCTGCCCTTGACCACTGCCACGCCCCTGGCCAGGCGGTGGGCAGTGGGGCCTTGCCCGCAGAGCTCCTCCTTCCCTGGCCTCCTCTGGTCCACGTGTTCTGTCTTTAGACTCAGTGCCAGGCCCCGGAGCAAGGTGAGTCGTACTTGTTGGCTGTGATCCACTGTGTGCTGGTTTTTAGCTAAACCATCAAAAAAATAAAATAAAATAAGATAAAATGGGAATCCCCTGGTGGTCCAGTAGTTAGGACTCGGTGCTTTCACTGCCGGGGCCGGGTTCGATCCCTGGTCGGGGAACTAAGATCCCGCAATCCGAGCGGCCGAAACCAACCAACAAACAAAAAACCCCCCAAAACAAACAGAAAAAAACATTAGAGGGTAATTCCATTCCCCTCGTTCTCAAGTTCTTGGGCTGCTCACTGTGGCCACCAATGCCAGCCCCAGTTTTAGAGGGATTTGAACCACCGACAGCTGACAATACTCTAGAAATTGATTGGTGGCTTTAGACCCCAAGTCTTAGGTTGCAGAGAGAAAAACTAAAAATTGTCATCTGTCTTTTCCAGTCTGGTTGTCCTTGGGTACACTCCACTCACTGATGCTGAAGGAGTGCCCAGAAGTCCTCTGGGGCTTACCCGTCAACCACCGTCCAGTGATGCGCCCATAGCAGCCAAACCCTCACGGTAGTTGTAGCTGAGGGGATGGTTCCTTCAGGCTCCTAGAATGACTTAATGAGGTAAAGTATACCTTAGTCCCAGGACATGAATTTTAGTTTGCTTGTTTTGTAGCAGGTCACTTTTCTCTGTGGTCTGTTATAAAAAATGTTTGCAGGACCCTGTGGGGCTCCTGGTCACAAAAGCCTTCCGTGTCCCCTGTTTCTTGTTTGTAGGAAATAGGTTTCATTCAGCCTCCTTGACCTTCCCTGAGTTCCAAAGGGTTAGATTCAAACAGTTGCTAATCAGGGAAGGGAGGGGATGGGGAGACAAGGGAGGAGCAGTCAAGGAGCAATAGTGCAGCCTTGGGGCAGGGTCCTGGCTCCTCCTCAAGGGATACAATATAAATAATAATATCTCTGAGATCTTCTGTAGAACCAGAGCTCCCACCCGGGTGGAGGATGGTAACTTCAGGCCGAGGGTAAGATTCCCTTGGAGCCCCGCCCTGTTACCTCACCAGCCAATCAGAAAACAGCCACACACCCTGCAGCCCTCACCCCAAATTTTGCCTAGAAAAACTTTTCCCCCCAAACCATCGGGGGGTTCAGGGTTTTTTTTGAGCACCTGTTCTCCTTGCTTGGCCCTGCAGTAAACCTTTTTCTGCTCCAAACTCCGATGTTTCAGTTTATTTGGCCTCACTGTGTGTTGGGCACACAAACTTTATTCGGTAAATGGTATATGGGGCTAGGTCCAGAAGGGTCCTGAGTACAGGAACCTCTGTCCCTAAGGAGTAGGGCAGCACCACTTCCAAGTACATCACCGTGTTCAGCAACCAGGAAGCTTCCCGAAACTTATCTGAGTTGTTGTTTTTTCTTAACATACACACACTACTATATATAAGATAGAGAACCAACAAGGACCTACTGTACAGCACAGGGAACCCTGCTCAATATTCTGTGACAACCTATATGAGAAAAGAATCTGAAAAAGAATGAATATACGTATATGTACAATGGAATCACTTTGCTGTACACCTGAAACTAACACAACATTGTAAATCAACTATACTCCAATAAAATTAAACATAAATAAATAAAATAGAAAAATTAAGGTTTCCTTATGTAGGCACAGTTGATTAAACCATTGCCACTGGTGACTGAATTCAATCTCCATCTCCTCTCGGTTCCTGGGAGGTAGGGTGGGGAGCAATGAGCGTTCTAACCTTCTAATCACATGGTTGGTTTTCTTGTCCATCAGCTCCCATCTTGAAGCCATCTAGACACCCCCCCCAACTCCTCAATGAGTCACCTCATGATTCAAAGGGGCTCTTTTGATCCACTTTTATCACTAAGGAAATTCCAAGGGTTTTAGGAGCCCTGTGCCAGGAACTGGAGACAAAGACCAGAAATATTTCATATTATACCACAGCACCCATTTTAAGGGCACAGTTTGATGAGTTCTGACAAATGTGCATATCCGTGTAACTAACACCCCTATCAAGATACAGAACCTTTCTATCACCTGGTTGAATTCCCTTGTGCTCCTTCGCGGCTAATCCCTCCCTTCCAGCCCATCCCCAGGCAACCAGGACACTGCTCTCTGGCACTATAGATTTCCCTTTCTAGAGCTTCATATCAATGAGTAAAACAACTCTTTACTCTTTTTTGTCTGGTTTCTTTCCCTCTTCAAAATGTTTCGGAGATTCATCCATGTTGGTGCTTGAATCAGTAGTTTAGAAACCGTGCAACCCAGACTGGGACTTGAACCCATGGTCTTTTCTTTTTTTATTTTAATTAATTAATTAATTTTTGGCTGCATTGTGTCTTCGTTGCTGCACGTGTGCTTTCTCTAGTTGTGGCAAGCGGGGGCTACTCTTTGTTGTGGTGCATGGGCTTCTCATTGTGGTGGCTTCTCTTTGTTGCGGAGCACGGGCTCTAGGCACACGGGCTTCAGTAGTTGTGGCACACGGACTCAGTAGTTGTGGCTCGTGGGCTCTAGAGTGCAGGTTCAGTAGTTGTGGTGCACGGGCTTAGTTGCTCCGCGGCATGTGGGATCTTCCCAGACCAGGGATTGAACCCATGTGCCCTGCATTGGCAGGTGGATTCTTAACCACTGCACCACCAGGGAAGTCCCACTGTCTTTTAATTAAGATCACACACCTGGTCTCAGGATTTAATGAAGCTCAGGTTCTTGATGTCTCGTTGCAGAAAGAATTCAGTGAGAGACAATGTGATAGGTAAGAAGTGGATTTATTTAGAGAGAAATACCCTCCGCAGATAGAGTGTGGGCCATCTCAGAAGGCGAGAGGCCCTGAAATATGGGGTGGTTAGTTTTTATGGGCTGGGTAATTTCATAGGCTAATGAGCGGGAGGATTATTCCAGCTATTTTGGGGGAGGGGCAGAGATTTCCAGGAATTGGGCCACTGCCCTCTTTTTGATCTATGATGGTCGGCCTCAGAACTGTCATGCTGCTGGTGGGTGTGCCATTTAGCTTATTTTAATGTATTACAGTGAGTGTATGAGGCTCAATGTCCACTGGAAGTCAACACTTCTGCCATCTTGGACCTAGTTGGTTCTAACCAGTTTTTGTCATGTCCTATGGCTATGTCATATTTTTTGTGTTTTGTTTTTGGCTGCGTTGGGTCTTCATTGCTGCGCACAGGCTTTCTCTAGTTGCAGCAACTGGGGGCTACTCTTCGTTGCAGTGCACGGGCTTCTCATTGTGGTGGCTTCTCTTGCCACAGAGCACAGGCTCTAGGTGCATGGGCTTCAGTAGTTGTGGCACTTGGGCTCAGTAGTTGTGGCGCACGGGCTTAGTTGCTCTATAGCATGTGGGATCTTCCCAGGCCAGGGATCGAACCTGTGTCCCCTGCATTGGCAGCCAGATTCTTAACCACTGCACTACCAGGCAAGTCCCTATGTCATTCTTTTGATGGTTGTGCCCTGCCCCCTTGCCTCTCATTTCAGTTTGTACCCTTCTACTGCTGAGTATGGGATTACCAGAGTTTGTTTATTTATACATCTGTTGATGGACATTTGAGTCATTTCCAGTTTCTGGCTATTTTGAAGAAAGCTGCCATGAACATTTACAGACAAGTCTGTTTTGTACACAAATGTTTTTTATTTCTCTTGAGGAAATACCAAGTAAGGGAGTTTCGATTGTAGGTTTCGGTTGTAGATGCATTATAGAATGCATCTGTCATTCACCTTTGTGACCCAGAGCACAGCGCCTTGAGCCCAAGCGTTATGTGAATTTCTTGGTCAGAAAAGAGAACTAATACCTAATGAATGTTTGCTAGGTGTCAGATACTCTTTAAAGGATTTTTCATTGATTGCCTTACTTAATCCTTCCAATGACTGTAAGACCTAAGTGTTATTTTTACAGAATTTTATTTCCAGCTGGGGAAATGGAGGCTCAGAAAAGTTAAGTGGTCAACCCTGGAGCACACAGCTAGGAAGTTGTAGAACTAGGATTCAAACCCTCTTTGACTCCAAAGGGCAGGTTTATTTGTTCCTACTATTTTTGGTCCCTCCTCAAACAGCTAAGGCAGTTTAATTTGTGGGAAAATCCTTAAATTCTCCAGAGAGCCTCTGTGGGATCAGTGGAGCCTCTCTGGCCACAGACACAAGTCAGATCCTGCTGCGATGGCCTCTAAAGGTTAGCCCATAACCCTGGGATGCTGTATCATTTACTGTTGTAAATGATATACGGTTAAAAATAAGAGAATCATCAGTTGGGTTTAACAGTTTTGCCTGCATTGTCCATGTTATCAATGTTTGGCTATTAAACGAATTCTCCATTGCCATCTTGTGGAAATTTAATTATCTGGCTCTTCACATGTTGATTCACAATAAATAACACTTCCACCATGTTCATTGGCTATTCTGTATTCTGGAGCCTTTTTCTTGAGCCGTGGGAATCTTTTGGAGGAAAAAAGAGATCTTTGTGGGATCCAGGGTTCAAGATTTTATATCCATCCATCTCCTTCAAGTGGGCGTGAAATATAGGAAGGCAGTTGCTACCAGAGCTCAGTGTGGCGCACAGGGCCAGGATAAGGACAGGTGGGCTGGAAATGGAGCTGACCTTGCTGGGATGCACTGGTTTGCTCCTATTGATGAACAAAATGGTGAAACACTTCTGCAGCCGTAGGTAAATAGCATACTGCTCTGGCTCCTCCCCTGGGACACCCTCCTCTCCACTGTCCCTCAATCCAGCAATTAAAGGGTTAGCACCCGTTTCCACAGGGGGCCCCCAGGACCCTGTTCCAAAGTCCTGGCCACTGTCCATTCCCACCGGTTGGCCCCATGACATGAAATTGTTAAGAAGTTAGAATATAACTCCTGGCTAAAAGTCATTTTCAAAACAGAAATGTACAGGCATTGGGTCAATCATATTTTTACCCCACTTTTCATTATTAAAAAACCCAGCAACCTGTTGTTTTATCCCTTCATGATGCATGCATGTGCTTTAGGCATAAACAATTGGTTAAAGTCTATTTCCAAGTTTTTCTGGCTGTGCCAAAGCACAAGCAGACATTATAACACAGCAGTACAAGCACTGATTTTGGGGTCAGACAGCTTCATTTTTTTTTAACATCTTTATTGGAGTATAATTGCTTTACAATGGTGTGTTAGTTTCTGCTTTATAACAAAGTGAATCAGTTATACATATACATATGTTCCCATATCTCTTCATTCTTGCATCTCCCTCCCTCCCACCCTTCCTATCCTAC
This sequence comes from Eschrichtius robustus, assembly GCF_028021215.1. Classification (NCBI taxonomy): domain Eukaryota; kingdom Metazoa; phylum Chordata; class Mammalia; order Artiodactyla; family Eschrichtiidae; genus Eschrichtius; species Eschrichtius robustus. The sequence goes on from NC_090829.1 coordinate 141,548,654, forward strand.
CCCTCTAGGTGGTCGCAAACCACCGAGCTGATCTCCCTGTGCTATGCGGCTGCTTCCCACTAGCTATCTATTTTACATTTGGTAGTGTATATATGTCCATGCCACTCTCTCACTTTGTCCCAGCTCACCCTTCCCCCTCCCTGTGTCCTCAAGTCCATTCTCTATGTCTGCGTCTTTATTCCTGTCTTGCCCCTAGGTTCTTCAGAACCATTTTCTTTTTTTGTAGATTCTATATATGTGTTAGCATATGGTATTTGTTTTTCTCTTTCTGACTTACTTCACTCTGTATGACAAACTCTAGGTCCATCCACCTCACTACAAATATCTCAATTTTGTTTCTTTTTATGGCTGAGTAATATTCCATTGTATATATGTGCCACATCTTCTTTATCCATTCATCCGATGATGGACACTTAGGTTGCTTCCATGTCCTGGCTATTGTAAATAGAGCTGCAATGAACATTTTGGTACATGACTCTTTATGAATTATGGTTTTCTCAGGGTATATGCCCAGTATTGGGATTGCTGGGTCGTATGGTAGTTCTATTTGTAGTTTTTTAAGGAACATCCATACTGTTCTCCATAGTGGCTGTATCAATTTACATTGCCACCAACAGTTCAAGAGTGTTCCCTTTTCTCCACACCCTCTCCAGCATTTGTTATTTCTAGATTTTTTGATGATGGCCATTCTGACTGGTGTGAGATGATGTCTCATTGTAGTTTTGATTTGCATTTCTCTAATGATTAATGATGTTGAGCATTCTTTCATGTGTTTGTTGGCAATCTGTATATCTTCTTTGGAGAAATGTCTATTTAGGTCTTCTGCTCATTTTTGGATTGGGTTGTTTGTTTTTTTGTTATTGAGCTGCATGAGCTGCTTGTAAATCTTGGAGATTAATCCTTTGTCAGTTGCTTCATTTGCAAATATTTTCTCACATTTTGAGGGTTGTCTTTTGGTCTTGTTTATGGTTTCCTTTGCTGTGCAAAAGCTTGTAAGTTTCATTAGGTCCCATTTGTTTATTTTTGTTTTTATCTCCGTTTCTCTAGGAGCTGGGTCAAAAAGGATCTTGCTCATATCTTGGGTCATAAATCAAGCCTTGGTAAATTTAAGAAAATTGAAATTGTATCAAGTATCTTTTCCGACCACAACGCTATGAGACTAGATATCAATTACAGGAAAAGATCTGTAAAAAATACAAACACATGGAGGCTACACAATACACTACTTAATAACGAAGTGATTACTGAAGAAATCAAAGGGGAAATCAAAAAATACCTAGAAACAAATGACAATGGAGATACGACGACCCAAAACCTATGGGACGCAGCAAAAGCAGTGCTAAGAGGGAAGTTTATAGCAATACAAGCCTACCTCAAGAAACAGGAAACATCTCGAATAAACAACCTAACCTTGCACCTGAAGCAATTAGAGAAAGAAGAACAAAAAAACCCCAAAGCCAGCAGAAGGAAAGAAATTATAAAGATCAGGTCAGAAATAAATGAAAAAGAAATGAAGGAAACAATAGCAAAAATCAATGAAACTAAAAGCTGGTTCTTTGAGAAGATAAACAAAATTGATAAACCATTAGCCAGACTCATCAAGAGAAAAAGGGAGAAGACTCAGATCAATAGAATTAGAAATGAAAAAGGAGAAGTAACCACTGACACTGCAGAAATACAAAAGATCATGAGAGATTACTACAAGCAACTCTATGCCAATAAAATGGACAACCTGGAAGAAATGGACAGATTCTTAGAAATGCACAAACTGCTGAGACTGAACCAGGAAGAAATAGAAAATATGAACAGACCAATCACAAGCACTGAAATTGAAATTGTGATTAAAAACCTTCCAACAAACAAAAGCCCAGGACCAGATGGCTTCACAGGTGAATTCTATCAAACATTTAGAGACGAGCTAACACCTATCCTTCTCAAACTCTTCCAAAATATTGCAGAGGGAGGAACACTCCCAAACTCATTCTACGAGGCCACCATCACCCTGATACCAAAACCAGACAAAGATGTCACAAAGAAAGAAAACTACAGGCCAATATCACTGATGAACATAGATGCAAAAATCCTCAACAAAATACTAGCAAACAGAATCCAACAGCACATTAAAAGGATCATACACCATGATCAAGTGGGGTTTATCCCAGGAAGGCAAGGATTCTTCAATATACGCAAATCAATCAATGTGATACACCATATTAACAAATTGAAGGAGAAAAACCATATGATCATCTCAATAGAAGCAGAGAAAGCTTTCAACAAAATTCAACACCCATTTATGATAAAAGCCCTGCAGAAAGTAGGCATAGATGGAACTTTCCTCAACATAATAAAGGCCATATATGACAAACCCACAGCCAACATTGTCCTCAATGGTGAAAAACTGAAACCATTTCCACTAAGATCAGGAACAAGACAAGGTTGCCCACTCTCACCACTATTATTCAACATAGTTTTGGAAGTGTTAGCCACAGCAATCAGAGAAGACAAAGAAATAAAAGGAATCCAAATCGGAAAAGAAGAAGTAAAGCTGTCACTATTTGCAGATGACATGATACTATACATAGAGAATCCTAAAGATGCTACCAGAAAACTCCTAGAGCTAATCAATGAATTTGGTAAAGTAGCAGGATACAAAATTAATGCACAGAAATCTCTTGCATTTCTATACACTAATGACGAAAAATCTGAAAGTGAAATTAAGAAAACACTCCCATTTACCATTGCAACAAAAAGAATAAAATATCTAGGAATAAACCTACCTAAGGAGACAAAAGACCTGTATGCAGAAAATTATAAGACACTGATGAAAGAAATTAAAGATGATACAAATAGATGGAGAGATATACCATGTTCCTGGATTGGAAGAATCAACATTGTGAAAATGACTCTACTACCCAAAGCAATCTACAGATTCAATGCAATCCCTATCAAACTACCACTGGCATTTTTCACAGAACTAGAACAAAAAATTTCACAATTTGTATGGAAACACAAAAGACCCCGAATAGCCAAAGCAATGTTGAGAACGAAAAATGGAGCTGGGGGAATCAGGCTTCCTGACTTCAGACTATATTACAAAGCTTCAGTAATCAAGACAGTTTGGTACTGGCACAAAAACAGAAATATAGATCAATGGAACAGGATAGAAAGCCCAGAGATAAACCCACGCACATATGGTCACCTTATCTTTGATAAAGGAGGCAAGCATATACAGTGGAGAAAAGACAGCCTCTTCAATAAGTGGTGCTGGGAAAATTGGACAGGTTCATGTAAAAGTATGAAATTAGAACACTCCCTGACACCATGCACAAAAATAAACTCAAAATGGATTAAAGACCTAAGTGTAAGGGCAGACACTATCAAACTCTTAGAAGAAAACATAGGCAGAACACTCTATGACATACAGCACAGCAAGATTCTTTTTGACCCAGCTCCCAGAGAAATGGAAATAAGAACACAAATAAACAAATGGGACCTAATGAAACTTAAAAGCTTTTGCACAGCAAAGGAAACCATAAACAAGACCAAAAGACAACCATCAGAATGGGAGAAAATATTTGCAAATGAAGCAACTGACAAAGGATTAATCTCCAAGATTTACAAGCAGCTCATGCAGCTCAATATCAAAAAAACCAACAACCCAATCCAAAAATGGGCAGAAGACCTAAATAGACATTTCTCCAAAGAAGATATACAGATGGCCTACAGACACATGAAAGAATGCTCAACATCATTAATCATTAGAGAAATGCAAATCAAAACTACAATGAGATATCATCTCACACCGGTCAGAATGGCCATCATCAAAAAATCTAGAAACAATAAATGCTGGAGAGGGTGTGGAGGAAAGGGAACACTCTTGCACTGTTGGTGGGAATGTAAATTGATACAGCCACTATGGAGAACAGTATGGAGGTTCCTGAAAAAACTACAAATAGAACTACCATATGACCCAGCAATCCCAATACTGGGCATATACCCTGAGAAAACCATAGGTCAAAAAGAGTCATGTACCAAAATGTTCATTGCAGCTCTATTTACAATAGCCAGGACATGGAAGCAACCTAAATGTCCATCGACAGATGAATGGATAAAGAAGATGTGGCACATATATACAATGGAATATTACTCAGCCATAAAAAGAAATGAAATGGAGGTATTTGTAATGAGGTGGATGGAGTTAGAGTCTGTCATACAGAGTGAAGTAAGTCAGAAAGAGAAAAACAAATACAGTATGCTAACACATATATACGGAATCTAAGGAAAAAAAAAAAAAAAAGGCCATGAAGAACCTAGTGGCAAGACGGGAATAAAGACACAGACCTACTAGAGAATGGACTTGAGGATATGGGGAGGGGGTGGGGTGAGATGTGACAGGGTAAGAGAGTGTCATGGACATATATACACTACCAAATGTAAAATAGATAACTAGTGGGAAGCAGCCGCATAGCACAGGGAGATCAGCTCAGTGCTTTGTGACCACCTAAAGGGGTGGGATGGGGAGGGTAGGAGGGAGGGAGATGCAAGAGGGAAGAGAAATGGGAACATATTGTATATGTATAACTGATTCACTTTGTTATAAAGCAGAAGCTAACACACTATTGTAAGGCAATTATACTTCAATAAAGATGTTTAAAAAAAAAATTAAATTCAGTTACTCAAAAAAAAAAAAAAAAGATCTTGCTGTGATTTATGTCATAGAGTGTTCTGCCTATGTTTTCCTCTGAGAGTTTGACAGTGTCTGGCCTTACATTTAGGTCTTTAATCCATTTGGAGTTTATTTTTGTGTATGGTGTTAGGGAGTGTTCTAATTTCATACTTTTACATGTACCTGTCCAGTTTCCCCAGCACCACTTATTGAAGAGGCTGTCTTTTCTCCACTGTATATTCTTGCCTCCTTTATCAAAGATAAGGTGACCATATGTGCGTGGGTTTATCTCTGGGCTTTCTATCCTGTTCCATTGATCTATATTTCTGTTTTTGTGCCAGTACCATACAGACAGCTTCACTTTTGATTCTTGGTTCTGCTACTTTCTAGCATGTGTGATTTCTGGTGAGTTATGGCGAGTCACACAACTTCTCTATGCCTCAGTTTTCTCATCTGTAAAATGGTTATGGTAATATCTACCTCACAGTTGTTGTTAGGCAGAAATGAGTTAATGGGTGCAAAGACCTCACACCAGGTGCTCCCAAAGTGTTGGCCACTGTATTTCCATTGAATTCTTGTGGATTCACTCAGTGAGTGCTCCTTTCAGACATATGAGGCTGTAGCTGTGAATTCCAAAAGAGCTTATTCTATGGCTTCAGACCAACTTTGTTGAAGTTGATTTTGGCTCCATGCTTTTCTGTCTTCATTTTTTGGTCAGAGATTCTTTTGCTAAGGATTAATTGATTCAAAATAGTAGAAAGTAAAGAGAAAACAGGCTTTAAAAATGAAAGACAAACATAATGCTTGAGTTTTGCATTTTGGTCTTTACTCTTTTTGTCTATAGATTTGGAAGGAAGCAGGCAATCACTGTGGGCCTTGCATCTAAAATCAACTGAAGGCAAAGAAGTATGGCTTCCTGAGCAGAAACCCTGCAAATTCCTTGGGGTTTGAATCTTTGATTTTAAATCATTAATGACAAATATCGGGATTCCTATTCTTCCCAGCCATTCTTTCCCTTGGTAAGACCGTATTTCTGAATTGAAATGACAGGCACAGCTTTTTAAAAAATTTTTATTTTATTGAAGTGTAGTTGATTTACAATGTTGTGTTAAGTTCTGCTGTACAGCAAAGTGACTCAGTTATACACACACACACACACACACACACATATATATATATACACATTTTTTGGTATTCTTTTCCATTATGGTTTATCACAGGATATTAAATGTAGTTCATTGTGCTATACCTTGTTGTTTATCCATTCTATGTATAATAGTTGGCACCTGCTAATCCCAAACTCCAATCCATCCCTCCCCCATCTCCCCTCCCCTTGGCAGCCACAAGTCTCTTCTCTATGTCTGTGTGGCTTTTTCTGTTTTGTACGTAAATTCATTTGTGTCATATTTTAGATTCCACATATCTAAATATGTGGAATGAGTGAGTGATATTGTATGGTATTTGTCTTTCTCTTTCTGACTTACTTCACTTAGTATGATAATCTCTAGGTCCATCCATGTTGCTGCAAATGGCATTATTTGATTCTTTTTTATGGCTGAGTAGTATTCCACTATATGGATGTACCACATCTTCTTTATCCATTCATCTGTTTATGGAAATTTAGGTTGTTTCCATGTCTTGGCTATTGTGAATAGTGCTGCTATGAACATAGGGATGTATGTATTTTTTCGAATTAGAGTTTTCATCTCTTCTGGATATATGCCCAGGAGTGGGATTGCTGGATCATATGGTAACTCTATTTTTAGTGTTTTAAGGAACCTCTGTACTGTTCTCCATAGTGGCTGGAGCAATTTACATTCAATTTACATACCAACAGTGCAAGAGGGTTCCCTTCACTCCACACCCTCTCCAGCATTTGTTATTTGTAGACTTTTTTTTTTTTTTAAAGATTTATTTATTTATTGATTGATTGATTGTTATGTTGGGTCTTCATTTCTGTGCTAGGGCTTTCTCTATTTGCGGCAAGTGGGGGCCACTCTTCATCGCAGTGCGCGGGCCTCTCACTATTGTGGCCTCTCTTGTTGTGGAGCACAGGCTCCAGACGCGCAGGCTCAGTAGCTGTGGCTCACGGGCCTAGCTGCTCCGCGGCATGTGGGATCTTCCCAGACCAGGGCTCGAACCTGTGTCCCCTGCATTAGCAGGCAGATTCTCAACCACTGTGCCACCAGGGAAGCCCCTTAGACTTTTTGATGTTGGCCATTCTGACCAGTGTGAGGTGGTACTCATTGTAGTTTTGCTTTGCATTTCTCTAATAATTAGTGATGTTGAGCATCTTTTCATGTGCCTGTTGGCCATCTTATGTGACAGGCACAGCTTTAAGGGTAAAAGCTATATAGCAGCTTTCGTTCTAAAAGTGTCAAGAAATAAGATGGAAAGATAGACTTTGTGTGGGGTGTGTGTGTGTGTGTGTGTGTGTGTGTGTGTGTGTAGAAAAGAATAACACCAAAGAAATGGAAGCATTGAGCAAGAAATGAAGAGCAGGGAGCTTCCAGATCAAATGCACAGTCCTCATGATGGCAGAGCATTAAACCACCGGTTCTTCCTTCATCCACACACAGACCCAAGGAGAAAGGGCTACAGATGGTAGATAAAGTTTTCTAAAAGATTATGACCATTTTCATATAAGAGTGCTTCCTTTGTGAACACCTATTCTTGGTTAAAAGTTCATTGGATGTATCTTGGGGAAGACAAAGGAAGAAACTAGAAATATACCTAAGAAAAGGAAAGATTTTTTTTTGGTAAGTGATGATGATGGGAGATTATTTTCAAAGATGCAATTGCAAATAAGGTTTTATTTGTTTTATGAAAAACAGTAATACAATGGAGGTCCCAGAGTCCTCTTTCCTTTTACCAGTATAATCTCGATGTCAGCTAAGGGTAGCTGTCCTTTAAGATCTACTTAAATTTGGCTCAAACCCCTGTTTCATTCACAGAAGAAAACCCATCCCCCATTGGGAAGTTTTCAAAGCAAAAGATTATCTTGATGACATGTTAGTTTAGTGGAGAGAAAACCTACAATGATTGTATGTTTCTGTGTACATATAACATGCGTATATACACATATCTGTTATAGTTGCTTTCACTCAATTGAAATAATTTTTAAGTTAAAAAGAAGGACTCAGAAAGGATAGGTAGGCAAACCAACCCTCTTAACATGGGTCTTTTTCAAAATAATTACAGCATTCACATGGCTGAATTTGGACTGGTCTGATCTTGTCAGATTTGGCTCACTGGGGTGTATTTGTTGTGTCAGTGAGTATTTATGCTCTTCATATTAAGTAAAATTGGTGGCAGAGGTGGGACTCAAATCTGCATATTATGACATCCCAAAGTGGCACACTCAGTCGGTCCAAAGTCATGGAGAGAACTGTGAATTTTATCTAAGTGCCTTTCCTCTGGTCTTGCTCATGTTCAATCCATAACCATCAGCCACATCAAACCTTATCATGTCACTTCCCTCCTTGAAATCCTCCCTTTCCTGCCTGTTGCTTTTAGCATGAAGTCCAGACTCTTCTGTGTGTCTAAAAACGCTCTACAATGAGGCTGTGCTTTCCAGGGCTGGTCTTCTCTCTGCCTTCCCCATCACACTTGAGCCATAGTTAATTGCTTTTTTAAAGGGTCCTACTGAGCCATTGTCCATGGTATTCTTTCTCCTAGGGTGCTTTGGCTCATACCTAGAAAAACCTTTTCGTTCAGATCTTAGCCAAGACATCATTTCCTCAGTGCAGCATCACCTGACCACAGCTCCCCTGCTCCCATCTCTTCTGTGTCCAGTGAGCCTCCCCTAGCCGTTCACATACTCCATTTGTTTAGAACTCTGATCACCCTATTAAATCATAACCCAAGGCTGTCCTGGGAAACTGGGTGACAGCCACAGAAATCAAGACTTCCAGGAGGAGTGAGTGGTTATGCCCGTCAGGTCACTCTTTAGTTCTCCTGTTTGACCAGCACAGAAGAGGTGATCCAGGAACTGTAGTGACCACCGTGGCAGCCTGCTGGGGTCTGTGATCATGCAGCTGTTCCTGAACTTTCACTTGGTTTGCTTTGCCAGGGCTGGGAAATGGTGGGCACTACCAGAACTTGGTGGTGGGCTTTCCAGTTCACTTTCTTTACCCGGCTGGGGCAGCGGTGTACCCGTCCATGCCACCCCCGAACCCAGAGACACCTCTGTAACTGAGTCTTTGTTCTATAACCATTGTGCTCTTACATTATGCATATTCCTTTACGAAATGTATCAGGAGAGCACAGAATCATGGATGACACTGGACGAAATGGGAATCAGTCAATTAAGGAAACTCTTGTGAATATATTGAGGCAAGAAATTCAGTTCATGAGACTGGACTATGTGGCCCCATTTGCTCAAAAACATATTAACAAATTGTACTCAAATGTGATATTTCTAACTTGGTGGTTGGCCCTGTAGGTCAGTGTGTGGTCTCCTTCTTGTTCTATCTCAGCCACACAAGTGTACTTGGCTGTTGCTCAGACACACCGCGTGTGCTCTTGCCTTCTCTCTTTCTGTTCTCTGTCTGGCATGTCCTCCCTCCGTCTCCATGTATGACTCACTTAGGTCACCACCTTCAGATGTCTGATCAATGTCATATTATCAATAAGGCCTCCCCTGACCACTCCATTTAAAATGGAACTCTCTCCCTCAAAATTAAACATAGAGTTACTATATGACCCAGCAATTCCACCCATAGGTCTATCCCCAAGAGACAGGAAAACATACGTCCATGTAAGAACTTGTACACAAATGTTCACAGCAGCATTACTCACAATAACCACAAAGTAGAAACAGCCCAGATGTTCAATCAACTGATGAATAGATAAATAGATGGTGGTCTCTCCATACTGTGGACTATTATTCATCCACAGCAAGGAATGGAGGGCTCACACAGGCTCCAACACAGATAAGCCTTAAAGACATTATGTGATTGAAAGAAGCCAGACACAGAAGGCCACATGTTGTAGGACTCCATTTATATGAAATGTCCAGAACAGGCAAATCCAGAGACAGGAAGGAGATCTGTGATTGCCAGGGTCTGGGGAGAGGGGGTAAAGGCAAGGGGCTGCTAATGGGTATGTTTTGTTTTTTTTGGTGGGGAGACTGGGTATGAAAATGTCCTGAAAGTAGATTGTGGGTTTGGGTGCACAACTCTCTGAATACACTAGAAACCACAGAACTGGACAATTTTAAAGGGTGAACTGTATCACAATAAAGCTGTTATTAAAAAAAAAAAGTGAACTCCCTGTCCTTCTGATACTCATTATCTCCCTTTCTTGATTTATTTTCCTGCTAATCTCAACTTACTATGCCATTTATTCTGTGTACTGTCTGTCTTACCTCACTGGGTTATAAACTCCATGTGATTAGAGATTTTTGTCTGTATTGTTCACTGTTGTATCCCATGAGCCTAGAATAGTGCATACAGTAGGTGCTCAATAAATATGTGTTGTCTAATTGATTGAATAAATGTGACTATATAGTTGATCCTTGAACAATATCAACTGTGGGGTTTAGGGGCGATGACCCTTCATACAGTTGAAAGTCTGACTATAACTTACAGCCGTCCTCTGTATCTGGGGTTCCATATCTACAGATTCAACCACCCTGGATTGTGTAGTACTGTGGTATTTACCACTGAAAAAAATCCATGTATCAGTGGACCCATGCAGTTCAAACCTGTGTTGTTCAAGGGTCCACTGTCTATACATTGAAGCTGGCACAGATGTCCTTTCCAAAAGATGATGAAAAGATTGTTGCTCAGATGAGGAAAAGAGAGCAGACATGGAGACACTTTCGTGTTAGGTTACCGTAAGAAAATGACTTAGTGAAACTAGGTTTGGGTTGAAAGCCTCAGTATAGACTTATGACTTTATAAGATGTAAGACTCTCTTCTCTCAGTGAGTAACTAAAGGCTCCTTTCTGGGGTCAATTTGCCTACAACTGTGTGGGCCCAGCAACTAACATTCAATCTTTTACTCTCTCTTCCCCCCAGGAAAACTTATAGTGTATTAATAGAAAACTTGAGGTTCATTAAGGCCAACTGATCAGGAAATGATTGCCATTGAAATGATAGTTTGTTACTCACAGTTCCCAAAGGAGGGGGTGCTCTGTGCCATGGGGGGGCCACACGGGGAAGCACCAGAGTGGGTCAGAAAGCAAAGGGAGTGGGAGAAATATGGGCAAAAGGCTTGATTGTGGTTCTTGTGGAAAGGAACAGCCTAGGCAGGCAAGCAGGCTTAGGATGGGCTAGTTTGAATAATTCCAGTGGACTCTGGGGCCTAGGGACTGCCTACTTGTCTGGTACCTGGCCCTGATTAGGACAGGGGGATAGTAGCCCAGAATGTGAGAAGTGGTCAGAGAGTGGGTTCTAGACAGGTTGGTTTGCATTTGGAGAGCTCGTGAGTTGTTGACTATCTCTAGGAATTAGCTAGCCCTGGGAGGGGCAATCTTTCAAGGGTCAGCAAGATCCCAGATGCCAAAGCATTAGGACACAGAAAATGTCATGGTTAATACACCTGAAGGGTAAATAGCACTAGATCTTAGATCTTGGAAACCAAGATAATCCTGAGGTGTCTTGTTTTGAGAATACAGAAGGGTTTGGGGGTCAAGTATATACTGGAATGTGCATGGAGGTCATCTATAAAGGGGTTTCCAACAGTTGGGGTGGCCAAGCATTGCGGAGTTGGGTCTGAAAAGCAATTATAACAGCCAGATGGAACAAGCCAAGTCTATGAGAACCTTAAGTCTATGAAGATGCTGAACAGATCCTGGAAGGTGCCAGGGACCTGTGTCCTAAAGTGGTTGTAATGTTCACAGGGGCTTATATGTTATCAGTTCCAGGCACACCGTAAAATAATTGAACTGTTATGAGCTCTTCACTAAAACTTTGGCCAACACCCAGACATTATTACTCTATATAACTTTAGACTTGTTCAAGTCGTTCTGTTGGAAGTTGAGAATGTATACCATACTTTATTATCCTGGCCAACTTGTATTTTTATCAAACAAAGTGTTTGTTGTGTGTGAAAACTGAGAGTTGATGTCTAACAATTTCTAACTGCTAATTGTATTTCAAATGCTTAGGTCATACACACACACGCATGCACGCACACACTTTGCATGCATGCACACACACACACACAAAATTGGATCTGCCACTCCAAATTCCTATAATGGCACAGCTACCCTGCTCTTGGAATCAGGGAAATAACTCTGCTTCTTAGCTTGAAATATGCTGGGGAAATGTCTCAGCGAAAGATGAAAATCAGCACAGCATTGTTTCCCTAAGCCTTGTTTCTTTGGTAATCTTTACTCTCTGCCTCCCAGGCCCGGTTCTGAAGCCAACAAATGTTGCAAAAGGCAGCAGATGACCTCATATAGTTCCTGCTCCTTGAAGTCCAGCTAATACTTGACTTTACTGCTCCTTGTTGCTTGGTGGCACTTGGAGGGGCCAATTTTATGAGGATGATGGTTAAGTGGCCCCAACGAATTCTGAGTCACAATGGGTTGTGGTCTCTGAGGTTTCCTCCTTAGCTATGCTCTGGAGAATGGACGTTGGGACAGAATGACTGTTCTGCAGAGAAAGTGGGTAAAACTGAGAGTTTCTTAAAGCTGGATCCTTGTTTTATCTTCTAAATAATGTTCTTGTTAAAGTCGGGGGTGGTTGGGTGGATTCTTTCATTTAGTTAAACTATAAGCAGAAAAGTGAATCTGTATGGTCTGAAGGGAAGGTGAAACAAATAGAGATGTTTCCAGAGTCATGAATATATACACGTCAGAGTCAGGATTCGAACCCAGATCACTCCGTACCTCAAGGCCATGACTCACCATCTCCATCCCTGTTTATACATGACAGATACTGTAAACATTGTAAGCATTGTAAATACTTGTTTTCTGAATCTTCTTCCTCTTTCTCTCTTCTTCCTCCTGCTCGGGGCTCCTCCTTCCATTGCCCCCTCTCCCTCCTCCCCCTCCTCCTCCTCCCGGCCTTCTTTCTTCTCATTATTATTATTATAGCCACCACTTATCAAATGTTTACTATGTTGTGTCTTGAGTGTTGTATCAAGCATTTCACCTACAGTGTCTCAATACATTTTCTCATGCAACTGGTGTCATCATTCCCATTTTGCCACGAGGAAATTGACACTTAGAAACATTACGTGGCTCACCTAAGTTCTCAGGGCTAGCAAGGGGCTGGGATTTGACCCCAGATTTCCCTGACTTCATAGCTGGTGCTCTTAAACTATCATTAAGCACAGTGCCTTGATATCCACTTATCTGTAAATCTTAATTGAGCCAAAAAAAGCACACAGCCTTCCCTCTTGGCATGGTTCAGTGGTGCTCAGGCCTTGTACGTTTTGTAAAATTCCAAGGTCAGGGGCTTCCCTGATGGCGCAGTGGTTAAGAATCCGCCTGCCAGTGCAGGGGACAAGGGTTCGAGCCCTGGTCTGGGAATATCCCACATGCCACGGAGCAACTAAGCCCGTGTGCCACAACTACTGACCCTGTGCTCTAGAGCCTGAGAGCCACAACTACTGAAGCCCACAAGCCACAACTACTGAAGCCCGTGCTCCACAACAAGAGAAGCCACCGTGATGAGAAATCCGCACACCGCAACGAAGAGTAGCCCCCGCTCACCGCAACTAGAGAAAGCCCGCGCATAGCAACGAAGACCCAACGCAGCCAAAAATAAATAAGTAAAATAAATTAATTTAAAAAAATTCCAAGGTCAGTAATAACGCCTCTGGTATTGTTTTATACTAACGTAGATTGGGTTGACAACTTCATAATGACAGTCGGGACCTGGTGCCCATATGGGCATGTGCCGCCCTCACCTTGGCTGGTGTGTGCGGCCAGCTTCCGGCAGGTTCTCTCTGAGAGAGCCCTCCTGGAGCTGCGGCTGCTGAAGTGATGCAGACAACGTCCCCGAGATCTTTGCTTTCCTCTAGGGCCCAGTATGGTCCATCCGTGCTTCACCTTAAGTAATTCTGACCACTGGGAAAGAACTTATGCCTGCAAGCCATAAACGATGGTTTTTAGCTGGTCACTGCAATTCTTACTTTATTATATCAGTAATACATATTTGAAGAGGAGTGTTTTTCTTTTTTTTTCTTTTGCGTATTGAAGTAACTCATCACAGGATTCCCTGGCAGGAAACCCCACCAAGATGTGAAATAGACATAACGGAAGGACGTTTACATAAAGGCATAAATTCCATTTGTCCAGCCAAGCGGCGGGCACCATGGTTGATAAAACCACATGATGCTCACAGGCTCTTGAGTACTGGAACCGAGATGGATTTTTCTTTGATGTCAGAGGGTCACGATGGTTTTTCATCCAAGAATAAAACAGTGGAAACTGTGTGAACGGAGACCAAGAAGCCAGTTTGTTTTCAAGCAATATCTGTAATCTGGAAAGCACCCTAGGAGGGCCTGGTAACTGTGGCAACAGCATTGCCACATGAAATGGCTCTCAGAGCTCTAGGGGCTCAGGCTGGGAGGCTAATTCCTGCAACAAAGTCTTTTCTGTGTTCGGGTGGACCCAGGAAAGCCACAGGCTGTGACAGTGGCCATGACAAGCCTTCAGCCCGAGGACCCGTGAGGGAAAAATGTGTCTTAATTGTTGCACCGTTAATTATTTTATGAAAAGATGAATGAAAAAATGCCAGCAAACCCGATGAATGTGCCCATGTGATTCGGGCTCCTCTCCTAAAAGGTTATCTTTGCTTCATTCGACATGTTACCACATAAACGCATTTGATGGTCCACAGAGTCTGAATGTGTTCTTTAACTATTTCTCATTTTATGTACAAAGTGCACAGTAGCCAAAGCTGTCTCGAATGTCTAGAAGGGACTGTAAAAGCCATCGTCTCTCAGAGTTTGTTTTAAAATAACCCCCACTATTAGAATATTATGCTTCCATTAGGTGCTGCTTTAGTTGGTTTTGCCACTAGTTCCCCACTCAGAAATGAAGTAGGATTAAAAGTAGCACCTTTTTCACTTTGCTGTACACCTGAAACTAACACAGCATTGTAAATCAACTCTACTCAGGTAAAAATTAAAAACAATGTAGCACCTTTTTCATGATGTGTGATTCCCAGAGTTGTCTACTTTAGTCCCATTGTTTAGGGGGTTTATTGTCAACTAACAGATAATCAGTGTGTTACAAATTCAAGACAAAAATAGATCTCAAGTTAATAAAATGTTTGGGATGGGAAGTATTGAGCCTGAAAAAAGGTTTAATTTTGAATTTTAAAGAAAGAGAATTGCTAAGTTTGGAAGTTTTAGTGACAGTGAAAATGTGTCTGAATTCCAGTTCATTTTGATCAATGACAACAGCTATGTTGGAAGTTACGATGGTAAATCCTAGGCTTTGTGGTTTGCTCTTGTTTTTTTAATCTTCCATGTGTAAGATTTTGGATTAATTACTTAACCTCTTTTTAGGCGATTTCTCTTTTTAAAAAATTGAGGCAAACTTGGTATATAACATTATTATCTTTCAGGTATACAACATTATAATTTGACATCTGTGTACACTACACAGTGATAAGCACAATA
Source organism: Eschrichtius robustus (assembly GCF_028021215.1). Taxonomy (NCBI): domain Eukaryota; kingdom Metazoa; phylum Chordata; class Mammalia; order Artiodactyla; family Eschrichtiidae; genus Eschrichtius; species Eschrichtius robustus. The sequence goes on from NC_090829.1 coordinate 141,563,907, forward strand.
AGTCCAGCTGTCGTCTGTCACCATACAACTGACACCCTTCACCCATTTCGCCCACCTGCAACCCCCTTCCCTTCTGGTAACCACCAAACTGTTCTGTGTATCTATGAGTTTGTTTCTGTTTTGTTTTGTTTGTTCATTTTTTTTTTAGAGTAAAAAAAACTATGAGTAAAATCATATGGTATCTGTCTTTCTCCGTCTGACTTATCTCACATAACATAATACCCCCGAGGTCCACCTTCATTGTCACAAATAGCAAGATTTCATTCCTTTTTATGGCCCAATAGTTTTCCATTGTGTGTGTGCGTGTGTGTGTATATATATATATACCCCACATCCTCTTTATCCATTCATCCATCAATGGACCCTTAGGTTGTTTCCATACCGTGGCTATTGTAAATAATGCTGCAGTGAACATGGAGGTGCATACATCTTTTCAAATTAGTGCTTTTGTTCAATCCTTAATTTTTTGAGGGATCTCCATAATGACTTCCACAGTGGCTGCACCAATTTACATTCCCACCAACGGTGCAGGGTTCCCTTTTCTCCACATGCTTGCCGACACTTATTTGTTGTCTTTTTTATGACAGCCATTCTGACTGGTGTGAGGTGATACCTCACTGTGATTTTGATTTGCATTTCCCCAATAATCAGTGATGTTGAGCATCTTTTCAAGTGCCTGTTGGCCATCTGTATGTCTCCTTTGGAAAAATGTCTATTCAGATCTTTGGCCATTTTTTAAATTGGGTTGTTTGGTTTTTTGTTGTTGAGTTGTATGAGCTCTTTATATGTTTCAGATTCTTGAGTTCTAAAGTGGGGTAAAAATAACACTACCCTTCAGAATATTGTGAACATTAAATGAGATAATCGATGTGATGTGCTTAGTTCTGTGACAGTAAGGGTTCAGCACTGCTTTATAAAATCAGTGCATGCTTAATGGATCAATTATGGGTACATTCATCAGATCACGTGTGCATTTCTTTGGAAACTATTATGCAGTAGAGAATGTGGTGGTGGAAGTGTGCAGTAAAAGTTAGCCGATCTCTTGGCTTGGATTGGAAGTTATTCAAGATGTTAGCTTCAACGTCTGGACTTCACAGCTCACCATAGGATTCACTATGGGATTGGAAAACCATTCTGCTCCTTATACAACATCCTGGCCTGGTAATGGGAAGGAAGTCCTTTTTCCAACAGGCAAGAGTTAGAAATGCACTGTGTTCCTTGGACAATTGCTGGCCTGGGGTCTAGAGCAAGGAAAAGGGGGCACTAAGGGGAATTCTAAGGACAAGGAATCATAGACGAGGGTCCAGCCCATTTCCATCCCTGGAGGCTTGAATTGTGGGTACAAATCCCTGACAGCAGAGTATCCTGTGGATCTTAAATTCAAGCATGAAAACAGCTGGAAGTCAGACTGTGTCTTGCAGTAGATGGCTTGGGTTTTGGTTCCTCAATTCATAAGGTCCTAAGAATGGGATCTGCCAGGAGCCCGTGTGTGAGGTCATGAGTCTATGGCTCTGTGGGGGGAAAGGGCAGGCCTCCCAGCTCTGCTGTTTTGTGGCTGTGTGGCCTCGAGAAGCCTTGGTTCATCAGGAGAGCTGTGAAGAATACTAGAACCTAACCCACAGGGGTGATGTGCTGAACATATGAAAATATACTCCAAATGTCCAGCACAACTCATGGTGCCTCCAAAGCCCTCAGCTCAAATTAGGCATAAGGGCTTCCTATTAGGTGTAGGGACTTCTAACTGCCTTAATGCAAGGGCTTCCCTGCAACTTCCCCCTGTAGCTCCAAATTAGGTGAGTTCCCTGTGGGGCTGGCATGGTGGGCAGGGACTTGTGGGACTCTGGGCTGTAGACACAAGCATTCTGCCTGCCCCACCACCTTGGGGTGCAAAAATTGATGGAGTCTCCCTGGGCAACATGTTTGGGAAAAGTAACCAGCTTGACAAAGGCTGTTGGCTCCTAGAGCCTTCAGAGATCTCTGTGGCAGGACCCAACACCTCTGCAAAGCTGCCTGGGAATAGAGAGGTAGTTCTCTCTGTCCCTGTCTCTGTCTCTGTCTCTGTCTCTGTCACTCTCAGTAAGGCAGCAATAGAAGCTACAGGGCGGGGCAAACCCTACCACACTCCAGAAGACCAAATTAACTGTACACATGTAGAGTAACAACCCAAGGAAAGTCAAGAACTTTCTTGAAGGGGTAAAGGCCCCAAAGTATGGGTATAAAATATGTTGGGATATCAATAAACAAGGACTTACAGGAACAAAGCCTAGAAGTTTGCACCAAGTGCCCTTGACTTACAAGGCTAGCCCTCCACCATGGGAATCCCCTTCAACAGTAGCGTCAGTTTAAAAAAATTATAAATAGAATACATGTTCGTGGTAAAAAAAAAAAGTTCAAACAGAAGAGAAAGTCAAAATTCCCTTTGTCTTGATGATCCTTTTCCCAGTCTTTAGAAGTAACCACTTAATAATTGCTAATATTAGTAATTTATTCATAATGAATAAAAACTATTAATATGGTTTTTGTATATTCTTCTGGAATTCAAATATATATTTTCTATAAGTGAAAAACCAAGTTGTACCATGGTTAAGAAGACTATGTATAGTACAGTAAATACAGTATATTATGGGATTTACATTCTTTTCTGACTTTTTTTCTTTCTACTTAAAATATTCTGGCAATCTTTCCATATCAGCATATATACATTTTTCTTATTTTTTTGAAAAACCATATAGTATTACTACACTGACTTAACCAGACATACACTGTAGAATTTGGGAGTAGCTTCTACTTATTTGCTCTAACAAATAGTGCTATTACAAACATTTTTGAGCAGTCATTTTATATATTTATGCAACTATCCATGGGCTAAATTCTTTTTTTTAATTTTTAAATTAAAAAAATTTAACTGACATCTAGTTGATTTACAATGTTATGTTAGTTTCTGGTGTACAGCACAGTGATTCAGATATATATATATATATATATATATATATATATATATATATATATATACATACATATTCTTTTTCATATTCTTTTCCATTATGGTTTATTACGGGATATTGAATGTAGTTCCCTGTGCTATACAGTAGGACCTTGTTGTTTATCTATTTTATATTATTTAAAAATTTTTATTGGCGTATAGTTGATTTACAATGTTGTGTTAGTTTCAGGTGTACAGCAAAATGAATCAGTTATACATATACATATATCCACTATTTTTAAGATTCTTTTCCCATATAGGTCATTATAAAGTATTGAGTAGAGTTCCCTGTGCTGTATATTAGGTCCTTATTAGTTATCTATTTTGTATATAGTAGTGTGTGTATGTTGATCCCAATCTCCCAGTTTATCCCTGACTCCCCCCCCCCCCACCTTCTCCCCTGGTAACCATATGTTTGTTTTCTACATCTGTGACTCTATTTCTGTTTTGTAAATAAGTTCATTTGTACCATTTTTTAAAAGATTCCACATATAAGTGATATCATATGATATTTGTCTTTCTCTGTCTGACTTACTTCACTCAGTATGACAATCTCTAGGTCCATCCATGTTGCTGCAAAAGGCGTTACTTCATTCTTTTTGATGGCTGATATTCCACTGTATATATGTACCATATTTTCTTTATCCATTCCTCTCTTGATGGACATTTAGGTTACTTCCATGTCTTGGCTATTGTAAATAGTGCTGCAATGAACATTGGGGTGCATGTATCTTTTGGAATTATAGTTTTGTCTGGATATATGCCTAGGATTGAGATTGCTGGATCATATGGCAACTCTACTTTTAGTTTTTTAAGGAACCTCAATACTGCTTTCCATAGTGGCTGCACAAACTTACATTCCCACCAACAGTGTAGGAGGGTTCCCTTTATCTCCACACCCTCTCCAGCATTTGTTATTTATAGACTTTTTAATGATGGCCATTCTGACTGGTGTGAGGTGGTACCTGATTGTAGTTTTGATTTGCATTTCTCTGATAATTAGTGATGTTGAGCATCTTTCCATGTACCCATTGGTCATCTGTATGTCTTCTTTGCATAAGCTAAATTCTTAAAGAGTATTTTAAGAATTTAAACTGTGTTAGTTTGTACATTTTAAATATATATTGCCAAATTCCTCCCCAGATATTGTACTTACACTCCAGACCATGCTGTATAAGAATGCTTGTTTCCCATACCTGACCTTTAAATTTTTGCCAACATTAAAAGGAAATAATTTTTATTATTTTTGTCTTAGTTTCTGTAATTATGTGCCAGTTTGAGACTATTTTCCTATACTTTTATGTGAACTACCTATTTAAATTCCATTTTTTTCTGCTATTGGGTGACTCTTTACTGGTTTGTAAGAGCTCTTTGTCAAGTGAAGAAACAGGCTCTTGTGTATATACACCACGCTTATTGAGAACAGCTTAATCATTTGTCATTTGTCTTGGTTAGGATGTTTTGTTTTGTTTTTTCTTCACACAGAAGTTCGGAAGGCTTACAGAGTTAAATTATCAGCATCTTTTAGGGCTGTTGGGACCAGCAGTCTTTAACTAGCCAAGGAGGACCCTTTCTTGAGGTTGACCTTGTGCTATAGCAGTGGCGGTGCTTTATTTATTGAAGGTCTTGAGGTTGGAGAAGCAGCTGAGTCATTGTAGAACAATGGCTGCTTTCCTTACTTTGTGACCCTGAGGAAATTTCAGGAAGTCTAAGCAAAATATCTCCACCCTACTGCTCCCAGGAATGCTTCTGGGTCTCTGGTTAGCAGCCCACTGCAGGGGCACACCTCTGTAGATGTCTCGTATGGGAACGAGATCTTGCTCTGCCTGATTTACTGAATGTCATGGGATGTGGGCCTTTGGTCCCAGTTCATAGGGTAAGCTCTGCTTGATCCAGCTCCCGAGTTTTCTGCTGAGACAGCTGCTTGGGTGAAAATCCCAAAGAATAGGTGCAGGGTGTGTGGCAACCAAAATATCTTCCTTTTCCCTTGTAGACATCCCTTGGGTTTTCCAGAGAAAACCCAAGTGATGGCAATTAAGACAAATCCAGAGACATTAGTCCAGTTAATGACTCGGTCAGACTCTCTCTTGCAGACATGGAATGATGGGTTAGCAAACCACAATCACCAAAGTTTTCCAATTTTGCATTATTTTTTATGATTCTTTCAGATTGTTTGCTTATGAAGTATTTCCATGATTCAAATAAGGTTCATGTCTCCACATTTAATTTAACTGTATTAGTTTCCTAGGTAACAAGTTATCACTTGTTGGTGATAACTTGGTGATTTAAAGCAGCAAAAATTTATTCTCTCAATTCTCTCATAGATCTGGGGGCCAGAAGTCCAAAATCAAGGAGTCATTAGGGCTGCTTCCTCTGAAGGCTCTAGGGAGCATTCTTCTTTGCTTCTTCCAGCTTCTGGTGGCTTCCAGTATTCTCTGGCTTGTGACCGCATCACCTTAATCTTCGTCTCCATTTTCATGTGGTCACCCTCCAACCCCCATGTCTCTGTGTGTCCCCTCCTCTGATAAGGAGACCAGCCATTGGATTTAGGATCCACTCTAAATCTAGAATCATCTCATCTTGAGATCTCTAACTTAATTATATTTGCAAAGACTCTATTTCCATATAAAACAACATTCTGAAGATCCAGGTAGACATGAATTTTGGGGATTTGGTCCATTTGGTTCACTACATCACTATTTAGTCTATTACATTAATTGAGGCAAATAATCTTAAAACTTTAGGTAAATGTAGACTCATTTTCAATACTCTAATCATCTGAGAGCTCCAAGTAGCGGGTACAGAATTGACAATTGTTGACGGAAATTTGAAATAGTATTGCAAGCCGAGCCATTTTGAGAAGAAACTTATCACCAGCAAAATTTTCCACAAAATGATAATGCAAAATCAGTAGAGATCTTGATCAAAGATTCTTGGTAACGTCCCATAGATAAGTGTAATCTTTATTGACTGGGTGATCTTGACAAGAGCCTTAAAGTCCTCACTAATAAAATGAGGATGGCGATGTGCTTTATTTATTGGAGTTGTGTGAGTTAAAAAGGAAAAATGCATTTGGAGTGTTTAGGTGCTTAGTTGGAATATCATAAAGGTTCAATATAGGACAGCCTTACAACTCTTAAGAACTGAGAAAAGACTCCAGCAAAGCATACACAATGAAAATGATTGGTGATATAGGTGTTTGTTAAAAGCAAGTCATTAAATAAGCCCATTTGAGGGCCCAGGCATACAGTTATAGAGAGCTGGATCTTATCATAACGATAGGGTATCAAAATCAGTCCGAGTCCCCGCAGGAAGTACATCACACAGGGCCAAGCCAAGAAGGGCTTAATAAAAGCACCAGGTACAAAGGTGTGGAGGCAGGGTATAGGGAAACCAATAGGGTGAGTGCAGTAGTAAGAGCAGGAGGAAGGTGTAATAGCTGTTGCCACACTAGGATCAAAGAATGAGAAAGAGGAAGTGGTCCAAAGGATCAAGAAGGGGAGAGTCTCTCTCCTAGAATGATTAATCCTGCCTTAAGGAGAGCAGTGACCAAGTCACCTTGCAGGAGGCAGTCAAGAGAATTAATGCCAAGAAAGTACTGTTCTTCCTCCCTCCAATCTCCTGTGGGGCTCCCCTTTGCTGAATCAACTTTGAAGCCAGAGAGCAAGGGGGCTTGTTGATCACCAGGGCTGTGTGTGTGGTCAACCCAATTCCCATGAAAGCCATGGCGGAGAAGTGTGGGGAGCGGGTCTTGAGGAGGCACATTGAAAGGTACCTGACTCACTCTCTTTATCGTTTGGGCTCTTGGTCAGATTGTGGCACATCCTCTCTGTAGAATAATATTCAAGAATATTCTCTTGAATAAGAGGCAGATGGTGGCTTAGCATCATTATAATGACTGCACGTTGGCATAGCTTCTGGTAATAGCACCAGACCTTCACCGAGGGGCTTATGGATTCTGCCACCTCTGGCAAAGGATGAAAGAATGTGGGAAATATCACTTTAGGAATGGCTGCAGACACTTCCATATCCCTAGGCAGCTACTCCTGGGTCCTCTGGAAAGATACAACTCTGGGCTTACTGTCATGTGAGTAATCAAAATCGCCCTTTGCCAGGGATGTGACCTGTTGTAACTTCCTGGAGGGCAGCAATCCAGGGACTAAAGGATTAGTTTCTGGCGTCTCGAAAAGCAGCTATCTCACTGGGTGGCACCTGGGCAGTACTGGTTCATTTCTGCTTCCTGCTTCCCAGCCCCTGATCTACCCCTATTTACCTACAGTGTGGGTTGGTCTGGGACTGGATTCAATGTCACTTGATTCTTTCCTGTGTAAGTTTAGTGCCCATATTCCCATCCATTTGTTTATCTGGAGGTTTCCAGAAGACAGTTTCCAGAAGATGTGGTGGCTTAGCAGGAACTATCTCCGAAGCAGGGTAGCTGGTGAGTGATTCAAATTCTACATCTAGAGTTTGGGAAGTTTGGGGTATCACCACTGAGCACACCTCAACCCCAGTGTCCCAGGCCACTTCTAGGGCCAGTGTGAGGGCTTCCTGGGTCCATCTTCTTTTTTTTTTTTTTAATTTTTATTGGCGTATAGGTGATTTACAATGTTGTATTAGCTTCTGCTGTACAGCAAAGTGAATTAGTTACACATATACATATATCCACTCCTTTCTAGATTATTTTCGCAGTGCTTTCTTTTTTTTTAAAATAAATTTATTTATTTATTTATTTATTTTTGGCTGTGTTGGGTCTTTGTTTCTGTGAGAGGGCTTTCTCTAGTTGCGGCAAGCGGGGGCCACTCTTCATCGCGGTGTGCAGGCCTCTCACTGTCATGGCCTCTCTTGTTGTGGAGCACAGGCTCTAGGCACGCGGGCTTCAGTAGTTGTGGCACACGGGCTCAGTAGTTGTGGCTCGCGGGCTCTAGAGCACAGGCTCAGTAGCTGTGGCTCACGGGCCCAGTTGCTCCACGGCATGTGAGATCTTCCCAGACCAGGGCTCGAACCCGTGTCCCCTGCATTGGCAGGCAGATTCTCAACCACTGCACCACCAGGGAAGCCCCCCAGTGCTTTCTTTTTCCTTCTTTTTTTGTTTTTTGTTTTTGGTTGCACCACGGGACATGAGAGATCTTAGTTTTCTGACCAGGGATTGAACCTATGCCCCCTGCAGTGGAAGCACAGCGTCTTAACCACGGACCGTGAGGGAAGTCCCATGGGTCCATCCTCTTGAAGGTAGACTACACTGCCAGTGTGTCCACCTTAGACCCGAGGGGGGCTGGAAGGCTGCTTGGGCCTGGGGGCTGGTAAGGGACAGAGCTACAAGGAGAAGGGAAGGGGTACAGGTTGTGAGCCTGCTGTCCTACCTGCTCCCTTGATCTGGTCCACAGTGTTAGGGGCCATCTGCCTTGATGGCATCTCGCTCCCTCCAGGCCCCTCTACACACTTCTGTCAACCCTGCACTGTATTGTTCTAAAACCTTACTGACCTGGCATTCAGAGGTCAAGTTCAAGCTCTTAGTCTAGCCCTAACCTGTGTCCCCTGATTTATCTCCCTCTCTGGACCCACACAGACTTTCTACTTGAGCCCGGATGCCCAAGTAACACCCCCCGCTTCATGAGCACACCTGCTCATATGCACACCCCCCCCACCCCACATGCTTGTTCACCATCATCCATCTCCAGGACTTTCCCATCTTCCCCAAGTGAAACTCTGTCCCCATTAAACGCTAACTCCCCATTCCCCCTCCCCCAGCCCCTGGCAACAACCATTCTACTTCCTGTCTTGATGAATTTGACCTCTCTAGGTACCGCATATAAGTGGGATCATGCAGTATTTATCGTTTTGTGAGCTGCTTATTGCAATAAATATTTCAAAACACATCTCCACCATGGGCTGTGTAAGAATTTCTACACCTGGGATCAGAATTGTTGGGTCATCAGGGAGATTCGGCTTAGTTTGGCTAAGCTGGGGCCAGCCTGTGCCCCAGAACGCACCCCAGCCTTTACTCTCACCAGCAGAGCCGGCACAAGGTCCCAGGTACCCTATATCCTTGCCAGTTCTTGGCATCAGTCAGGTTTTGAATTTGTGCCGGGCTGACATATGTAAAGTGATTTTCCATGGTATTGATTTGCATTTCTCTGACTACTAAGGATTTTGAGCACCCCTTCCAGCGCAGGTCACCTTTCACAGCCTCCTCCCTGTAAATTCCTTTTAACCCTTTTTCTGTCAGGGTTGTTGAGATTTTCTTGTTGCTCACAGACATTTCTCGTTCCAGATTTTTGATACCTTGCTGGTTTTATTTCTTGCAAAATCTTTTCCCACTTTATCATCTATTATCTTAGTCTGTGGTGATCTTTTTTGAGCAAAAGTCCTTCATTTCCTCCCTCCCTCCCTCCCCCTCTCTCTCTCTCTTTCTTTCCTCTCTTTCTTTTTCTTTCTTTCTTTCTTTCTTCCTTCCTTCCTTTCTCTTTCTTTCTTTCTTCCTTTCTTTCTTCCTTCCTTCCTCCCTCCCTCCTTCCCTCCCTTTCTCTCTCTCTCTTTCTTTCTTTCTTTCTTTCTTTCTTTCTTTCTTTCTTTCTTCTTTCTTTCTTTCTTTCTCTCTTTCTTTCTCTCCCCACAATGTGTGGCTTGTGGGATCTTAATTCCTTGACCAGGGATTGAAACCATGCCCCGTGCGGTGTAAGTGTGGAGTCCTTACCACTGGACCACCAGGGAATTTCCAAAAGTCCTTCATTTTCATGTCTTCAGACTTACTAGTTTTTCCGTGCACCTGAAGTTCTGTTTAAGAAGTCCTGCCCTACTTGTCGATCATAAAAGTATTCTCTTCTCTCTCTCTATTAACTTCATAGTTTTACCTTTCTCATGTGGGTATTAAATCCATCTGGAGCTCACCATTATTTATGTGTTATGTAGAAACTCAGTTTTATTTTGCTCGATATACTTAATTTCCCCAATGCTATCTGCTAAACAATCTATTCTTTCCTAAATGGTTTTTGCTACCACTGCTACCATATATTAAATTCCCATATAGACCCAGATTTTACTCCACACTCTCTATTCTGACCCCTGACACATTTTACTTTTTTATTACTCTAACTTTGAGGTGTGTCTTGGTACCTACTTGGACAAGCCCACTACTTCACTTGGCTTTTTCAAAGTTGACTTAGCATTTACAAATCTTTGTTCCTCCATATAAATCTTCAAATGGTTGTTGAGTTCTTCAAACACCCAGCTGGAATTTTCATTGCCATTGCACTGCATCTATAGGTTAATGTAGGTAGAATGACACTTTTTTTTGTCCCCTAGTGTTTTCCCATCTAAGAGTCATCTTTCATGGCTTCTTGACTCCTTCACACCCAGTGATAAAGGTTGAGAGGGAAGCCTGAGGGCTTGAAATGGGGCATCCCTTCCCCGGAAGAGGAGCACGACTCTCTCGTTCTGTATAATCCACCAAAATGGGTTTCAACAGGCCCCAGCGGGAGCCTCAGATGCTGTTCTCTCCCGGAATCCTTGCCTCCATCTGGGTGGGTTGGGGTGGAGGGAAACTGGATCTTATACCTCTTTCACCTCCCAACAACCACAGCCTCAACAGGCACTGGCCTGTGTCCCCCATGACTCATGTCCGTGTGTCTTTTAGTTTATTTGTGTCAGTCACTGCCAGGTGCCCTGGAACCCCAGCTTGTTCCTGCCCCCCTCATTCCGAGCACACAACAGATGACAAGTAAACCTCTGGACAAAAACACAAAAGGAACACAAGAGAATGAGAAAAAGCACACAATTCAGCATTGACCCTTGAGAGATGAGAGTGGCCTGGGACAAGCTCCCCATTTCCATGGCGTTCAGTCTGGCATCAGGCCAAGCCCTGTGGAGAAGACAAAACCCCAGTAAAACCCCCTGTTCTTTCTTTCCTGAAGGGTCAGAGGGCAGAGTTTGGTGAAACTACAGGCACTGGAGAGTGAGGGGTGATCCTGGGAAGGAGGGGACTAGAGGGAGGGTGTCCCCAATTCTGGGTGGAAGCTTCACCATCCTGCCTGATTCCCTGAACTGAGCAGAGATGGGACAGAGCCCAGCTAAGGGAAAGGACGTCAACTGAGAAACGAGCTCCTGCTGGAGAGACAGAGTGTGCAGTCTGAGTCCAAAGAAATGAATTACCTGCTCAACAAACAAACATTCACATCCTTCAGAAGACTCAGTCTCCAAAACGCAAGGCTCACAACATCCAGGAGGATATGATATACACTCCTTTGGGGTATGTTTCTTTCCCTGGCTATATTCTCACACACTCTTCCCCATATCACCTGAGTTTTTCTGAGGTCGTTTAAAGTTCCTGACGTCACTAATTTATTTATTTATTTATTTATTTATTTATTTATTTATTTATTTATTTATTTATTTATTTATTTATTTATTTATTTATTTATTTATTTATTTATGGCTGTGTTGGGTCTTTGTTTCTGTGTGAGGGCTTTCTCTAGTTGCGGCAAACGGGGGCCACTCTTCATCGCGGTGCGCGGGCCTCTCACTGTCGCGGCCTCTCCTGTTGCGGAGCACAGGCTCCAGATGCGCAGGCTCAGTAGTTGTGGCACACGGGCCCAGTTGCTCCGCAGCATGCGGGATCCTCCCGGACCAGGGCTCGAACCCATGTCCCCTGCATTGGCAGGCAGATTCTCAACCACTGCGCCACCAGGGAAGCCCCTGACGTCACTATTTTGACAAGGTTTTCCTTTACAGAGGAGGTTCTCAGCATTAGGAGCGCATTAAAGTCCCCTGGGGCCTCCCTGCCCAGACATCTCCATTCAGTCCGTCTTGGATGCGGCCCTGGCATCTCCTGGAACTAACAGCTCCCCCAGTGCTTCTGCTGTGCATCTAGGGCTGAGGCTGACTGCCAGGGTCTGCCTGTCCTCCTCCGGGTTCCTTGGGGCCCTGCCCCCAGCCCCCCAGCTGCAGCTCACACTCACTGCTCCTCCCAGGGGAGGCCCCTCTGTGGGCCACCAACCACTGCTTAAATTCTGGCCATTTGTTAAGATTTCTGACTAAAAAGGAATGCATGGAACTAAACGTGTCCACCAAACAAGCCAGCACACAGGAAAAATAGCGAAGTGATATTCCTTTTTCAGTAAAAGAAAGTAGTGTAGCCACATGAGTCATTTTGCTGGCCCCTTCCGAGCCCTTGCTGAGATTCTTCTGCCCTGCCTCTCCCACCACCAAGAAGGAAAGGTGATCCCAGCGGGTTGACACGTGCCTGCCTATCCACTGCCTACCAGCATCCGACCAGAACCTCTTTTGAGCCCATTTGAAAAAAGGAATGCACTGGGTCAGACAGAGGCGAGCCAGGTCTGTAAGGTCGAGTAGCCCAGGGGCTGGTAACCACTGGGAGCTCTGTATGTGCTGATAAAACAACACCGAAGCTGGACGGTGAATGAAGCAGACGTGCAGAAAGGAGCACAGATCAAAATCCTTGGGGTCTCAGAAAGGGAGTGGCTCCTGAGACGTCCTCAGTTCCTGGGAGGCCCAGGCATATTTCTAAACCATCTTTTTACTGGATCTGATGTTCCTTCCAGTCAAACTGCTTGAGATGAGAAAAAAATTCTGGAAACAATAATTCTGCTTACAATGCTTAGAATCATATTATGAATATAAATGTTCTATTCTTTTTTAAAAATTGACTTTTTATTTTAAATAAGTATTTTAAAAACATATTTAAATTCCTGTGGATTTAAAAAAATTATATCTCTTTTGAGTTATTTTTTTAGTGGTTGAGGTAGGGATTACAATATGACTTAATTTATCATAACCCACTTCAGACTAATACTAACTTAATTCTGACAAAAATGTAGAAATTTTGCTCCAATATAGTTCCATTCCCCTCTTCTTTTATTCCCTCCTCCAACTGTACTGTTATTGTCTTATATATTAAATCTATAGATGTTAGAAATCCAACAATACAGTGTTGGAGTTATGGCTTTGTAGAATCTATGTCTATTGAAGAAGTTAAGAGGATAAATGAGAAAAAAATATATGTATAGACTTTAACGTCCATATTTACCATTTCCTGAACTATTAATTTCTTTCCCTGGATTTTTTATGATCTGGTACCATTTTCTTTCACCCTGAAGGACTTCCTTTAGTATTTCGTGTAATGCAGTTTTGCTAGCAACGAATTCTCCTACTCTTTGTTCATCTGGAAATATCTTTATTTTGCTTTCATTTTCAAAGAACAGATTTGGTGGATATAGAATTCTTTTTTCCCCACCAGTTTTTTTGTTTTTTAACATCTTTATTAGGTATAATTGCTTTACAATGGTGTGTTAGTTTCTGCTTCATAACAAAGTGAATCAGCTGTACATATACATATATCCCCATATCTCCTCCCTCTTGCGTCTCCCTCCTACCCTCCCTATCCCACCCCTCTAGGTGGTCACAGAGCACTGGGCTGATCTCCTTGTGTTCCCCACCAGTTTTACTGAGATATAATTGACATCTAACCATTGTATTAGTTTTAAGTGTACATGGTGATTTGATGTATCGATATATTGCAAAATGATTACTACAATAAGTAGGATTCTTGATTGATAGTTTTTTTTTTTTTTCAATTTTAAGCACATTGAATATGTCATTCTCCAGCTTTCTGGTTTCCACTTGTCAGATGAAAAGATACCCATCAATCATACTGATGCTCCTCTGTACATGAATTGTTTTTCTCTTGATACTTTCAAGATTTTCTCTTTGTCTTTCTACAATTTGACTATGCAGTGTTTGAATGTACCCTACTCAGTATTCATCGGACTTCTTGGATATATAGATGTTATTGACTGTATATTTGTTGAATATTGACAGAATTCATATGTTGAATTCTAATTTCCAGTGTCCTGGTATTTGGAGGTGGGATGGTCTTTGGGAGGTAATTAGGTGATTAGTGCCCTTATTAGAAGAGGCCAGGGAGCTAGCGGGGTCTTTTTCTGCCATCTGAGGATACAACAGGAAGTTGTATCTCATCAGAACCCAACCTTGCTGGCACGCTGATTTGGATGCCATCCTCCAGAACTGTGAGAAGTAAATGCTTGATGTTTAAGTTACCCAGTTTATGGTAATTGCTGTAGCAGATTGAACTAAGATGGTAGATTAATGCTTTTTCATGAATTTTGGAAAATTTTGGCCATTATTCCTTCAATTTTTTCCTGCTTCTTTTTCTCTCTTCACCCTTTCTGAGACTCTCATTGCATGCAGATATTATACTTGATGGTTTTTCATAGGTTTCTGAGGCTCTGTTCATTTTTACTTAATCTTTTTTCTCTCTATTCTTCAGATTGGAAATTTCTATTGATCTACCTTCAAGTCCATAGAAACTTTCTTCTGCTCTCTCAAGTCTGTTGCTGAGTCCTCCTGGTGAAAGTTTCATTTCAGTTATTGGAGTTTTCACCCTCAGAATTTTTTATTTTATAATTTTCTATCTCCTTATTGAAAATCTCCATTTGTTGATTCATTGTTCTCATAATTTCCTTTAAGTTTTTTACACGTGGTTTTCTTTAGTTCCTTGAATATATTTATAATAGCTACTTTGGAGTCTTTGCCAGCTAAACCCAACATTTGGGGACACTCAGTGACAGTGTTTATTGAATTTTTTTTTTTCTGGAGTATGAGTCACTGTTTTATTTACATCTTGTAATTTTTTGTGGAAAACTTGATCTCTGAGGTTGTATATTGTATCAACTCTCAATTCTGATTTTCCCCCAAATGTTTTTGTTGTTTTTTTCCCTTGTTCCTTTGTTTAGTGACTTATTTTGGTTAAATCTGTAAATCGACATTTTTCCCCTGTGGTATCCAGCTGTTGTTGAATATGCTTTCTTTAAAAAAATTTTTTGTGTGTTTTGTTTTAAAGCCTGGTTTCCTAGGGCTCACCTCTCCATCTGTACAGCTTAGTACTCAGCCAGTGAGGTAGCACAAATACTGAACTACATTCACGGTAGAGTGGGACTTGGATTCTGTCTCTGAAAATCTGTGTTGAAATTCAAAGTTGAGGAAAAAAAGTGTTAGTGAGGGCCAAAGTAGGAAATGGACCAAAAAAGGCACACACTTGAAAAAAATTATTGACATATAATGTACATTCAGAGAAGAGCAGTTATCCTAAGTGCTCAAGTCAATGAATTTTCATAGACAGAGCACACCTATGTATGAGAACTCAGATTAAGACTCAGAGCATAACCAGAAGCCCAGGTGTGCCCCTCAGGCCCCCTTCCATTCACTCCCATGGCACCAGGGTGACCACTTTCCTGACCTCTAACACTGGAGGTTAATATTGCCTTTATTTTTGAATTTTGTGTCATTAGAAACTTACTGTAGGTCTTCTTTGCTGTCTGGCTTTTGTCAACATTATGTGTGTGAGATTTCATCTACATTTTTACATGTTGTTGTAGATAGTTCATTCCTCTTGTTGTATGGACCTTCATTGCTTGAACCTCTGGTCTGCTAAGCACTCAGTTTCCTAAGCACTCTCAAGTTTTACAACAGCAGAATATACAATTTTGCTCCTTGAAACTAAATAATGTGCAGATTTTGGTAACAGGCACATGAAAATATGCTCAATGTCACTCATCATCAGGGAAATGCAAATTAAAACCACAGTGAGATATCACCATACATCTGTCAGAATGGCTATTATCAAAAAGACAACCAATAACAAGTGTTGGTGAGGATGTGGAGAAAAGGGAACTCTTGTGCACTTTGGTGGGAATGTAAATTGGTGGAGTCACTAAGGAAAACAGTAGGGAGAGTCTTCAAAAAATTAAAACTAAAACTATCATATGATCCAACAATTCCACTCTTGGTATTTATCTGAAAAAAATGAAAACACTAATTCAAAAAGATATATGCACCACTATGTTCATTGCAGCACTATTTACAATAGGCAAGATATGGAAGCAATCTAAGCGCCCATCAATAAGTGAATGGATAAAGAAGATGTGATATATGTGATATATAAAAATATATATGCCATAAAAAATGAAACCCTGCCATTTGCAACAACATGGATGGATTTAGAGCACATTACGCTAAGTGCAATAAGTCAGACAGAGAAGGACAAATACTGTATGATTTCACTTATATGTGGAATCTAGAAGACAAAACAAATGAACAAACATAAGAAAAGAGAGTCATAGATACGGAGAACAAACAAGTGTCTGCCAGAGGAGAGGGGGGTTGGGGGAGGAGAGAAATAGGCGAGGGAGATTAAGGGGTACAAACTTCCAGTTACAAAATAAATGAGTCACAAGTATGAAATGTACAGTGTGGGGGAATATAGCCAATAACTATATAATATCTTTGTATGGTGATATATCATAACTAGGGTTATCGTGGTGATCATTTTTGTTAATTATCTTTTTTAAAAAATTTTTTATTGGAGTACAGTTGCTTTACAATTTTGCATTAGTTTCTACTGTACAGCAAAGTGAATCAGCTATACGTATCGATATATCCCCTCTTTTTTGGATTTCCTTCCCATTTAGGTCATCTTGGTGATCATTTTTAAATGTATAGAAATATCAAATCACTATGTTGTGTAACAGGAACCAACATAGTGTCATAGGTCAGTTATACTTTAAAAAGAAACAAATGCATAGAACAAGAGATGAGATTTATGGTTATCAGAGGTGGGGGAGAGGGGTTTGGGGGAGAGTGGTCAAGAGGTACAAACTTCGAGTTATAATTAACTACTAGGGATGCAACGTACAACGTGATAAATATAAGTAACACTGCTGTACATTATATATGAAAGGTGTTAAGAGAGGAAATCCTAAGAGTTCTCACACAAGGAAAAAAAAATTTTTTTCTCTTTAATTTTGTATCCATATGAGAAGATGGATGTTCACTGAATTTACTGTGGTCCTCATTTCATGATGGATGTTAAGTCAGATCATTATGCTGTACACCTTAAACTTATACAGTGCTGTATGTCAATTATATGTCCATAAAACTGGAAGAAAAAAAAAGAACTAAGGAAAGCACAGAAAGAATAAATGTCTTCTCCTTATGGAGAGCATCTCACAACTCTAATCAGGGATTCAGGGAAGAAGAGGGCACTTGGAATTTGACAAAAGACAAAGATGAGTGGGGAAAAATGCTCCCTCAGTACATTGCTGTAATTTCCTTTCAAGCAATTGAGTTCCTCCCAAGTCCCTCAGAAGCTGGGTACCATAGGTGCACATCTTGTAGGGAGAGGAGCTAAAGAGGGTAACTTGCCTCTCCTCTCAGCACCACTTCTTTCCTCTCCATTTCTATCTTGGAAATGTTACAGACCAGGAGGAGAGGATGGACGGTTGTGCGGTGGGGTGAGAGAGAAGAAGATGGGGAGAAGAAATTTAAATATTGGTGAGAAAGGAAAGAATGACGATTTTGGCTAAATTTAGAATTTTTTGAAGTATGGTTTATATTTATTGTTTATTAATACATCCTGAAAAAATATGTACAGACTTTAAAATCAGTTGATGACCATGTTTATTTTAATTTTGGGTGAAAGCTCAGAACTCTCCAGGGAATAGCTGGACGCACATAGAAACCGGTCCATGGGCGAGTGGCTGGCCCATCTGCAGACGGCACAGAGCATCAGTCCGCTAACAAAGAAAGCCTTGAGTTGAGACTACAGGAAATTGAATTATGAACTGTTCTGGAACCCACTAAATGGATTATAAAACGACTGTTTTATGCCCTCAGCCAAACTTCTCTTGTGTTTGGGCAGCTCCCCGGCTCTGTGGCATGAGGGTGGGTGGGTTTCCCTCACACTCAGACAGGTTTCTACATTTGCACGGTAACATTTGCATTTTGCACATTGATTTAATTCACTTGGCAAGTTTATGCGAATCATAACAGAAGCCTTTATACACTGGTGGAGGAAAGAGGACCATAAACTGCTGCTTGAGAAATTATACTTTAGGAAATAGCCTTTTTCTTGGAGAAAAAAAGCAAAATTAATGACTTAGTAGCCTTATCGGAATAACGCACAGAAGACAATATGGTGTTCTTAAGCCTGAAATACCCTTGCAGGTTGCAAGCCCAGAGTCGGTCATGGCTATTTAAGTGGGATAGAAATGGATTTTTAAAATGTGGAGAGGCAAATTCTAAAACATTATTGTGAATATTAAAACCAAGCCAAGAATTTAATATGCTTTCTTTTATAATGTAGCGGCCCCTTCTTTTTTTTAATAAATTTCTTTCTTTCTTTCTTTAATTTATTTTTGGCTGTGTTGGGTCTTTGTTGCTGAGCACGGGCTTTCTCTAGTTGCGGTGAGCGGGGGCTACTTTTCATTGCGGTGCGCGGGCTTCTCATTGCGCTGGCTTCTCTTGCTGCAGAGCACGGGCTCTAAGTGCACAGGTTTCCGTAGTTGTGGCACACAGGCTCTAGGCGTGCAGGTTTCAGTAGTTGTGGCACACGGGCTTAGCTGCTCTGTGGCATCTGGGATCTTCCTGGACCAGGGATCGAACCCATGTCCCCAGCATTGGCAGGCGAATTCTTAACCACTGCGCCACCAGGGAAGTCCTGCGGTTCTTTCTTAAACAGGTGTGGTTATAAGCTCTCAAAGGGCATCATTGAAAAACTCCCCCAGTGACTAGACTCAGCATGGAGATGCTTCTCTTGTAATGGCTACCTAAGTAATTTAAGAATGGATGTGATTCAATAATTCGCAATTAGTTAAATGAAAACATATGCAATTATTTACAAGTCTCAGAACTTTGTTCATGGAAACAAAATATTTTGGGGATATGAAAGAAAAACTGGTTCAGCAAATACCTGCAAAATAAATTGTTGACCAAAGTATGGGAAAATTTGCAATTTTAGAAGATCCTAAGGGAAGAGCAGTCTGCTCTGCTGACCTTCTCAGGCCCCACTGGACGTGGCTACACGGTCCACACAGGAAAGGGGAGAAACTTGTCCCTGAGCCCCAAAGTCACAAAGTCTTA